>NC_050069.1:5276451-5579808 GCF_009764565.3 Dermochelys coriacea | reverse complement strand
ACTGTCAGGCATATCACGGACGACTGCCCAATCTATGTTCATCCTGGAAGTGTCGCAGCCGTTCAAATGGCTCCCCCGCCCCCGCTCTGGACTGGATCAGAGACCTTAAGATCCAACTGCAGTCATGTTGTTTTCACCGTTCCACTACTGCCATACAAAAGAAGAGGATCACTACCACTGTTCCCTCTAAGCTGTGCGCGTGTACACAGATCCTAAACCCTGCGCATAAGGCGAAACACCGCATGCACAAAAATTTGCACAGAAGAAATGTTTTGCACACACGGCCTGTCAAAAATTAGAGGGAACGCTGATCACTACGCTGGGGCAATGGGGCAGTACTAGCAGAAGGTAGAGTGTGTTAGTGATGGGATTATAGCATTCAGGCCTTCCTGAGACAGAATTGTAGGTTTTGTTTGCCCATTTGACTTTTGATATCCTTACATCCTTACTAACATGTCTGAACAAAGACTGGGTGTTCCATCTGCCCACAGCCAGATAGGGTTTATAGCATATGAGGAAAGATAAGGAATAGAACTAACGTGTTGCTGGATATGGTTGCAGTTTGATATCTGAATGTACAATTCCTCTCTCAAGACAAGGTCAAGCAACCAGCTGGGAGGCGCAAGAGGGATGGGGGAGAGGTATCAGAAATACTAAAAGCCAAAGAAAAGATGGCCTTGGCCAGTACGCAACCTCACTCCCTACCCCTCGCCTGGGATACAGAAGAGGTGGGACCGAAGCCCCCAGACTCAACACTCCAAACCAGAATATGACCATAAATTGTCAGGGATAGGACCAGGGGCATGCACGACAGGTATAATTAGGCCTGATAAGAAGGAGGAGGTGGGAAAAAGGGGGACTGGAAAAAGCTATACTGGTGTACAGAGCTATAGCTCTGCTTGCTTGATTAACCCCAATAGACATCCCATTGCCTCCCCTTTGGACTCTGGCCTTCTGCTTTCTGACTGCATGACAAGAACCAAGAGACGGCGAGGGGAAGCCCTCCCAGAGTGCTCTCCTCTCTAGCGCCCAATATCACTTCCTATATTTTCCATGCAGGTCTCCCTCCAAGCACAGACCAGACTCAGCCTAACCTGCCAAGCATCTATGATCTGCCAAGATCCCAACACGGGTGATACAATTCCATACACTTCATTAACATACTCATTCCACTGTGTATTGTGGACTTACTATATATTTATATCAATGTACACACACCACGTCCTCCAGCGGCTCCCAGTTTTGCATTGGGAACGTCACTCTTCTCCCCTGAATCTCATACTGCCGGTTTCCTTAGAGCAGCACTGAGAATCAGAGAAATGTAGGGCAGGAAGAGATGTCAAGAGGAGTGGGGTTCCCAAGTCTTTGAGGCATACCTGTCTGTGCTTGGCCTTCTCCTCCTCTGGAACTTTAGACTTTTCTTCCAGTTTTTGGCTGGAGGCTTCATTCTCAGCAGCTTCTTCTTGCTTTAGAGAGCTTCTTAGCAAAAAGAGACAGACAGAATGACGGGAAAGCAGGTTTTACCAGCAGGCCATTTTGCATTTGAATAAATGAAGAAGAGAAATTGAAAGAGACCCATTTTTATTCTCCCAGGCAACTCCCCAACTATCCGTCATCTTTTCTGCTGATCCACCAGATTAAAGGTTAGGATCCTCCAGAGCTGTGCTAGCATCCACCTCCCATCGCTAACCTGCAGATTCATTAGTAGAATAACCTCGCCTATAAGCCAAACAAAGAGACATTTTCTGAATCTGACAGCACTTGATAAGCTGAGCTGATCACTCCTTGACGCAAACAATGAGAGGGAAAAAGCTGGCGTCATCCCCAATGCTAGAGGGCTCAAATCCAGCACAGATCACAAATAGAAATGAAGTAGTTTCCATCCTAGCCCCTTGTGGAAAAGTAATTCACACCTCGGAATCCACCGTAAAATTCAGCACAACTTGTAGCCTTCTGCTCAAGAGAAAGCAAGGAAAGAACTGCAGGGTTGGAGAAATGCTAGAGGTTCCAGTGGTTCTCAAGCTTCATTGCACTGCAACCCCCTTCTGACAACAAAACTTACTATATGACCACAAAAGGGAGGACCGAAGCCTGAGCCCACCTGCTCCGGGCAGGGGAGAGGGCAAAGCCAAAGCTCAAGCCCCAAAGCCGAAGTCATTGAGCGTCAGCTTCAGCCCGGGCCGCAGCAAGTCTAACACCAGACCTGGTGACCCCAATAAAATGGGATTGCAACCCACTTTGGGGTCTCGACCCACAGTTTGAGAACTGCTGGGTTAGACCTTGGACATTGGAACTGCAGCGGGTGGAGAGGATATGACAAGGGCAAGAACTGATGAGCACTGAGGCAGCTTCAGAGCAAATCTAGCATTCTATTGGTCTAAGTGCTCCATCTCCCACCCTCAGAGGAGGTCAGGACAAGTTAATTAAAAGAAAAAAGTTACCTGCTTATGACGTTTTCTTGCAACGGCTTCTCCTTGGATCTCGGATGTCTTGTCTTCTCTTTTAATGCAGGGGGCTAACATGTTGGAACAAAAGAGCATGAAAACAACTTGGTACAACACCCAGTTTAGAAGGGCAAAATGTATCTAGAGCTAAACATTGCCCCTGTCCCACAAGGAGATGCTGTGAAGAGGCAGAACAGAATGGTATTATTCTCCATCCAGACTACACAAGGTGTTCCAGCTCCTTAGCTCATCAAAGAGAAGGTTAAGGGGTGACATGTTCACAGTCTATAAGGATCTACATGGCGAACAGAAATGTGGTAACAGAAGGCTCTTCAATCTGGCAGACAAAGGGAAAACAAGATCCAACATCCAGAAGTTGAAGCTAGACAAATTCATACTAGAAATAAAGCACACATTTTAAAGTAATTAACCACTGGAACAACTTACCAAAGACTGTGGTGGATTCTCCATCACTGGCAATTTTTTAATCAAGATTCACTGTACTTCTAAAAGATCTGCTCACATTCAAACAGGAATTAATTTGCGTAAGTCCTACAGCCTGTGCTTACAGGAGGTCAGACTAGCTGATCACAATGCTCCCTTCTGCCCTTAGAATTTATGAATTTGCACCAGGAGGCCACAACAGGCTAAACTGAGGGAAAGGCTCGCGTGCTGAGGATCTCAAAGCCCTCTACAGAAAGCAATGCAATGCCTCAGCTCCACTGGGTTTAAGGTTTATCCACATTTTACAGAGTGGGAAACTGACCTGCCAATAAGTTAGGGCCCATTTTTCAGAAGTGTTGTGCATCCAAAACTCTCACTGAAGTCAACGGAAGCTGATATCAAACTCCCCTTAACCCTCACATAGTCACACTGCTGGGGTCAGAGTCAGATCCTATCTCCAAGTTTCCGTGCTCTAACCAATAAGCCGCACTCCCTCCGATAGCTGGGAGGGTGAGTTTTTGGAGTCCATCGTTTAATGCTCCCTACCCCGTTCTAAGCCGGAAAAAAACAAACAGAACTAAGGTAACTATGTGGACTCCCCACCCACACAGTGCCCCTGTGATGCACGGCAGTGCTGTTACCTCCATATTGCAGATGTGGAACTGTGGCACAAAGAGACTAAGTGACTTGCTTAAGTCTAACGGCTACAAATCTAGTTTGGGAGAAATCACCTCTCTTATAAAGATGAGTAAACAAAGAGCAGAAGGCGCAGCACAGCTGAGAAGCTGTAAGCGGTCACGATCTCGGGCTGCCCATATCTCTCATAAAAACAAAACACGCATCAGTTCTTGCTTGAAAGGCCAGTTCCCTCCTACCTGGTCCTTTCGCTGAGCTTCCTCCCACTGGCTGTTCAGAGCTTCTGCTCTCGGTTTCTTCTCTTGTTCTTGTCCCTTCTGCTCAGAGACGTTCTTCCTTTTCCTTAGAAAAGGAAGAAAAATCCTCCATGTGATGGGGAAGGGACAAATCAGAGTAGCCAATTAGGTTTCTTGTAGTTAAGGCGACCAGCTAGCTTCCTAACAAAGTCAATACGCACCTTTACCCCACGTTATTCTCCTTCCTAAGCTGTAGCAAGTTAGATACCCTCCTAGAAAATGAAATGAACCTATTTATTGCAATCAATGTGGATGGCTGCTAAACTCACCTGGGGCTATTTTCTACAGTACACTGAAGATGACAATTGTTAGGAATATCAAGGTCAACCTCACAGCATTACGTGTAATAGTAAAAACTGAAATAAAATCACAATGTTCTTTTCCAAGCTATGCTAAGCTACAGGCTCATTGCGTTTACACAGGCTACTTTCAGGAGTCCAGCCCTAGAGTGCATTTCCTCCTTCTCCTCCCGTTGACGTCACGGTGCCTTTGGATCAGGCCCCACTCCTGGTAAATGCAGAAGCATTTCAAAGAGAGGGTAGTACCTCGGAGGTCACAACCCTTGAAGGAATTTATTTCAACAGTTCTGGCATGAATTCTATCTTCTTGGAAAGCAGAAGTGAAACTCAGACATGCCAGCCAGGCCAACACAGCTGGAATGCAAGAAAACAGTAAATAACTGGAGCTTCTCTGAGCCATTTTAGCAACACGCCTTGGGTAAAAGTTTGTTATCCATCTTGGATGGCTCCATTACCATAGTAGCTGAATCCCTCACAGTCTTTAATCCTCACAAAACCCCTGGGATTCTGGAGGGAATATTATCCCTGAAGCACCTGGCATTGGCCACTGTCAGAAGACATGATACTGGGCTGGAGGGACCATTGGTTTGATCCAGTATGGCCATTCTTATGTTCTATTTTAACAGATGGGTTACTGAGACACATACCCACTAAAAATTGCAGGCTAGCCAAAGCGGCATGGGTGGTGGGACAAGCTAGTATCTGAGTACATACCTAGGATCTCGGATGGCATTATAGTTGAGGCGGCTAGTCCCGCCCGCCACCCACGCCACACTGCTATTTTTAGCACACTGGCTCGATCAAAGCTAGCACACGTACATCTAGCTGAGCTGGAAATTTTAGCTGCAGCTGCAATGTAGACATACCCTAAGTGACTTTCCCAAGGTCACACAAAGAGTCTGTGTCATGGCAGGAAATGGAACCTTCTGAATCCCAGGCTGGTCCTGGAACCACCGGACCATCTTTCCATGCTGGTGACCCTCTCAACCTTCTATACTATTTGTTGCTGGAAGACCCTTACAAACTATATATTGTTGATAACAGTAGAGGCACTTTACTGGCTGGTAAAATGTTATCCATATTACCTTATCCATATTACCTATATGAAGTACAGGGTTTCTCTCATGCTAGTAGAACCTTTCAAATGGCAAGCAAATGCTTTTTCCAGGCAACACCTGTATTTGAGGAACAGTGCGTGATCACAGCATTAAGGACCACCGCACAGATGCACAAAGGGGTAGCGTCAAGGTGGCACATTCAATGTTAATTTTTTGCATTTCCTACTTTTTGAGCATTTACATTCTTAAGCAGAAGGTGACAGTAGCACAAGCTAGGGTATTTTATACTAGTGAAGCTGGAAATCACAGACCTACGATTAATAATATTTAAATAAACATACCACACTATCAAAAAGGTCGAGAGGGCCAATGAGACGTTGGACAGCTGATGTCCGTAGCTCTAACACCATCAATTCAATTCACGCATTTTTCATGAAGTTACGGTATATTATTGCTGTCGCTGGAAACCACCTACCTGTTACTAAAAAGCAAAGGAGTACTTGTGGCACCTTAGAGACTAACAAATTTATTAGAGCATAAGCTTTCGTGAGCTACAGCTCACTTCATCGGATGCATTCAGTGGAAAATACAGTGGGGAGATTTATATACATATACACACACACAGAACATGAAACAATGGGTTTTATCATACATACTGTAAGGACAGTGATCACTTAAGATGAGCTATTACCAGCAGGAAGGTGGGGGGAGAAAGGAGGAAAACCTTTTGTGGTGATAATTAAGGTGGGCCATTTCCAGCAGTTAACAAGAACGTCTGAGGAACAGTGGGGGGTGGGGTGGGGTGGAGAAATAACATGGGGAAATAGTTTTACTTTGTGTAATGACTCATCCACTCCCAGTCTCTATTCAAGCCTAAGTTAATTGTATCCAGTTTGCAAATTAATTCCAATTCAGCAGTCTCTCGTTGGAGTCTGTTTTTGAAGTTTCCATGTTGCAGACGCTGCACGGGGAAGTTCTGCAGCTGGGGGTGTTCTGCACCCACCTCAACCCCAAGGGCGTCCGCTTCGGCCCTTTCCAAGGCAAAGTGGTCAACACCAGCGAGATCAAGATTTACGATGACAATTCCTTGATGTGGGAGATTTTCAAAGATGGTCGCTTGAGCCATTTTATAGATGGGAAAGGAGCCTCGGGAAACTGGATGTCCTTAGTAAACTGTGCCAGGTTTCCAGAGGAGCAGAATTTGACAGCTATTCAGTGCCAAGGCCAAATATTTTATGAAAGCTGCAAAGAAATCTTACCCAACCAGGAGCTGCTGGTGTGGTATGAAGACTGTTATCTGCAGTTCCTGGGCATCCCGATCAGTTTGAAAGGGGCGACAGAAGGAAAGGGACCCCAGCAACAACCCAAAGAATCTGGCGAGAGTTACAAATACGAGAGATGTGGAAAGGTATTTGCCTACAAACTATCTAAACTACTACATGCCACAAGGGGCCACAACAATGGTTCCCATAGCCCACCCAATAATATCGTTAATCTATCCAACTATACTCTTAGCCCAGCAGAAGAATCTGTCCTCTCTCGGGGCCTCTCCTTTTGCCCCTCCACCCCCACAAACATGATACAGTTCTGTGGTGACCTAGAATCCTATTTTCGATGTCTCCGACTCAAGGAATATTTCCAACACACCTCTGAGCAACATACTAACACACAGAGACCTTCCTACCAACACTACAAAATGAAGGATTCTGGATGGACTCCTCCTGAAGGTCGAAACAGACTGAACTTCTACATAGAGTGCTTCCACCAATGTGCAAGGGCTGAAATTGTGGAAAAGCAGCATCACTTGCCCCATAACCTCAGCCGTGCAGAACACAATGCCATCCACAGCCTCAGAAACAACTCTGACAACATAATCAAAAAGGCTGACAAAGGAGGTGCTGTCGTCATCATGAATAGGTCGGAATATGAACAAGAGGCTAGTAGGCAGCTCTCCAACATCACTTTCTACAAGCCATTACCTTCTGATTCCACTGAGAGTTACCAAAAGAAACTACACCATTTGCTCAATAAACTCCCTGAAAAAGCACAAGAACAAATCTGCACAGACACACCCCTGGAACCCCGACCTGGGGTATTCTATCTGCTACCCAAGATCCATAAACCTGGAAATCCTGGACGCCCCATCATCTCAGGCATTGGCACCCTGACAGCAGGATTGTCTGGCTATGTAGACTCCCTCCTCAGGCCCTACGCTACCAGCACTCCCAGCTATCTTCGAGACACCACTGACTTCCTGAGGAAAATACAATCCATCGGTGATCTTCCTAAAAACACCATCCTGGCCACTATGGATGTAGAAGCCTCTACACCAACATTCCCCACAAAGATGGGCTACAAGCCGTCAGGAACAGTATCCCCGATACTGTCACGGCTAACCTGGTGGCTGAACTTTGTGACTTTGTCCTCACCCATAACTATTTCACATTTGGGGACAATGTATACCTTCAAATCAGCAGCACTGCGATGGGTACCCGCATGGCCCCACAGTATGCCAACATTTTTATGGCTGACTTAGAACAACATTTCCTCAGCTCTCGTCCCCTAATGCCTCTACTCTACTTGCGCTACATTGATGACATCTTCATCATCTGGACCCATGGAAAAGAAGCCCTTGAGGAATTCCACTAGGATTTCAACAATTTCCATCCCACTATCAACCTCAGTCTGGACCACTCCACACAAGAGATCCATTTCCTGGACACTACAGTGCTAATAAGCGATGGTCACATAAACACCATGTTAGACCAGAAACCTACTGACCGCTATTCCTACCTACATGCCTCTAGCTTTCATCCAGATCACACCACACGATCCATTGTCTACAGCCAAGCTCTACGATACAACCGCATTTGCTCTAACCCTTCAGACAGAGACAAACACCTACAAGATCTCTATCATGCATTCTTACAACTACAATACCCACCTGCTGAAGTGAACAAACAGATTGACAGAGCCAGAAGAGTACCCAGAAGTCACCTACTACAGGACAGGCCCAACAAAGAAAATAACAGAACGCCACTAGCCATCACCTTCAGCCCCCAACTAAAACCTCTCCAACGCATCATCAAGGATCTACAACCTATCCTGAAGGACGACCCATCACTCTCACAGATCTTGGGAGACAGGCCAGTCCTTGCTTACAGACAGCCCCCCAACCTGAAGCAAATACTCACCAGCAACCACACACCACACAACAGAACCACTAACCCAGGAACCTATCCTTGCAACAAAACCGGTTGCCAACTCTGTCCACATATCTATTCAGGGGACACCATCATAGGGCCTAATCACATCAGCCACACTATCAGAGGCTCGTTCGCCTGCGCATCTACCAATGTGATATATGCCATCATGTGCCAGCAATGCCCCTCTGCCATGTACATTGGTCAAACTGGACAGTCTCTACGTAAAAGAATAAATGGACACAAATCAGACGTCAACAATTATAACATTCAAAAACCAGTCGGAGAACACTTCAATCTCTCCGGTCACTCGATTACAGACCTGAGAGTGGCTATCCTTCAACAAAAAAACCTTCAAAAACAGACTCCAAGGAGAGGCTGCTGAATTGGAATTAATTTGCAAACTGGATACAATTAACTTAGGCTTGAATAGAGACTGGGAGTGGATGGATCATTACACAAAGTAAAACTATTTCCCCATGTTATTTCTCTCCTCCCCACCCCACCCCCCCACTGTTCCTCAGACGTTCTTGTTAACTGCTGGAAATGGCCCACCTTGATTATCACCACAAAAGGTTTTCCTCCTTCCCCCCCTCCTTCCTGCTGGTAATAGCTCATCTTAAGTGACCACTCTCCTTACAGTGTGTATGATAAAACCCATTGTTTCATGTTCTGTGTGTGTGTATATAAATCTCCCCACTGTATTTTCCACTGAATGCATCCGATGAAGTGAGCTGTAGCTCACGAAAGCTTATGCTCTAATAAATTTGTTAGTCTCTAAGGTGCCACAAGTACTCCTTTTCTTTTTGCGAATACAGACCAACACGGCTGCTACTCTGAAACCTACCTGTTACTGTCATTCTTAGTCTTCACTGATGAAGATGCTGTCTGGTCAGTTTCACGATGGTTGCCAATGTCCCTCTCCTCTGCCAACTCTTCGTTATCAATCATTGTGCAAATTCACATCTGCAAAGAAAAGAGCTGCACAAACCAAATGTATAAAGCAGAAGCATTGCTGTTAAGAAGAAGAGCTGTCTGGCTGCATACAGGTTGCAAAGACAACGCGCAGGTGAACTTGCATCACTGCATCTTTAAGTCAGGTACCATGCATGGGGCGCAAGCTCAGTATTTAGTTCAACAAGGAACACGGTGAAGCATCGCAAACAAAATGCATTTTTATTCTCAAATACTGGACCAAGCAATAAAAGAAATAAACTCTGTGCACATCTAGAATATCACGCAGCAACACACAGCACGGGTTCCTACAGAACAAAGCCTGCCAGTCAAACAGGACTGTTAATGTTTTTCTTATCAGGCTATAAAATTAGTGGGTACAGAGAACAGATTAGACATGCTACTGGTATTTTAATTATTGATTGTTTTCATTATAGTAGCCCACAGAAGCCTGCCCCAGGTCTGGGGCCTTATTGTGCCAGGCACTGAGTTTGCAATCTACATAGGCAAGACAAAGATAGAGCGGTGGGGGAAACTGAGGCATAGAAAGGTGTAGTGCTGTGCCCAAAGTCACACTGCAGAGCAATGGTGGAGATGGGAATAGAACCCAGATCTTCCAGCTTCATGCTCTATCCACTAGACAATGAAGCCTCCAGTGCTTCACGAAATTCCATTAGACTAGATCGTTCCAATGAGCTTGAATAAAAGCATTGTCCTGTGGAGTGACACACTAGGTTTATAATAAAGACACCTTGGAATTCCATACTACTGGCCATCAGAGGATCTTGAAGCACTTTCTATTGTTAATGAACTGAGCTTCACAACACTGCAGGAAGGGAGGCACCAACAACTACTACCTGCTTTCTAGATAAGGGAATTGAGGCACAAAGAGGTTAACCCCAAATTCTCAAACCTGGCATCTAATCCCGGGGGCCTAACGTTAGACATCTGAGGCCAGCTTTTCATAAGAGCTTTTTTGCATGTTGGGTGCTGAGCACTTTTGCAAATCTGGCTCTTATTCAGGTGACTAGTTGGGAACTCAGCTGATCTGGCCCTTACACATACCTAAGGCCCTTCGTTTTCCATTATTTTACTTAGTTTTCAGTGTTTATTACTACAACAACAAAAACCAGGTGAAAATAGGTGGGAAAACAACTATTAATAATTTGTCTGGATAAATATTGGGGTTTATTCTGGTAGATGGAAGGACGGGGGGGAGGGAAGTATTTAATAGAATTCCTTTCATCAAAGCATTAATGTGGTTTGCTGCAGAACTAAAACAGAACTCAAAACACAATGCCACCTCTGAGTTAAAGAAAACAATACATCTGTAATCCCTAAATAAAACTTTGCATTTGAATAAACAGTTTACTGTCGTAGACTTAGAACTATTAGCCTATAAATATTTACATTTAATAATTGGGCCACACCATTTGCAGAGCATACACTTAATTTCACCCTTTTCTCCTGTTTTTTAAAACTTTCAAACACTTCCTTGTGTTCTGAAACATATTCTGACACCGATTTTTGTTTTCTTTCCATTTTAGTGTGTCAGATCTTTAAACTGTTATCTGCTAATAGCTTGGAATGTGTTTGTGGTGGGCGTGAGATTCATCAGTATGTTCCGATGAACACACACTTCAGAGCTTGCGTGCCTGTTTGTTTATTCTGTGTATCTTCCACTAATACATAGCCTTACTTCAACAGGCAATTTTGCATCTACACAGGCTAATGTATTGTATTTTCCTAATAAAACAAGTTATTTTTTGTATATTCAAATGACACAAAAGTAGGGTGAAAATCAGAAAAAAAACGAGTAATACTTTTTGTAAAACTCAGGATTTTTTTTTTTTTTTTTTTTGGTAAAACTCAGTTTAAACTGAAAACGAAGGGTCTTACACATACCCTGCCTTCAGCTCACAGCTCTTAGTGACATCTGAGCACCTCCAGCTTCCATTGAAAATCAGGCCTTCAAGGCCACATCCTCAAAGGTATTTATTCCCTTCTGTAACTCACATTGAAATCAAGGGGTAAATAATTCTGAGGCTCCTGGCCTTAGACTCTAAAGTAAAGTACTAAAAAATGGAGGCAACTAAAATTATAGGCTCCTTTGAAAGTGTGCTCAAATTCACAAAGGAAATGTATGCAGAACTGGGAATAAAATCTAGATTCCCCTCCTCCCCCAACTTCTAGTTCTGCCCCTTAACAAAATCACCTTTCACACCTAAGCAGGAATGTAGCAGGTTGCGGGGAGGGGCACAGTGGGCATTCAGCATTGATTATGCTTTTATTGTATTACTAACCCCGGGTGCAGAATTAGCAGCAAGTTCATTACAGCACTTTATCAATTACTGGACAACCAGGAAGTGAGCGAACACCAGACGGGGCAGAAAAATAAAACAAAGCACTCTGAGAAAACAGATTCCTCTAGAGGGAAAGAGAGAGTTTGACAAACTCCATCTGCCCATGAAAGCCCTAAGAACTTTAGGCAGAACAGGACTGGAAAAAATCAAGTCCATACTGGATGCAAATAATGCAACCAAAATGTGAATGGAATGACATTGGGTCGCTTCCTTTCTCTGAAGAAAGTTAGCCCCTTTCCTACAGAAACTTGACTCTTTCATCTCAAGAAACAAATGGGAGGGAAAATGAGGGGCTTGCAAACTTTTGGAGGAAATAAGACAATTCTTTCTGTTAAAAGCCTCATGCTTTGCAAGCCCTTTCATTGTATGATCTTAAATGCTGTTGGATATTTGCTGGCGGTAGCTCACCTGTTTGGGGTAACACCCGGCTAAATAACATTTGTTAAGAAGAGATTCCCTCATGAATAGCTTCCTTGCTTTCCTCTCTAGGGGAAGTGCCCCCTTGCAGGAGCTTGATTTAAAGCCCCCATTCATCCCTGATTGGAAGATACTCAGCCTATAGAGCATCCTGGGAAATGTAGTCTTAAAATCAAAGTTAAAGCAGCAGAAAGAGGCTGTCGAAGCCTTGGGGGGGATTCTGGGAAAATTCACCTGTATGAAAGGGTCTCAGTTTACCTATATTAGCTTTACTAGGCCTGGGCTAGCTACTGGATGGATTAACTGTTATCATAGGTGGGGAGATTTAAGTGCGGTATTTTGTCAGTGCTACTATATCTGTTTCTTGAACTGTGGTTTTGATTTTTTTATCACATTTGTAATAAGAGAGTATTGTGTTTCTCCATGAAGCTGGTGGTAAGGTGACTTTTTTATGACTAGATAGCCAAGAAATAAATAAGGTCTTAGGAATTTTCTAATGCTGTAGATATTGCCTGGGGGGCTTCACTGGTTTTTCCCAGGAGCTTGGCTCCAGCCTTAGTTAGTTGCTCCTAAAAACTTCCCTGCTTCTCCTGCCCTCATTTATAAGAGTTCTGTTTTTAATGTGCATGACTTAGTTAAAAGCTGGCCTAGAGAGAATTCTCTTGTGCAAAGCTCTGCAGGCCCCTGGTCCCTTCTGCCCAAAGCTGTGATACAAACCTTTCTCCCCAAACTCTTTGAATCCTTCTTAGTTCCCAGTCCCCCTTTTGCTTGTCTGTATCACTCCTACTTCCTTTTCAATAAACCAGTAAGGAGTATACTGGTAGCACATTCTACCCATATTTTGCAGCATGCCTCTACTGTACCTTCCAGCGAGCGAGTTAAAGGGAGCATTTCTATGCACATACTTAACCAGGAGTTATTACTTAATAAACCCTGCTTCTGAATGTCCTTCCAGGTTTCATGCTGTTCCAGGGGGTGGGAGGTGGCCCTTGTTACACACATTCAGTAGAAGGGAGGTGGCTCCCAGAAAGAAGTGAGCATGCAACCTGGAAAGAATGCAAACTAGTATTTCTAGGGAAAGCAACACCAGACAACTCTCTGCTGTAAAAACGGGGAGAGATCTCCAAGGGGGCAAACAGGCTCTCTGCTACACTGCTCCTTGCAAGCGTCTAGTGCTTTGCAAACATGTTTGCATAGCCGACCTTCTCTACCTTAGGCGTCACTTCTAGGAACAGGTTTCAGAGTAGCAGCCGAAAGCTTATGCTCTAATAAATTTGTTAGTCTCTAAGGTGCCACAAGTACTCCTTTTCTTTTTACTTCTAGGAACAGTTAAACAACTGAACCCAGCTACCAACGGGGGCTGTGGGAGGGTGGGAATGTACTTTGAGCCCATTGATCCTTCCTTTATCTGGCAAGCCTGAAAGGGTGAGGTAGTAGTTTCCTCCCACTGGCTTGATGCAGATGGTGTGGCTCTCTGTTTTCATGGACCACCATCCACGCCCTGCAACTGGCTTAATTAGACACAACAAACTAGCCCACCGGCTGGCACCACTCCAGCCGGTCTGCTAAATAACTGGAGATACACAGAAAACCTGGAGCAAAAATGTAGAGTGACCTCAGCTGGCACATTCCATGCCTAACATTACTTCCAATGAAGTTAAAGGCAAGTCTGATGGGAAGCAAAATTGGGCCCAGAGATTGTAACTAGCAGGACTGGGTCAGTGTGTTCCTAGATTTCTTCCTTCAAGGTGAAGCACGTTGTCAGCTCTTGAACATTAACTAAACTCTTAAGAAATAGATTTCAGAGTAGCAGCCGTGTTAGTCTGTATCCGCAAAAAGAAAAGGAGTACTTGTGGCACTGTAGAGACTAACGAATTTATTTGAGCATAAGCTTTCGTGAGCTACAGCTCACTATAGCTCACGAAAGCTTATGCTCAAATAAATTTGTTAGACTCTAAGGTGCCACAAGTCCTCCTTTTCTTTTTAAGAAATAGGGTTGGTTCCTCCTAGACAACTTCCCTGGGGGAACTGTTTGATCCTGGTTGCAGCAGGCTTGCAAAATCTCACCCACAGTGGGAGTGACTGTTCTTGCTGGGGTGAGTATAATCACTGAATCCACTCCCCGCAATGAACAGCAATCACCAGGGTAAAGGGCCGGCAAGGAGGGTTCCTGGGTCTTGGCTAGTAAACTTGCAGGCTTATTCGGCAAGTCAGAGTTATAGCAAGAAGCTGTAAAAACTAGTGTTAGGGGGCATTCCATATGTTTGTTTTGTTTATCCACCCCCAGTTGCGTTTGCCTGGGCTCTCATCTAGATAAACCTAATCCTATCGTCCAGCTGGTGACCCCACCACTGGAGATATTCAAGGCTAGTCAAGACACCCGTGTATTATTAGGAATGACTTGGGGATAATGCATCAAATGAGACTAGATGAGCCACGAAAGATCCCTCCTAACCCAAACTGGATTTAGCCAGCGTAAGTCTCGTCATAACATAACTCTCCGGGCACTATTCTGCCCTTCTGTTATTGCCAGGGCTACTGAAGGAATAGCAAGCAGCAGTGCTCTACTAATCACTAATATCTAGCTTCTTTCATAGACCTCAAACCACTTTACAAAGGAGGTCAGTACTGGGCAAAACAGCTCTTGATATTCCTAGCTAGGGTAAGACCATCTCCGGGTAGCACACTGGCTGGTCACTGATCCACTAGCCAGAACACCAAAGTTGTTTAATGAATCCAGATCTCTCAGTGCAGTTCTGATAGTGTATGAAGCACTAGTGGATGAAATAAAGCAAATGAGAGTGGAGTCTGTCTAGCAGTATCAGTGTTTGACTTAAGTGCTCTGGTTTGTAATGTTGGTGATTGTGATGAATGCTACTCAGACTATCAGTTTTAACAGAGCTTCCCAATTGGCATAAAGTGAATCAGGAGCAGCAGGAGTCTCTGCATTAAAGCACCCAGAATAGCTGGAGTTTCATGCAGGTGTAGACAAGACATTTAGGGATCCTTGTTCCCAGATGTACTCTGCCACGGCTGCAGGTATTGCAGAACATAGTGATACATAAATCCTGCACTTGCTAGTTAGACCCCTTCAATAGATAGGCAGAAAGAGAACTACCACCATCCTCAATACTTAAACCAATTTTGTCCTTTCAGTACAATAGCTCCATTTGGATAGTTTCAATGATAGAGTAAATTTTTGGGTTTTCTTTGTAACACGGGCTATATCAACTCTGCCTGAAAAAAATGGCAGCAGCCCCAGAACAATAGCAGGCTCCTGGAAATGTAAAGGATCTAGGGAAAGCTGGGACTGGACATGTGATGCAAATAATAAATTTAGGTATGAGCTTGCAGCTCACAATCGATTATCTATAAATCTGGTCAAGTGATCAGACAGTTAAACCTGTCCCCAAGGAAGCTGTGGGATCTCTGGACTGTCACAGCAAAGAGCTAGGAACCAATAGTGCTCTAGCTCTGAATGGATCTATGTGAGCCAAGGAAAGTCGCTTTTGAGCCCTTTGTGCCACACCCAACCCTGTCCTAAACCTAGGTTTAAAAAAAGAAAAAGACCAAATAGCAAATAAGCTACTACATCTGAATTAAGATACTGATTAAATGTTAATGCATGGCATCTCAATCTCTAGCCTGTATTATGATTTGATACCCCTCTCCACCTTTCTCCTAAATTCCTTGCTGCTGTTGAGCCAATTTGTGATTGTTAGGAGACCAAATAAGATGCACCCCCTTTTTAAATGGGTTATGGTGACAATGTGCTCTGTACTGTGTGACATGCGATGTATGATCCTGGCCCTAAAGAGCCTGCAACAGAAAAAGATGGCAAGAGGATGTACTGGAAAAGCAGAGGTGGGGATAAGTTAGTGTATAGGCTTTTATTAATAGTACAAAAGTGAATATTTAATACACTAATTTGACCTCATTATTAAATGAGTGCACTCCTATCTAATGTGCACCCTTCAGACTGCATGCTGATGAGGCAGGGCCCCTGTGGAATATTATGTGATCATGTAATTAAAGGCTTAGATTTGTACTGTGGTAGAACCTAGAGTCCCTAACGAAGAGTCAAGAGCCTGTTATGTTAGGTGCACTACTTTATACATATAAAAAAAGGCATTCCCTGTTCCCAAATGTGCTAAAACCATGAACATGAGTCTACAGGTGGAAAGAGAAGAGAACAAGGTAACAATGAAACAACCCTATTTAGTATCATAAGCAGCAGCCTCAGTACTCTCACTGCCTAACAGTTTGAGAGACAAGGTGAGTGAGATAATATCTTTTATTGGACCAGCTGTGCTGCTGTAGCATCATAGCATAGTTTCTTCCTATACTGACAGCAGAGGTTTTTCTATTGATGTAGGATACTAATCCACCTCCCTGAGTGGCGGTAGCTAGATTGATGAAGGAATTCTTCCATCAACCTAGCTACGTCCAACTGGTGAGTGGGGCAGGCGACATAGGAGGTTACATCAGCTTGACTACAGCATTCAAGAGGGAGAATTGTTCCCACCCATATGTGATATAGCTAGGTCCATTTAACTTTTAAGTATAGACCAGCGCTCAAACTGTATGCATTAGGATATAGATGGGGAAGTAGTTAGTGTGGTGCATGCAACCTTAAGTATGGGCATTTCTAGACTCTTGAGTGCTTTTCTACACAATTTCTATTCTCTCTATTGTTAAAGGAAAAGGAGTACTTGTGGCACTAAAATTAGAGACTAACCAATTTATTTGAGCCTAGGCATGCATCGAATGAAGTGAGCTGTAGCCCACGAAAGCTTATGCTCAAATAAATGGTTCGTCTCTAAGGTGCCACAAGTCCTCCTTTTCTTTTTGCGGATACCAGACAACACGGCTGCTACTCTGAACTCTCTACTGTAGTTTTGTAGAGTTGCCTAGCACTTGTTGTTTCGAAGAGAAAAAGCTCTAAACAAGCAGGGACTTCATGATAGACGAGGCCAACAGAGGAGCAGCTCAAGAGGAAACAGGTTTTGCTCCTACTCAGTCCAAGGTGAACTACATTTCCTGGCTGAGAGCAGGTCAACCCTTAAATGGCACATGGGCACTGCTGATCACTGTAGTGCTTTAAGGAAGATGCTCTAAATCAACAGGAAAGAGCTCTCCTTGGTGGTGTAAGGGGCCGCTGCAAGAGGCAGTGGTTGTGCTGGCAGAGAAGCTCTCCTGCTGACCTAGCATGCTCTACACACACACTAGGTTGACATAACTACTTGGCCTAAGGGTGTGGATTCCAACCACCCAGCAACGCAGTTTGTAGGGAAGTAATTCTGCCGTGCAGACCTGCCCTTAGACAAATGCACCACAAACTGCAGCGATAGTGGGGGGGGGGGAGGCGGACGTGTAAACTCCCGCTGGGACAGGGCTGCGGTGAGGGTTCAGCTCAGATTGCTGCAGGGAAGGGGCAATGCAGCGTCCCAGAGACAAGGCTTTTACGTGCATTTCGCGTTGCTAGTGCCTCCCCCCCCCCCCACAGCAACGGGCCAGATGTTGGAGAGGTGGGGAAAGAGAGGGGTTCAGCGGCCCAGATGGGGACCGGGGTGCAAGGGGCTGCCCCAGCTGCGGCAGGGGCGAGGGAAGAGAGGGTTAAAATGGCCCAGATGTGAGAATGGGCTAGAAGCGGGCGGGTGCAGAGGCCGCGTGCGCTCCCCCCCGCGCGCGCCTCCAGGCAGGCCCGTGGCCAGGCGGCCCCCGCCCCCGTGGACGTCGTCGGCGTTCTACTTCCCAGCGTTGCCAGGGGCGACAGGGGTCTCCTCCCTCGGGCGCCGCTGAGGCAGGGAGCGGGGCGGAGACGCCCCTGGCCCCACCCCCCCCCCATCCTCGTGCCATTGGACATCGTGCTTTCACTCGAGGGCAACCCGCCTCTCTATGGCGGAGCGGCCCCAGTGTCCCGCCTCTCCTTGGGGGCCCGCGGTGAGCCGCCGTGGGACCGCGGCTGCCGGCCTGGCTGAGGGGAGCGCGGCCTCCCCCCCCCCCCCCCCGCCACCATGGTTCCCGCGGAGGGAGACGGCGCCTTCCCTCCTGCCGCGGCCCCCGGAGAGGCGGCAGCGTCCGGAAGGTGAGTGCGGGGCGCGGGCGGAACAGCCCCCGGGGCGGCGAGCGGGACCGTGCCAGGGCACCGGGGGCGGGGGGCCGCGCCCCCCCCCCGTGCCAGGGCAACGGGGGCGGGGGGGGGGGCCGCGCCCCCCCCCCCCGTGCCAGGGCAACGGGGGCGGGGGCGGGGGGCCGCGCCCCCCCCCGTGCCAGGGCAACGGGGGCGGGGGACTAGTCCTTTTCTCCCCCTACGGGGTTCCTCTCCTGCCTGAACCCCTCTCACTATTTATCTGTTACTGCAACGTAAGCAGTATGGCATTGCATCGTGTGCCTGGTTAGGTAGCTAAATTTGTATCGAAGGTGGGCATATGAGGCAGTCACCATGCTGGCAGTTTTACCACATGTCTTTACTTATTGAGCTGTTTAGTTTGTATGAACTTATCTGCTAGATCTGACGGCTAATAAACTAGTGATGCAACAAAAATTAATAACAGGAGGGAGGAAAACTTCAGGGATATTCCTAGAACATAAAATATTGGTATTGCTTGTATGAGGGGTTTTAATGTAGGTAGTGTGTGGCACATTGCTACTGCGCGACTCTTTCATTCCAAGTATTTTACGAACACTGGTTGTAAACCATAAGGTGGATAAATAATGGCTTTCAAAACTGTTTCAGAGTAGCAGCCGTGTTAGTCTGTATTTGCAAAAAGAAAAGGAGGACTTGTGGCACCTTAGAGACTAACAGATTTATTAGAGCATAAGCTTTCGTGAGCTACAGCTCACTTCATTACTCCTTTTCTTTTTTCAAAACCGTGTGAAGTGTGCCAATTTCTGTGTGTCCTGAAAGTTTGTTTGCTAATTTGGTGTAAATTGTCATTGTAATCTGATGTGTAGCGACAGCTCTTCCTCAGACAAATCTCCCATTAGTTCAGTAGATGTTTTCCTCAGTAAGGGCGTAGGTTTGAATCCACAGCCTCTTCTAGGTAAAGATCAATAAAGAATCTTCAAAAAAAGAAAAGGAGGACTTGTGGCACCTTAGAGACTAACGAATTATTTGAGCATAAGCTTTCGTGAGCCAGAGCTCACTTCATCGGATGCATTGCATCTGTTTCGTTGTTAGTCTCTAAGGTGCCACAAGCGCTCCTTTCTTTTTTGTGCATATAGACTAACACGGCTGCTACTCTAAACAATCTTCAGTTAAGTTCTAAGTTTTAACCTTTCTTATTTTAATTTAAAGGGACACAGTCAATTTAAGTCACATTTGTCTCAGAATTTTCCTGCAGTATTTATAACTGCAGGTGCTACCTATAACAAAAGATTAGTAAAGTGTGTATATTTTGTTGTAGCTTACTTTGTTATAGTTTGTTTCACTGTTTCTCTTCTGCAAGGAAGTCCGTTTACTGTATGTGTGGGGTCCTCTGACAGCAACAGGCAGGAGAGAAACATCTGAAGTAAGAAAACATGGTTGTAAACCCACAAAAACTGACCTGACAACTCAAGAACAACTGTAGCACCTCTAATGACTTGACACTTATAAAAAACCGAAAAAACAAACAAAAAACACTATCCCTACAAGTTGATGGTGTCTCTTGAAAGAAGAATCAGTAACTGTAATGCACTCGTTTCTCAGGAAGAGAACTGTGTAGGTGTGGTTGCTATGGCTTTACTCTTTTGTGGAGAATCACAGATACTAGGAATGCATCCGATGAAGTGAGCTGTAGCTCACGAAAGCTTATGCTCAAATAAATTTGTTAGTCTCTAAGGTGCCACAAGTACTCCTTTTCTTTTTACAGATACAAGAGTAACAGTATCTTCTGTACATGCTAACGTTCTGTCATGGAGGCTCTGATACATCTGTTCCCTACTTGTGCACAGAACTGGTCTATTGCCCTAACTTTTGTGACATGCGGACTGCTCTATGCTTGCACCACCATGTCTCATTTTAGTGATTTCACTCCCCCTGCCCACACTCTTTCTCCCCCCTCCTCCTATACCCCCAATGATCAGAGTAACTTTTTACAGTTTGGAGCATTGGACTTGATTTTTTTTTATTATCCTTTTATCTTTTGTTCAGTGCATCAGTCAACATTGAGAATCTTTTTAGAGAGTTTTAATAATGAGTTGTTAAAAGATTGTGTGATACAGCTATTATCAATAGACTTTTTTAAAATGGTGTATGTTGTAAAGCATACCTTGTAACGCAGCCTCCCTCCGAAAATGGGATCAGTTATAGTGGGTGCTGTCTGAGTTTGAGGCCCTAATTGCTATATTAAACACCTAATGGAGCTTGCTGCAGGAAGTAGCTTTTCCTATGTAAAGGACAAAATATCAATCTGTATGATCTGCCTGTTAGATCTGCTGTACTACCACTACATGCGTTGCTTCTCAAATGTTGGTAGTTTCCTTAAGTGGATTTCTTGGTCTAAAAATATTGGAGATTTTTTTTTAAATCTATTCTTGTGCTTCAGGCTCTTACAGTTTGTTCTTCATTCAACTGGTGGGTGCACACAAGTAGGATAATCGGTTTCACATCTCTAGTCAGCTTCACTTTCCCATTCTCCTACAAGAGCCCCGTTCTAGAATGTGTGGGTTACAAATGTAGTTGAGGAACATAAATCTCAACCACTACTACCAGTTTTCTTTGAATTGTGAATAGACAGTGAAACTTTTTAATATCTAAACTTTGGTCCTAAAGTATCTAACAGTTTCTCTCTTAGAAATAAGATAACTGGTAATATTAATGACAGATTTCAGAGTAGCAGCCGTGTTAGTCTGTATTTGCAAAAGAAGAGGAGTACTTGTGGCACCTTAGAGACTAACTGTTAGTCTCTAAGGTGCCACAAGTACTCCTTTTCTTTTTGGTAATATTAAGGGCCTGATACTTCAACATTGCTCACTGGAAGTAATGCTTATTCCAGTGAGTAGTTCCATTGACTTCTGTTGGATTTCTTACCATAGGCCCTAATTCAAAAGCACCCCTGTCCAGAACAGTATTTTAAGCAGTACGGGAATGCCAACCTGCCCAGATGTTCTGGTGATCGGCTCTTATACTGTGTATAGTAATGCATGCATCTGTTCTGTATACGTTTTTTATACTGTGTTCATCATCATGTGTGTGTTTTGCATTATAAGAACCTAAACCAGGCCTTGGACTATGTCCTGAACTCTATATAGGGTCCACATGAATGGATGAAAAGTTAGGACGAATGGATCAGAGGCAGGACTGGGGTCCTGGACTTAAAATGCTTCATTTAATTATAGCAATGTCTTTTGTGCTGCAGTAGGTAGCTGAGCTAGCATTTCTAGTTATAACCTTCTGTAGGACTATAGAAAATTGATTTTTTTTCTAAAAAAAAAAAAAAAATGCCCCCATTATACTGAAATTCGGCCCATAGAGTTATAGCATATGAGTAATTTAGATATTGGCATTTTTTTAAATAAAATGTCTCAAACCTCTCGTAAGCTGGAGAAGTAAATATAAAACAGTGAGAATGCTAAATTCACCCCTGGCAAAAATAGGCACAACCCCAGTGGCACTTATCTTTAGTTATTGTACCTCCAAATGAATTTATAGAGAGAGTCTGAAATACAGTAACTTGTCCAGAGTGATGGACTCTAATTGCTTTTGGTATTTTGGGAGTGAAATAAAACTAAGACGGATAAAAACCTAATGCAGCTTTAGCTTTTCAAAGTATGTACCTAGTGTTGTCTCCGTGGTTGCTATTCATGGGCAGAATTTGTTTTAACTTTTACTATCTCTAATTTACTATATAGTGGCTAAATCCTGCCATCTTAATTCAGCAGTACTTTCTCATCAGAATCACTGATGACAGAGTAAAAAAACTAGAGAAAAAACTAGTAGAATTGGGTTTTCAGAATGTTTGTTCAGCATTTCAGACTCTCTCATACCCTTTTTCTCCTGTACAAAATGTGCGTTGTTGCCCTATTGTAGCAAACTTGCAGATTTAAATGCACAATATTTGTAAGTTCAATTACTGTGTGGTGGTAACTCACTGTTTGTGAGGTGCTAAATTGGCAGTCTTGCAGATTCAAGTCTTTGTGGTTAGCATAAAACAAGACCCGCAGTAATATAAATTGCCCACGTGCTGCGCCACAAGGTTCCTCAACCTTACCTGGAGGTATGGTCTCTGAAGGCAGGATAATTCAGACTCCATGGAATATTCAGTCTTTTACCTCTGCTGAGGCTGCTGGTAAGGCTTTTTTTGGGTGAGAGAGATGTGAACACCAGGAAATGAGCTAGTTAGTACAAGTTCACCTCAGTTCATACATTGTAAGGCACCAAACAATCATCAGTCACAATTGCCCCAGGCTGCATTCAAACCTAAACTTAGGAGTGAAATACTTAATAGTCCCTGAAAAAAGAATAGGAGTACTTGTGGCACCTTGGAGACTAACAAATTTATTTGAGCATAAGCTTCCATGAGCTACAGCTCACTTTATCCGATGATGTGAGCTGTAGCTCATGAAAGCTTATGCTCAAATAAATTTTAGTCTCCAAGGTGCCACAAGTACTCCTGTTCTTTTTGCAGTTACAGACTAATACGGCTGCTACTCTGAAACCTGTCCTTGATAGTCTCTGATTATTGATGATTTGCATTCCCATAATGCCTAAGAGCCGTAGTCATGGACCAGGACCCTATTGTGGTAGGTGCTGTACAGACGCAACAAAAAGACAGTCCCTGCCCTAAAGAGTTTACAGTCTGGGGCTATGTCCACACTCCTGAGCGACATAAGTTATATTGACATAAGTGGTAGTGTAAACATGGAATTTCTGTGACATTTTAGAGACAGTTCACTATGTCAATGTGGGCAGCCACAAACCATGACACAGGTTGTGGACGACTGCAAAATAACTCAACTTCTTGTAGGTCTTTGTGCCTTGAATATCGTTGATAAGAACACGCTTGGCTTGACTGTATTGCATACACCAAATAAATAAATAATAGATGCAAATGTGCAATTTATGACCTCAAGTAAGGAATAAGTCTCAGGAATAGCTAATTCTGTTTTCATGCTGCTAGATACCTAATTGGTAGAGGGGAAGGATTGGAGAAGAGCTCCAGAAAATGTTCAAATGTTCGAAAGCATCAGCTGCTCTCTGATATGTGAAGGTGCCCATCTGGGTGCGTTACAGATTACTTCTGAAGGGTGAAAGTTTTGAACCTATACTGGAGTGTACATCCTGGCTTCCCCTTCAACATCTACATGCATCTTCACGCTTCTCAACTTGCAACCTATTCTCCGTTATGCATCATTTCATAGGGCTTGTCTATACTGAAACTTTACAATGCTGCAACTTTCTCGCTCGGGGTGTGAAAAAACACCCCCTTGAGTGCTGCAAGTTTCAGCACTGTGAAGTGCCAATGTAGATGGTGTACCAGCACTGGGAGCTATTCCCCTCATGGAGGTGGGGGGTTTTGTAGCGCTGGGAGCCACACTCCCAGTGCTCTGCCACAATTACACAAAGCACTTTAATGTTGACATTACTCACAGGCAAAGGGTCACATGAGTAGAATTATCATTGCTATAGTCCTCCATCTGTAACTTTTTTTGAGAGTTGTACTAACATTGGCTTCCTTGCACTTTAACTGTTAAGTGGGAGTTTAGACTCCTTCAAACCTGCAAATTCGCATCACGTCTGAATGTTGTGCTCCAGCTGGGAGCCATAGTTAGTCAGCACCAACCTCATAGGTGTGGTATCAGAAAGCACACCTATCAATGTTGTCTAAGAAGCATCCATAAGCATTAAGGTGCAAAGTATGATGTTTGATGACTATGTCAAAACAAAGCATTGATAAGGGCTTGTCTGCATGAGGAAAGTTACCAGCATACTTTGGCTTCAAACAATTAGATTTTTATCAGTAAATGTTGATTTCATGCCCTCCACGCCATCGCCCAAACAGACAGAAAAATATATCCATCAATAATAATAGAAATTTACAGATAGGCAAAATTAGAAAATGCTGCTTGAGAACTTAGTTTGATTTAAGGATATTTACTTTGTATATTTTGATGTGATGACAATTTGCGCTTTAATGGTTACAAAGCTTTAACTTTTTGAATCTCAACATCTACTGTCATTAAGTTGTCTGATTTCCTCCATAAATTCCCAAACTGTGAACATTTAAATTGATACAAATGGTTAAAAGTAAACATCGATATTATCCATCAAAATGATTTTAAAAAAATCTGATTTTTGCCAAACTTACTTGTTAGTATATCTCCCTATGTAGATGCTCCTGTAATAGAATAAGTGTCCACGTGAGGATTTATACAAGTATAACTACAGAAGTATAATTATGCTTTTAAATGTCCCCATGTAGACAAATCTTAAGTCAGCAGCAATTACCAGTTGACTTGTAAGGGGCCTTGTATATCTTTTGTCCCCTTCACTTTGCATGAGACCAGCCTCTCACTCTTTCACAGCACTGAAACATAGCTCTAGCACATTTCTACAGAACACTTTGTTTTCCTTTTGTGTTGGACACTGAATGTAATGTTTGGTAGGCTTTTGGGGCCTATAACGGACTTGCTAGAATAATACTGGCTCTAATCCTGGTTTGTCAGAGGCAATAAACTTCAGTGTTGGACACAACTCATGTAACTTAATGACCCATATCTTCTTCATTCCTATAGCTTTCTTAACATGCTGTACTCTAAGTACATACAATCTGTGCTGCGTTCTGACTGTTCTATGCATGCAACAAAGATTATGGACACCTGTTGACAGAGGAGATGCTGTATGTTTACTTACCTGATTTAAGTCCACTGCAAAGGATGGCTAAGAAATCTAGAGTTAAACCTTGAATTTCACTCAAAATGTGACTTGTGCAACTGTAGCAACTGCACACAAATGCCTTTAATATTCAGTAAAGGCCTGAGAGGTTACCACTAATTTCATTTAATGACAAAAAGAAAAGGAGGACTTGTGGCACCTTAGAGACTAACAAATGCATCCGATGAAGTGAGCTGTAGCTCACGAAAGCTTATGCTCAAATAAATTTGTTAGTCTCTAAGGTGCAACAAATTTATTTGAGCATAAGCTTTCGTGAGCTACAGCTCACTTCATCGGATGCATTTGTTAGTCTCTAAGGTGCCACAAGTCCTCCTTTTCTTTTTGTGGATACGGCTGCTACTCTGAAAGCTTTTATTTAATTACAGTTGCTCATTATGTTTCAGAATTGGGTTTATGATTATGCAGGAAATCAAGCAAGGAAATTTCTACTGAAGTTTAAAAGCCATCCCAGGTGCCCCTCTTGCCCAAGTAACTGACAGGCTTTGGAAGAAATAGCCTCACTGAAAACTGTAGTGCAGGTTTTGTTTTTCTTTATATGGCACTTTTAAATCTCCAGGGGCTCTGGTCAGCAGAAACAGGCAACCGTTCTTCGTTCATTTGAGTGCAGGCTGTCCGAGGAGATGCATACTACGGATGAGATTTTTCCAAAAGTGCCTGAGTTGTTGTTGTGGTGTTCTCTCACTTTAAATCTGAAGAACCTTCATTTTAGATTATCTGCTTGTTTTCCCATCGGTAAAAATGTCTTGAGGTAAAATGGTGGCAGAATTTCCTTCTTTCCGTCAGTTTAAAAGTAATTGCATTTTAAAATGGCAGGAGTGGCTAGAGACTAGAATCTAGACCTTAGTTACTACCTACTGTAGTTGTTGCATAGTGCTCATTCTAACAAACTGTTCAGTAATGGTACTTTGTGATAGTACTTCTAATCTTCAAAAGGCTTTACTAAGTATCTCACAGGGAGGTGGGAGGGTTACTCAGTTTTACAGTGGGTGGAGGAAGATGAGGCAGAGAGATCAAATGAATTTCCTAAAAGCAGTAAGTCTCAAGATCCTGACTTGCATTTCTATGCTTAAGCCACCCCTCCCATAACCCTGTGCTACATGATCCAGTTTAATACCCATCTTTCCAGTACAATTTTACTGCATTTTATGACTGGCTGAAGAGCATAGGTGGGAATTGAAAACTATCTCATGAAACTTGATTGTTTAAATGGTGAGATGTAATATTCAACTAAAAAGGCAGTAAACATGAGCGCTTGTTCAAATGCTTGCTTTTATAAACTCATGACTCTGCGAGCAGCACAGTGCATCTTTATCGGAAACTACATAGTATTTTGGGCAAATCCAAAGAGTGCAACCTCCAAGGCTGCTGTATAACGAAAAAATTAAGTTTAATGCTGCCTTGCCTCATCTCACGTCTGTGGTTAAGATGTTCCTGGAGGCATACAAGAAGGCCAGAGTTTCCCAAAGTGACTACTGATTTTGGGTGCTTGATTGGAGATACCTTAAAGGGGTTGGATATTAAGAGTGTGGGTGCTCGGCATGTTCTGAGAATATGAAAAAATGGGTGTTGCCATACCAACTGTCATGAGACTAATCAATTAAGGTGGGCTTCTTAGAGCTCTGTCTCCTTTGCCGTGTATATATGTCAGCATCCCCACATCTGTTCTGTTTGCCTCACCTCTGTCCCTTCAAAGAGGTACATACGGATTTGGTTAATTAAATTCTTGTGGTTAGGGATGGGATTTTTCATGAATGTAGCAGTATCTGATATCCATTTTAAGGGATCCCTAAGAGTTTTGCATTCCTTCTGAACCAATTTTTTTTAGACATTTCAGTCTCCTTGAATCTGCTGTGATGATTTTTAACAGGTTCTCTTAGAAATTGTCATCAACTCTGAGACTTGCTTGTCTGTTTTTAGTGACTGCATTTTCCTCCACTTGACTAGCACCTAGATCAGCGGCGGGCAAACTTTTTGGTCTGAGGGCCACATTGGGTTTCCAAAATTGTACAGAGGGCCGTTTAGGGGAGGCTGTGCCACTCCAAACAGCCAAGCGTGGCCCCTGCTTCTCGCCTCGTGACGGCCCCCCCCGGGACACCTGTCCCCTGACCACCCTCGGACCCTCTGCCCCGACTGCCCCATCCAACCTCTCCTCTCATTCCTGACTGCCCCCCTGGGAACCCTGCCCCCATTCAACCCCCCCATTCCCCACCCTCTGACTACCCCTTTGAACTTCCTTGTCCTCTATCCAACCCCCCACCCCCGCTCCCTGCCCCCTTACTGCACTGCCTGGAGCACTGGTGGCTGGCGGCACTACAGCCACACCACCGCACAGCACAGAGCACCAGGTCAGGCTGGGCTCTGCAGCTGCGTTGCCCCAGGAGCTCGCAGCACCACCGCCCAGAGCATTGCACCGGTAGTGCAGTGAGCTGAGGCTGCGAGCCTCCTGGGCCAGGAGCTCAGGGGTCGGGCAGGAGGGTCCTGCGGGTCCGATGTGTCCTGTGGGCCGTAGTTTGCCCACCTCTGACCTAGATGCTCCTTTGAGGTCCCCCAGCATGCTCCATCTTAGCTTGGAATTACTGGCACAATCGCAGAATAGGGCTCTGTGGCTGCAATATTCCTCATTCTTGCTAAGAATGGCAAGATTCAATCTCTTATATTAAATTCACTTCGGTGAAGAAGCAGAGTGTTTGAAAAATGGGTGTGGACCTTTTGAGAGCTCAGCATTTGCGCCTTAAAACAATAGTCCTCAGAGTTATTCATTTGTTTTCATCATCTCACACATGAGACTTGTGGGGAAGCTAGTTTTTAGTCCTAGTGACCCATTTAATTCATTCAGAAGTTTCATGATCTCCTTCTCTGCCTTTCTCCAATCTTTGTAATGCATGCACAGATTACTTTATATGTCACATCTGAGCATTAATCAGAGTATTAGAAGCTGAGCAACAGAGGTCATGCCATCTCTTATGTTAGTCTGCAGGCTGAATGCTGCTCAACAGTAATCACAAACGTCCATGCTTATACCAGTAACTCACTCAAGTCAGTCTTTTTGTATGATTTCAAAATATCCAGAACAGTTAGTCCCCAATAAGTTATAAATTACCTTGAATCTTTTCACAAGCAACATTTCCCACCCCACCTCAGTTATTAATCAAAACAAATATGATTTCATTATTTTTCCATTCCTAAATAAGTTGCACTTATTTCCTGTCCATCTTTCATTTTTTTAACTAGGGCAGGTTTCCAAATCCACATCATCTCTTTTGCAGTCAAGAATTAGGTTTTTATTGGCCCCTCCATAATAATATCATGAACCAGAGCTGAGGCCTGTAGTTTCTCCTTTAGAGACTTTCTTGCAGCTGTGTTGGCCACATAGCAGTCTTAGCCTGCATTTATAAGACTACTGTCTCCTCTCAGCACGAAGCACATTATCACCTATTCTATAATCCGTATATTCCCCAAGCAGTACCTCCTTTAAGCAAGGAGGAGAGACAAGACTTCACAAAGTCTACTGTGGACTTCTCCATGCAAATTTAACTTTATCATCATCCAAGCACATACCCAGGTACCATGATGGGTGCTGTAGAAAATGTGTCCATCTCTACAGATGGGCATGGCACCTCACAGACCAACACAGATTCCCTACCCACCAGAGCCTGCTGCCTAGGTGAGGGCAAGGAGATGATGCCCTGTCCCTATCCCCACCCTGTGGTGGTCAGGAGAAGACAAGTGAAATAAGCTGATGCCACATGAGAAGCTAATGTAAGCTAGTCTTAGTGGCTTAAAAAAAAGTAGTGGCTTTGTTTTGTTGTTAAAAGTAGGGGCTTTGTTTTGGGTTTTGACCTAAGCAGAGCTATAATAAGTGTTGAGAGGCTCTGAAAAGAGCAGGAGGAGTTAGTCTTTTTTTTCTAAAGCTATGGCACTATGTGGTGGCTAGAAATAAGGTCATTCTGTTGCTCTAAAAAACTTCATGAGAGATTGAGTGAATTCCACCCAGTCCCAGTTCTGGAGGCCAGCACGTGGCCTAGGCAGAACTGAAGTAGGACTTGTGCTGGCTGCACTGGGGTGAAATTCACCCTATTTGTGTAAACTAAAATTTAGCTTGCTGGAATGGGTGGTTTTGTTGTTGCAGATTATCTGATATTAACATAAGAATAGCAGACTTCCATGTCTCCATTTTAACACAACTCCCCTGCCTTGGACCCCTCCAAAAAAGGCTCTTTATTTAGGTCCTTGGCACTCCTAGGGAGCACATTTCACCATTTATTTTCTATTGTGTGAGAAGCAATTCAATCTTTCTGTGTGGGTAGAGCTTTTGTGTCACTGTGGAATCTGAGATCCTCCTCCTAACAGTGTTTCTGTTGGGAGTACCCTCTAATATTTCTTTCCCTCTCCTTGTGAAACTTCAAGATAATATATATTTGCGATTCCCCAAAGTGATGATTAAACTCATAACAATTCCCTTCCTATAAAGAGACTGACTCAAAGAAAAAAATTTTGGGGGGGGGGAAGGGAGTGTAGAAGAGAATAAAAGTGATAAATGGATTACATTTAAAGTAATGCCCTGATTTTCAGAGTTGCTGAGCAAACTCAAATCCTGAATTCAGCGGGAGCTCATCACCCATGGAAAATCAGGATGCTAGTGTCCAGGCTACAGTTATAGATTTACTGTGATCTGAGGCTCCTACGGCTGGCATCCTAAATCTTCCATGCTATGTCCATCCGATAAAGTCCTGTAAAGGATACAACATACACTATTCCACTCCTGAGAAATCCCATGTTTTTAAAACTACCTGGATATCCACCTAGTAATCCAGGCAATCTAAGCAACAATGGTACCAGACCACTATAATGCATTTTCAAAAGGCTTTGTTGTTTCCAAGAGTGCTTGAATCGCTGAATAACCTCAGTAGGTGGCTTACTGCAGTGATCGTCAGTGTGACTATTTATTGTCATTTGCTGAAAGGAATGAGGCATTTGAAATATAGTGCTAGTGTTGATATCAAGGGAACGGAGGTCAGCAAGTGGAGTCAGTATTGTAGAAGGGAGTGCTAAGGGAGAGCAAGTGATTGTAATTAAGTGATAGCTGGAATATTTCAGCTGCTGTCTGTGTCAGATGCAGATCTCTAAGAATGGTGCAGATAAAGGGAAAAAGGGGACTGAAATATTCAGTAGATAGCAAACTCTTGTGAAATTAAGGGCTTGGCTACACTTGCAGATGTAGAGCACTTTGAGTTAAACCAGCCTTCACACAGCGCAGTAGGGAAAGCGCTCCAGTCTGTCCACACTGACAGCTGAAAGCACACTGGTGTGGCCCCATTTGCAGCACTTGCAGCCGCATTGGGAGCGGTTCATTATGGGCAGCTATCCCAGTGTTCAAGGGGCTGCAATGTGCTTTTCAAATGGGGAAGGGAGGGGGGGAGTGTGTTGTGTATATGTGGGGGGAGAGAGAGTGGGTTTTTGGGCTGCTGAGTGTGTCAGCATGCTGTCTTGTAAGTACAGACGCCCCTCCCTCCCCGCCTCTCTCTCTCTCTCACTCACTCAAAGCAAACAGCTGTTTGTTTGTTTAATCTGAGCTGATAAGCAGCGGGCACTCCAAATTGGAGCTTTGAAAGGGCCACTTCTACATTCCTGCTGGAGTTCACAACAAAAACAAGAGAGGCCACTTCAGTTAATGGGATTATGGGATGTTTCTGGAGGGCAATCACAGTGCTGTAACATAAGCCCTCGTTCACACTTTCACCCAATACGCAGCAAACCTTATCCTTCTCTGGGAGGTGGAGTATCAGCAGCGCTCTAGCCAGGGAGTCAGAGCGATCTACTTGCGAGTGTGGACGGGGAGTGAGTTAGAGCACTCTGGGCGGGCTTTATTGCAGTATAACAAGCAAGTGGAGCTAAGGCCTTGACTACACTGCCACTTACAACGCTGAAACTTTTTCTCTCAAGGGTGTGAAAAAATACACCACTGAGCCATGCAAGTTTCAGCGCTGCAAAATGGTGCTGTAGACAGTGCTCCAACGCTGGGAGCTATTCCCCTCGCAGAGGTGGTTTTATTACAGCGCTGGAGCCGCAGCACTTTAACGTCGGCTGTGTAGACACGTTATGAACTAAAACTACACTTCACACCATATATGTTTGTTATTAAGCCATGTCATTGTCCTTGGCACTTTGACACAAAGCAAAGAAAGATGATCAAACCTGGAGGAAAGAATAGCAGAGGCTTTTGTGTTAAGCTGTTATCTGTTGACTCGCTGCTTGTGGGCTGTCCAGAAGCAATGGTTCTCCAGAGCGGATTTGAAAAAGAAACAGATGAGGCTGGTGGTATAGGAGGGTGGGATAGAAAGGATGTTCTAAGTTGGGTGAAGATGTTCTGTTTGAACAGGATATGTTGTGACAATCTTTTTTTCTCTTAGCAGGGCTGCGATCCCTTTGCACAGACCCAGCGCAGCAAACTGCAGCACCGCCGTGCACGAATTAACCAACAGATCAACAAGGAGATGAGAATGCGAGCTGGGGCAGAAAACCTCTTCAAGTGAGCACTGGTCCATCTCCAATGCTAGAACACCTGTGTGCTAGCATTCTGAATTGCTTCTTGTTTTAGACTGATTATGCTCCTTTCTATCAAGAGACAATGACTTGCACTAGAAACATGTCAGTTTGCTTGCTTACAAAAACTAGTGACTTGGTGTTACTAGGCTACCTGTATTGGAGAGGGGAAGCGTATATTCCGGCTATTCCGTCATTGTTTCCTATACCGGTCAATTGGGGGATAGATAAGGTGACTGACTAAGACTCTCCCTGTTAATTATGGGTCTGTTGGTATGGCTGCGTCTTTTTCCCTACCTCCTTTTGCAGCATGACTAGAAACCAGAAAGGAAGAACATAACCCTGTGTTGTGCTGCTGCCCTGATAACGCTTTACTGGTGGCTTCAACTTCTGGCCACTTCTCGCCCTCCACTTCTGCATGATGGGGTAATGCGCACGATGGGGAAGTGATTTCTAAGCGTACTAATATGTTGTGCTTTAATTGGTCTGTGTAGACCCTGCTGCTGCTCACTAGGGAACTCTTAGTCTGCACCAACAAGGTCTACACAGACCAATTAATGCGTAACACGTTGGTGTGTGTTGAAATCACACGCCCATAGTGCTCATTACCGCACCATATAGACAAGCCCTACGTCTGCTCCATATAGACAAGCCCTACGTAATGCCTCATCTAATTGGAAGACTTGAAATCTTGCTGTGTCCTTTTCTGCACAACCCTGCTTCATAAAACCAAGGAGAAATGTTCCATGTCAGCAGGAATGTGCCTGGGTGTGCTGTTTATATCAAAATCATGAATCAGAGTGATGATACCTGCCATTCATAGGGCATCCAAGAATGTGGACAGCAAGTAGTTTCCATCCTCCTAACATAGGCATTTCAAATCCGGCATATGGCAAAAAGGGTGAGGGAGCTAGAAGGAATGAAAGGCAAAACACGGGCAACTTAATTACTTTGTTGGGGAGTGTGAGGAGCACCTGGGCTAAGTTAGAAAGCAAAACACTCGGATGTTGCTCTTTTTCAGGCCGCTGAAACATTTGGATCAGCAGTTTGAACACTTTTTCACTGATAACTTTCTGTGGTGAGCCTGTTTTTGAGATTAAACAGGTCCATTCTCAGCAGAGGTTGGCCATGAAATCTGAGATTTCATGAAGTTTTGGAGTTAATGGAAAACCAAAACTTGACTCATAAAATCAGCTGAAATTAAAAGTAATTTAGTAAAATATTGCTATTTTTCCATGGCTTTAAGGATGTGACCTTGGTCTCCAGTGGTTAGCACTGAAGACTTCTAGGCCTTGTCTACCACTGCAAACCCAAAATGTAGTCAAGGAAAGCTGTGATTAGTACTGGTTGATGGAGCTTACCATTAAGCAGGGTTTCAGCTATGTGGGTGGCTGAACATTAGCTGTTGGAGTCAGGACAAGTTCCCATTGTAGACAGAACCATACTCCTTAAAATGATCTGTTGGGAGCATCATTCCTCTTTCCTAAGAAGCTACAGTGAATGCTGTGTTTGAAATAAAATGCAGTTTTGTTGGACGGTGTAGTAGCTTTTGTTTGATGGATAAATAAACTGACTGAGACAGTTAAACAATGAAAGTCTTTTCCCATCTTGTTCAAACACCACTGGCTCAGCAAAGTAATTGAAGCAATTAAGGGGTTGGCAATAAACCATATTTTTAATATCTCTGTACAAAGAATTAACTAAGCAAACATTTGATAACTCCTCAGATTGATCAAGACTCATGGTTATATAAGGTATATTCTTAATGAGATCAAAATGCACCCTTGTGTAGAGTTGAGTATGAAAACTAGAAACTGTTTTAAGTTCTGTTTTAAGCAGTGCATCGTTCCAGAGTAGCAGCCATGTTAGTCTGTATTCGCAAAAAGAACAGGAGTACTTGTGGCATCTTAGAGACTAACAAATTTATTTGAGCATAAGCTTTCGTGAGCTACAGCTCACTTCATTGGATGCATTTGCTGAAGTGAGCTGTAGCTCACGAAAGCTTATGCCCAAGCAGTGCATCGGCTTTATGCTGACTTTCTACACAAAGGTAAATTTCACCCTTAATGAATGCTTGGCCATTACCTAGGGGGTTACACCAATATATGGAAGGTGCCATGTCCTAGCTAAGATGGATAGATTCCATACCAGACCTTTCTGAAGTGCTGCAGCCTAACTAATTTCATTTGCAAACAGAATATAGTCGGACCTGTAACCTATACACTTGGCACTTTAAAAGCTGATTTTTCCCAAAGCTGAAAAAAATTATGAGCAAAATTCACTGGGAGTAAACATTTAGATGTAAAAATGCAGTGAAAACTGAGTTAAGTGTTTTCAAACGTCTAATCTTCCCTCCCCCCCACTCCTCCAATTCTTCATTCACAAAACAAGGTCTCTTTCGTTACAAATCCATCCTGGTTAAAAAGAGGTGAAAACAGCAATTTAGAAAAAATGGGAGAAAAATAAATGGATAAGATGATAGCAGAGACTGTAAATCAGCAATTAGAAATTACAGATAATTAATAAAAGAAACTAAATGTCAAAAAAAAAATCGATGGCCAGTTACAGACAATAAAAAACAATTCTTTAAATATATCTGGAACAAATGAAATCGTAGCAATGGCATAGACAAGAGTGTGGAAAATGATCAATCTTGATGCAAAAGAGGCAGAAGTGTTCAATAACTACTTCTGTTCTTACTTGGAAAGAAGTAGGATGATATGGCGATAATTCTATCAGTCACTAAGGAGGATGTTAAACAGAATTAGCCGAGGAGCTCTCTGAACCACTTCTGTTGTTTTTAAGAAAATTTGAACACTGGAGAAATTCCAGAGGACTGGGGAGGAAAAAAAGCTAATGTTGCACCAATTTTTGGAAGGGTAAACAGATGACCCAGGAAAATATAGACCAGGTTACCCTAGGCAGGCAAAGTTATGGGAAGGCTGATATGGTATGCAATCAGTAAAGAAGTAATAGATGGTAGAATACTTGGAACCCCTGTGCTTTATGAGGTGGTTTTATCTCAGAGGTGGGCAAATTATGGCCTGCGGGCCACGTCCGGCCCGTTGGACCGTCCTGCTCGGTCCTTGAGCTCCTGGCTGGGGAGGTTAGCCCCTGGCCCCTCCTCTGTTGTCCCCCCTCCCCCACAGCCTCAGTTCACTGCCTGCTCTCTGGCCTGCTGCTCCTGCAGGGCAGTGTGGCGGCAACCTCCCGCTGCTCTGGCATGGTAAGGGGTGGGGGGGAGCAGGGGGGTTGGATAAGGGGCAGTCGGTTCCGGGGGGGAAGTCGGGACAGAGCAGGGGGTGGTTGGATGGGGTGGAGATTTTGGGGTGTGGGGTAGGCGGTCAGGGGGCAGGGAGTTGGATGGGGGTGGAGTCCCAGGGGGTGGTTGGAGTGGGGGTGTGGATAGGGGTCGGGACAGTTAAGGGACAGGGAGAAGGGGGGGGTGGATGGGTCAGGTGTTCTGAGAGGGGCAGTCGGGGCAGGAAGTGGGAGGGGGTGGATAGGGGGCAGGGGCCAGGCTGTTTGGGGAGGCACAGCCTTCCCTACCCAGCCCTCCATACAGCTTTGCAACCCTGATGTGGCCCTGGGGCCAAAAAGTTTCCCGATCCCTGTTTTAGCTGTTACTGGATCGTGGTGTTCATAAACACAACTTGCCAGAGGCTTGAAAAGGCTTAGCCCTGAGCCAAGCTGAAGAATGGCGTTGTCCTTTTTTTGACTGCACTCAGCTGAATAGAGGCCCAATTTGATTTAAGGTGAGAGACTAGGACATGTTTCAGCAGACAATTTGGGTGTTGTCAGCTTTCCTCTGCCATCAGGTTCTCTCTTCCTGTTTTTTTGTTTTTGTTTTTTTTCTCATGAGCCAATAAGAAAGGTGCAATCAGCTTGAAAAGCTGTCTCATCAAAGCAGGTGACTCATTGCAGCTTAAATCCATCCTTCATGTTTACATCTGCTGATGTAAAATAAATGGGGGAGAAAGCAGGGTATTCAGCAGGATGCTGCTATTGAGTGATCAAAGAACAGGCTTTGAGCTGCAATAGGTTACTATTTGTATTGAAAAGCTGCACTTTTCATATGTAAGAATTACACCTAAAAGAACTAAAAATGAAGTGTGTGTGGAATCTTGGTTGAAAGCGTGTATGTGTAATAAGATTTGAGCATGTATCGTAGATATTGGCTTGTCTAGTATCACAGGAACTCTGGCAGAGGCAGGGACAGAATCCAGTTCTCCAGGAAAACATTCAGTGCCTTGATTGTGAGACCATGCTTTATCTTCCTGAAATCCCGTGCCTCGTTCACTACACACCTTCTAACTATTGCAGCAAATGAAGTCAGAGGTCCTACAGACTAATCCCCAGAGCAGGCTCGTCCTGTTGGAAAAAAGAGTGTATTTTCATGTAATTAGACTATCATAATTCGGTGTGGAAGGATTAGGGTTTTATTGGTAAATGTCAATTTCACCATACACACACAAATCAGCAAAAAGTCCATCAATCATAGAAATTTAGAGATAGGCAAAGTAAGAAAAAATGCTGCTTGAACTTTTTGACTTAAAGATATTTATTTTGTATATTTCAACATGTTTGTGTTTTAACATTTGAATCTCAACATCAGTTGTCATTATCTGCTCCCCCATAATTTTTCACAACTATGAAAATTTAAATTGATAAATAGAAAAAATGCTTAAAAATAAACACATCTGTTTAAAAATAAAAAACAAATTGAGTTCTGCCAAGGTTAATCATGGTGCATGCACAGGCAAGCTTAATTCTGATGTTTTCTAACTCATGAGGGCTTGACTTTGCAACCTGAATGTTCTCTTTAGTAATTTTTGATGTGATCATGCATATAGAGACAAGACGTCAATGTTTTCTAATGGGAAGGTCACTGGATTAGAACTCAGGAGAACTGGGTTCTGTTTCTGGCTCTACCACTGACTTGCTGTGACCTTGGGCTACTCACTTCACCTTCCAGAGCCTCTGTTTCCCTTCCCATCCTCTCGTCTGTTTGGATTGTAAGCTCTTTAGTGCCGGGAGTATGGTGTGGTGTCTTTCTGTCTTTCTTTCACCCAACTCAATGGGGCCCCAGTCTTGCTTGAGGACTCTGGGCATTAGTGTATTAAGAATAATTAATGATAATAAGAGTATGCCTTCATACTTACCTGTAAGGGCCCAGCATGTTCTCTGCCTCCATCCCCTTCCAGTTTGCATTCTGTCATATGTTCAAACCTGATGTTATGTGGCAGAAAAAAGCATGATTTTAAAATGTCAGGAAACTTCATTTTCTTTTTCTTAAAGTTGAGCTTGTCCCTATCCCATGTACTGTGTGGTCCTAGACCAGTGGTTTTCAACCAGGGGTATGCGTACCCCAGGGGTACGCAGAGGTCTTTCCGGAGGTACGTCAACTCATCTGGATATTTGCCTAGTTTTATAACAGGCTCTAGAGCCCTGCAGTGGGACTGGGATCCTGCAGGACCTGCTGCCATAATAGCAGGAGCAAGATAACAATTCAACAAACGATGCAGGACTGAGTGAGCATGAGTATTGCAGGGTGGGACCAGAGCGGGATTTAAAAAAAATAATCATCCCGCACTGCAAACTACATGAATGCCCTATCTAGCAGCTGCTGGTCTCCGGCCACCCAGTTCTGAAAGCAGTGTCTCCACCAGCAACAGTGCAAAAATAAGAGTGGCAATACCATACCATATCATACTTCTGCGCTGCTTGTGGTGGTGGCGGCAGCATTGCCTTCAGAGCTGGGTGCCCAGCCAGCAGCTGCTGCTCTCCGATTGCCGAATGACAAGGCTCACAAGTGAAAAACAAGCTCAAGTATTACACAGAAATGGAAGTACAATATTTATATCCCAATCGATTTTATTTTATAATTATATGATAAAGTAAGCAATTGTTCAGTAACAGTGGGCTCTGACACTTTTTTGTATTTTTATGTCTGATTTTGTAAGTAAGTAGTTTTTTAAGTGAGGTGGAACTTTGGAGTATGCAAGACAAATCAGATTCCTGAAAGGGGTACAGTAGTCTGGAAAGGTTGAGAATCACTGCCCTAGACCACGCTGTGGAATTCTCTGAGGCTCCCGCAGAGTTAAATACCAATCCTTGGCCATGTTTGTCTTTTTTTAAACTAAAGACTCCAATTTGAGATTGTGCAGCCTCACTTGGAGGCAGTCTGAAAGCTGCTTTGCTGCTGTCTCTAGCAAAACACGCCACTGAGGCTGCTGGGCACTGTCCTAGTTGCTAGGTGTGGGACAGGGCTAGAAATAAATATCTCCTAAGAGAAGCTGAAGGGAGTCAGGATGCCATGTCCCACTGCAGGCCCAGCTGCGTGTCACAGAGCCTTTTCCTCCTCCTGACCCCCCCGTCCTCTCTCTCGCCCAGTTGTTTTTTGTTTTTCAACCTCTCGGTCTCTGCCTGTTAATGCCCATCTTTCCATCATCATTGATCATAGGTGGAAAGTCTTCAGACTCTGGAAAGTTTTTGTTCTAAAATGCATTTTGTGAAGCTCAGTAGAAATACCAAAGATTATGTAGTGGTTAGAGCAGGAGTCCAAGAGCAAGCATGCTTCCTTGGTTCTCTCCCAGCTCTGTTGCTGACCCAGAGTGAAAAGAAAAGGAGTACTTGTGGCACCTTAGAGACTAACAAATTGATTTGAGCATAAGCTTTCGTGAGCTACAGCTCACTTCGTTGGATGCATCCACTGAACGCATCCGATGAAGTGAGCTGTAGCTCACGAAAGCTTATGGTCAAATAAATTTTAGTCTTTAAGGTGCCACAAGTCCTCCTTTTCTTTTTGTGAATACAGACTAACAGGGCTGCAACTCTGACCCAGAGTGAGAGATCTGGGCATCTAGCTCATTTCAAAGATCTGGGTCTCCGTTTCTCACTCTAAAATAGAAATAACATTTCCCTATCTTGCTGGAGTATTCGGAAGCTTAACTCATTAGTTTGGAAGGCACCTTGTGAGACTCTGAAATGGCCTACAGACATAAAGTGGTGCATGTTCTATTTGGGAGCTGAAGGCTTGTGGTTTGAATGTGGTAGATCAGTGGATTTCATCTTGTGGACCACTTCCTGAGAGAATTCCTTCTGTGCTCTGTCTCCTTTTTATTTTCAGGGCCACAAGTAATCACAAAGTAAAAGAAACAGTAGCCTTGGAGCTTAGCTATGTTAATTCCAATCTGCAGTTATTGAAGGAGGAACTAGAAGAATTGAACAGTTCTGTGGACGTGTACCAGAATGACAGGTAAGGTGTATGGGGAGATGGGTCACCAAGTTGAGCAAGAAAGTTGCTAGAGTTGCAGGGCCCAGGAAAATGGAGAAAGTGGTCAATGCCTAAGTTCCCTCTGAGGGGCCTGGAGAAGAGAGAGAGGTAGAGGGTGGGCGGGGAACAAGTTGGAATGTGCAGAGTTGCGGCAGAGAGAGGTGCCTCTCCTCCGGAGCCATTGCAGCGGGGAGAGGGCTGGTGGGAGTCCTCTCTCACTGCCACAGCCCTGGGGCAGACTGCACCCCACATCCCCAGCCAGAGCCCTCACCCCCTGCACCCCAACCCTCTGCCCTAGCCCTGAGCCCCCTCCCACGCTCCGAATCCCTTGGCTCCACCCCCGCCACACAACAAAGTTCATTCTGCACAATGATCTAAAAACTTAGAGGGAACACTGGTCAAAGCCCTTGAAAATCAGGTGTGCTAGGCAGGTAGGTGCCAAGACACCACGGTGATGAGCATAATATAAATACCTAGCTAGCAATATGCTGCAGTAAGCCTCAGTACATTTGCACAGTGGAAGCTGGGGCCCATTCCTCAGGAAAGTTGTGGAGAGGCCTTCTTACCCCATACCTCCTTCACAGTAGACATTGTGGGTGTGTGGCTATGGGTGAAATGGATATGGTCTGTGAACAGATGTTGTATAGGCAGCTGCCCATACAAGCAATGGTCCCTACATACTCTCCCACACAAACTATACCCCTGCACCTAGCTAGAATACAGCAGGCAAGGAAGCTGAGAGCAGGGCTGGATTTGAGGCGATTACACCGGCCTTATTAATACAGTTCCTGCTGTTTGCACGTTTGGGGTGTCGGTGTTGTCTCGCTTCCGTGTTCTCACCAATGGGTACCACAGGACTGAGAGTTGGGAGATCTGGGGTCTGGATCAGCCCTTCCAATGCTTGCTCTGTAGCCTTGAGAGTGTCCTTTATATTCTCTCCCTGCCTTGGTTTTTCCATCTGTAAAATGGAGATAACACCGAGGCTTTATCAGCTAACGTTTGTAAAGTGCTTTGAGATGGATGGTGCTTTACAGGTATGGAAGGCTGATACAGGAGGAAGAATGCAGGTCTTAAATGTATCAAAAATAATCTTTCCTCAAACTGCGGGGTATGTAAGCAAAACCCCACATAGCACATAATTGCACTGCAGGTGAAGCTTGAGTATTTAATGAAAGTAATTAAAACATTCCTGTCTAGGTGCTTAGCCTCCTTTTCTTGCTGCTTTGCTTCTTGTGAACTGGATTATTCACATGCTTTTATTTCCCCATTTGATTTTGTTTAAGAGGCCAGACCTTTTATTAATTGCAGCACCTGGTTGCTGTGAAATGCTTACCCAGCAACCGCATCTGCTTGACTCACAGTAGAGGTAGTCCTAGCACCCTAGCCAGCAGCAGGCTGACATGCTGGGACTTCTCAGCAGAGCTGTTTATCTGGGTGAGAAGGGAAGCACTGCCTGAGGTCTAAATATCAGGGAGGCTGCAGCAGTCTCCAAGCTTGAAATGCATCCCCCTCACGTGTGCGCACACTCTGGTTCGCTGTACAGCAGTTCAGCGGGTGCTGCCTGTGTAGCTGTCTTAATGTCCCTTGGTCCTTCCTAATACTTGTGTTTCGAATAGGGTGAAGTTAACAGAGGGGAGGTTTAATGCTCTAAGAGGGTTGCCTGAAAGCCATGGTCAAGCATGAGCTGCTCTCAGTTTGCAGCTCATTATAGAGATAGTGAAAGTAAAACAGAACCTTTCCCCCAGCGTCTGACTTGCTGGCCTGCCTGTATGCTGGGCACACATGAGCTAGATTTAATAATGTAGGGAAGCACTGTGAGCTCACCCCTGCAATGTGCTGAGCACCCTCATTTCCCATCAGGGGCCACATGGTGGCCTCTGAATGCAGCTAACTATATCAGACTGTGGAGTTTTTTCCTCTTCCCCAGTGGTATGCAACCACTAATATCAAAGGGCCAGATGTTGCAGCCTTTTCCCCCTTTAGTGCTTGGTCAGATGATTACTCACCTGATTCAGGGCAGCTGAATTGAGACTACTTGCATAAAAGCTGCTTGAGGTGAATAAGGGTTGCAGAATCTATCCCTTGACTCAGTCATCCAAATTAATAAATGACACAGGTGATTCCTAACCACCCCAGGCAGGCAGGGGAATATCGTTCTGCACCTATGCTCGCGTGACTTCCTGGCAAGTACTTCTAGGCCTTGTCTACACTACCACTTTACAGCGCTGAAACCTTCTCGCTCGGGTGTGAACCCCTCCACTCCCCCCGGAGTCCTAGAAGTTTCAGCACTGTAAAGTGGTGGTATAGACAGTGCACCAGTGCTGGGAGCCACTCCCCTCGCGCAGATGGGTTTTTTACAACGCAGGGAGAGCTCTCTCCCAGCGCTGGTGCCACGACTACCCAGCCACGTTAAAGCGCTGCCGCGTAGTTAAGACATACCCTTAGGCTATGTCTACGCTACGCAGCTTTTAGCGACATGGCTGTGTCGCTACAGCCGTGCTGCTAAAAGGCGTGCAGTGTAGCCACCGTTTGTCAGCTCTCCTGCCAACAAAATACTTCTACCCCCAACAAGCGGCGTTAGCTTTGTCGGCGGGAGAGTGCTCCTGCCGATAGTGTTGTTCACACTGGTGCTGCTTGTTGGCAAAACTTTTTTGTCTTTTGGGTGGTTGGTTTTTTTTTTAAACACCCCTGAAAGACACAAGTTTTGTCGTTCAGTTGCCAGTGTAGACATAGCCACTTAGTCTTCATAACTGACCTCAAAGGTCCTGTTTTCTGTAGCTTTATAAAACACCAAACAAAACCCTCTTAGTTTATTTTGTGGCATTTGGATCAAACTGAAATCTCATTAGAGGAAAAAGTGATAACCCCTTTTCCACACTCATTATAGCTCTCAGGAGGCTGTTTATTCAGTGACTGAGTAAGTATGAACAGACCTAGTTGTGCATGTTTGTTTTTCTTTCCCTCTCCTCCAGGCCATTTTTCATGACCATGTGATATTTCAGAAACTGCTGATAAGTTCTTGGTGTTAATGACAGACCTGGGTTAAATAACCTGTTATTGTGTAAACACTGATTGTAATGGTCCTGACCCTATGTGACCCCCTCCAGATCTCACTCTGCTAGCCTTTCCTGCCTCTTTGAACCAGTCCTTTGGGAGGCTCTGTGTGTTTGCGCTAGCATGTCCCTGTAAAGAGGATTAGATAAGTTTCTAACTTTAAATAAACAACTGTAGGTCCATTAGGCAAGTTGTAGTTTGATAGGGTAATGTGCAAAAGAGGAGGTCTGATGGAAAAATCTCAATCTACTGATTTACACCGCAAAGGGTCCATCACTGAAGCAGCTAGAAGTGTGATTATAATTGCTTGGAGCTCACTTTGCTGTGCTTTCTCATCTGTATGGGAATTTTATTTGCAGATATAACTGTGGACTTCGAAGGGACACTTGTATTTGGTTAATACTCTTTCTAGAGATGGGGGGAGAGGGTCCCAAACCAAACCTTGCTAATCGAGGGCTGTATTTTGAGGTCCTGATTCTGTTCTCACACCTGGTTACTAGGAGTTACTCTACTTTACAAGTCGGTGGAATTACAGCACTGAGTGCAGAATTGGGCCCTGTATCTCTAATAGACAAAACCAAGTCTCTGGATAAAAATGCTTCCAAATATGGAGATTTGGTATCCAGGTCACAATCTCAACTTTCCCAGCATTGGAGTTCTTAGTTTTAGTGTTCAGATCCTGCCCACTATAGGAAGAGACTTGAGCTTTGCGCAAACTGATCTGAACCTAGATTGGGGTGGTCTCTTTGCCAAACTGCAGTGTGGCGAAGGTGCTATCATGTGCTGCAGACAGTGACCTGCTGCTGCTATAAAGATAAGGAATTAAAATTCAGATTTTTCAAATTTTAAGAGGCAGCCCTGGCTTGATAGTTATCTTGTAACCATTGAAATGCTGGCTCTAAACTACTTGGCAGGAATCCTCTTTTTAAATGTTGGTGTTGTAAACCATTTACAAGATACACATTAATGAAAACTTCTCATCTTCAGAGTGCTTTACAGACATTAACTGATCCTGTGATGTAGGCCAATATTATATCCCCGTTTTATAGGTGGCAGGAACTTAAGCCATCCTAACTTCCACCCCCTTTGGCAAGTCACTTTACAGTGTCAAAATTGGGATTAGAACCCAGGAGTTGTTGTATCCCTGATCTTTGCCTGTCTCCCAAGAGCTGTTCATTAAAACACCTTAGACCATTGTAGCCAATTCAGTTTCTGATCTTTTGGCTGCTTTTTAAAAATTAGCAATCTAAAAGCACTAGATCCTTATCCATTCACTGAAAATCATGACAGGACCTACGGGTGAGCCCAAAGCCCTCATAAACTAAAATGCTGTTCCTGATGTGAGTTCTTTCAAAACTACCTTCACAGCTGAGAACGTTCGTGTCTGGCTTCTGTGTGCTCCCTCACAGCCTGGTCTTTTTTAAGTCAGGTGGGAGTTTTGTCTTCAATTTTAATGGAATCATAATCAGCACCATGGTGAAGTGACCATTAACCTGAGACACTCGGTTCTATAGCATTTGGGCTGCCATTGAAGTAGGCCAGAGAATATAAGAAATGCCCCCAACGGATCATATTAATGACCTGACTAGTCTCAGATGCCGGCCAGTAGTGGCTGTTACAGAGAAAATTAAACCCACATACTGCACCTTTTCCATTCTAATCAGGGGTAGCATTTCTTCCTGACCCGAGGTGGTGATTACTTATGGCCTGAAGCATGAGGATCCTTTACACATACAAGATAACAGTGACTGGAAATGTAAACTTTGCTTGTCTGTCATATTTTGTTTTAGTGAATCTATCAGCGTCCCTATGATTCCTTTAGGGCTAAAGGAGACTAAGGAAATGGATTTAATGGCCCCATTAAAGGTAAGTCTGCTTAATGTTGTTTGAGTTGACTAGGGTGGGGTGGTACCTCCCACCTGTATGAATCAGCTGTCATCCTGCTGACTCCTTTTAATCTTAAGAACATAAAGGCATAAACTTCAGTATAGTTACATTATTCCTTAAATATCGAATGTACACACATCATGCCATGATTATGAACATCAGTAAGTTGAAGTTTTCAACAGAGACCTTACATGTTATCCTTTATGGACAAATACCCTATAAGTAATGTATTTGATATAGTGAGTTTGTCGGGTCTGAGATGAGTTGTTTGCAAAGAACAGGGAACCCATTGCCAAAAGGCCTATCTGTTGCAGTAACACCAGTTTATAAAGCTTTCCAAAAAATAGGCCAGATCACATCCCCTAGGCTTTTACCTACAGAGGAGATGAAAGCAGTAGAAAAGCTACCAACGAACTGTCCTGTAATCTGTTGCGGATGGGAGCCCAACCAGTTCTCCAGGAGCCCCTGTGCATAAACATGGTTTTGTTTGAAGCTTTGCAGGGTTAGGGGATGTGATAGAACTGCAGAGATGTCTCCTGGCATTGTTTGCCATGTGTTTACAAAAGGCATCTACTCCTTTGCTAAGAGAGATGGTGAGTTGCTTGTTCAATAGCCACAGAAATCAGTCACCCAACAAACTAAACCAAAAGCTTATTTTTTCCCTGTCTCTCCCTTTACCCTCCCCTTTCCAGGATCTCGTCTGTGAACATTATGGGGAAGATGGCATCTCATTTGAAAAGGAAATCAAAGAGCTCATGGAGCTGCGGCAGGTTTGTGCTCCTCATGTTTAAAAAGGAAAATTCACCCTGTTTTGGCCAATTCAGGAGGAAAATGGGGCTGCTTTGCAAATCATGGATTCTTCTATGGGTGAACTTTACACTTATCTTCAAGAACGGTTCTGTAGCGCTTTGTGTGCTTTATATCATTGGGGTATGGGATTCCCTGGAGCACATGTTGAAAAAGTTGCTGCTTCAGTTTATAGGTTACAAAATACTGTGTTGGTGCAAGCGTCTGCCCTTGTGAGTCAAGCTTTAGGATTGGGGCCATAGTGAGCAAAGATTAAAATTGGACCATGGTTCAACCACCAGAATTATTTATCTAAAACGGATCCGCAACCTATGACATGCGTGCCAAAGACGGCACGTGAGCCGATTTTTAATGGCACGCTGCTGCCTGCCGGGTCCCAGCCGCCAGCCCTGCTCAGCCCGCTGCCAAACCCAGGCCAGGAACCCGGCAGGCAGCAGCGTGCCATTAAAAATCCTGGCCGCCTCCCCTCCCCCCCCCCCCGCAGGGGGGCAGGGTGAAGAAGCTTGGTCCTGCCGGCTGCTGCTGCAGGGCAAGCAAGTTCCCTCTTCCCCCAGCATGCTGAGTTCTGCCCCCCTCCTCTCTCCCCTCCCCCGCCTCTTCCCCCAGGGTGTTGGGTTCCTGCCCCTTCTCCTCTCTCTCCCTCCCTGCCGCTGATCAGCTGATGGCCCCTGCAGGGGAGGGGAGAAGCGGAGCCGCAGTGCACTCGCTGCTCCAGGGAGGAGGCGGAGAAGAGGTGGGGAACGGGAGGTGGAATCAGGACACATCCCCTCCAGCCCCCTGCCGTGAGCCACTCAGGGCTGGGAGCACCCCCACAACCCCAGCTCTGACTCCAGTACCCTCCCACTCATACCCAGCTCCCCCACATCCCATGCCCTCACTCTTGCACCCCCCACATTCCTACCCCTACCCCTCGCACCAAATGGGAGCTGCCCAGGTAAGCACTCCACACCCAAACCCCAACCCTGAGCCCCCTCCCTCATTTTAGTTCCTGGCCAGACCCTACACCCCAACCCCCAGCCCTGTGCTCAGTGCACTCCCATCCTCAGCTCAGTGCAGAGAGAGAGAGAGAGAGAGAGAGAGAGAGAGAGGAAGAGAATGGGCTAGAACCAGGGAGAAGGTAGGTACCCACTCTATGTGGTCAGGGCCGGGATCCCAGACCGGCAGTGGGCTGAGCTGGGTCGGCAGCCGGGATCCTGGCTGGCAGGAGCCAGCGGACGGAACCCCAGACCGGCAGCCGGCTGAGTGGCAGTGGGCTGAGCTGCTCAGCCCACTGCTGGTCTGGGGTCCCAGCCGCCGGCCACACTCAGCCTGCTGCTGGTCTGGGTTTCTGGCTGCCGGCCCCTTGCCAGCCGGGGTCCCGGCCACAGGCCCCGCTTAGCTTGCTGCCAGCCTAAGTGAACGGAATCCCAGGCTGGCAATGGGCTGAGCGGGCTGGCGGCGTACGATTAGCATTTTAATTTAATTTTAAATGAAGCTTCTTAAACATTTTGAAAACCTTGTTTACTTTACATATGACAATAATTTAGTTACATGATATATAGACCTATAGACAGAGAGCTTCTAAAAAACGTTAAAATGTATTACTGGCACACGAAACCTTAATTTAAAGTGAATAAATGAAGACTCGGCACACCTTCTGAAAGGTTGCCGACCCCTGATCTAAAATATCATCTTACCATCTGAACCTCAGACAACTTACAGCAGAAAAGCCCAGTGCTAGAATGGAAAAAGACTAATTTTTTATCTGTTAATTAATAATGGAACTCTAAGGTTCCACCCCATATCTATTCAAACCTGTCATCTTAAATTACCTTTGAGCTGCTTCCCATACCTGCATTTGATCAGCTGTCCTATCTTTCCCAAGCTTTGGTAGATTAATGTAGTTGCCTCAGCAAGGCTGCAGTAAAAACACCCTTAGCTTTCAGTTTGCTGAGATCAATCTTAATAATCCAGCCCCGAGCTGGACATTATCTAATTTGCCTTTCCTCTCATGTTAGGCGTCATATGGGTGAAGTGGTGCCAACTATAGACCTATACGGTTAGATCCAAAAATTTATATTAAAAGGAGATTAAGGTTTCAAAGTCAAGCGCTCAGAAGTTAGGAGACACTTTGCCAGTAAATCTTACTTCAGCCCTCTTTTATCAAAATGCATAGGGCACAGACTTGAATTATGATCATATACTATTTTTTTTCCTCCAGGATCCTTATCTCATTCACTGTACAGGTGTACTGTTATTTTCTATCATGGGAAAAGAATCTCAGATATGTTCATATAGGATGAAATTCATCTCCCAAAGGCAAGGCCTCTGCACTTCTTAAATCCTACTTCTGTGCCCTCAGAATAGTGCTGAAGTGGCACTGAGTGACACACAAGTTTATGCTCTCTCTGGTCAGCACGGAGTGTCTCACATTAATTGTTGGTGCACTTGCTACTGTTTCACCCCTCTTGATGTCTAAAAGCCACAGCTGCATGTGTTTACTCCTTTCCCTCCTCTTCCACAGGCCATGCGGACTCCCAGCCGGAATGAGGCAGGGCTAGAACTTCTGATGGAATATTACAACCAGCTTTACTTTCTTGACAACAGATTCTTCCCTCCCAATAAAAACTTGGGTGTCTTCTTTCACTGGTTAGTGAGGGGTTTTTTATTCTGACCTTTAATTGTGTGTGTAATCTTAATATTGCTGATTTTGGGGTTGAGGGTAAATAGATCCAGATGCCCAGGCCTTCTCTAGAGCTTGTTCCTCTGAAGTATTCAAAAATCTGTCCTTTTCTCTCTGTCCTCGTCACTAGAAGTTGGGTTCCAGCACTACATTCCATGTGACCTTAGGCAAATCACTTAAACTCAGTGAAGTCTACAAAATGGGAATTTTAATGCTCATGTATCTTTAAAGCCATTGTAACCTCATTGCTGTCTGTAAGTGCTTTGAAATCCTTTCCAGCATGTGATGCATGTACAGTCAATGCAAAGTGTGATCACAGCATTCATAGTTTCTGTTTCAAGTTGAGCAAAACATGAACACACAGTGAGCAGCAAAGGAATCCAGAGCATAATCAATGGAGAGAGGCTTGTATTTTTTAAACATCAGTGCCCCAGAGGCCTCCTTGTTCATGCCAAATCTTGTTTGGATGTTTTCGGGTCTGGGAGGCACCAAGGCATAGACCCCCTTGTGGAACGCTGTGCAATGGCATTGTTCCCTTTGTGGTGGATTGTCCGCTGCTGACAATTTTCAAATCAAGATTGGATGCCTTTCTAAAAGAACTACTCTAGGAATTATTTTGGGGCAGTTCTCTGGCCTGCGTTACAGAGGAGGTCGGGCTAGATGATCACAGTGGTCCCTTCTGGCCTTGGAATTTGACATTTCAGGCCTCATCTCTCTGGCTAGCCCTTCTACCAATATAGGCATTGAAAGTGGGTGGTTTTTCAAGCTGCTGAAAAGGCTGTTCCACTTTTGGTAGGTTTATAAATCATGCTCCAGTAGTATCCAGTGCATACTGGAAAATCTGCATTTTAAGCTACACATTTGTCTTCTCCCCTCTGTCTCTAGGTATGACTCACTAACTGGAGTCCCTTCCCATCAGCGCGCTCTGGCTTTTGAGAAGGGAAGCGTGCTTTTCAACATTGGAGCTCTGCACACCCAGATTGGGGCAAGGCAGGATCGCACGACCCTGCAAGGGGTCGACCGGGCTATAGATGCTTTTCAAAAGGCAGCCGGTAAGTCAGCTGTTTGGAGCTTTCTTGGTGATTTTTTTTGTTTGTTTTTAGTTTTGTTTTTCAGGAAAAAATGGCAGGAGGACTTGTTGCTCATTTCGAGTGAGACACTTTGGAGTTGAGCGTATGCTTCGTAGGTGCACTGAGCCTGGCCGATGCTCCCTAATCCTGACCTGTAGCCCCCTGCTGTGCTATAGAACCAGAGTAATAACCCACCAAATCCCAGATTTTGCTAATGCATCTCTCAATCCTGACCCCGTGAGAGAACCTCATGACGAGTATGGAAAGTGCGTCGTTCTGAGGCATGTGTGACTGGTATTGCCTCTAGTCTAAGCCCTTTAGACAGCTGCACTCATTTACCAGAATCGGATCTTGGCTTCACCAGCACATCCTAATCAGCCTTCACCCATGATGTGGAGACGCTTAAGCACTGATGGAGTCTCTAGAGCACACACAGTCGAGGCAGGCAGGAGCAATGTACCGAGGCGAGGCAGGCAGAGTTTGGAGAGCACTGAAATGAAACCTAACAACGTGAAGTGCCAGGCATATCAGTGGCCATCATCTACTGCTCTGCTAATCCCACTGAGTGGTGGTGGTGATGCTCACTCCTACCTACATTTGCCAGTCCTCCACTTGATTTTAGAGTTGTAAGCAGAAGGGCCTTTTGCAATGTCTCTCTCCAGCTGCTTCTATTCATGCAGGTGCCTTTAACTACCTGAAGGAGAACTTCTCCAACGCCCCCAGCCTGGACATGAGCACTGCCTCGCTGAATATGCTTGTGCGACTGATGATTGCCCAGGTGCAGGAGTGTGTCTTTGAGAAGGTCACCCTGACCAGCCGCCAGAATGACTTCTTCACTCAGCTGCAGATTGCACAAGAAGCAGCCAGGGTACACATCACTGCACGCTTCTGTTTGAACCCAGCAAAGCTGGCTCATATCTCTTGGCTTACTTAGCGAGCTGTCTGGGGTGGGTGGAAGAGAAGAAACCAGCAGGGAGGGACAAGCAGAACCCTTGGGCAAGGGAGATCTAGGAGGAAGCACAGTTGGCTGGGAGTTAGGGATGAGGCGTTCCCTGGGGGAAGCAGTGGGATGTGATGGGACTACATGGAGCTGTCATTGCTGCAATGAGCAAGGGAGGCACTGCAGGCTGTGCACACTCATTGCCCATTGGTGAAATGCAACCATTAGTCACCCGCTGTCGGGAGGGGCAGCCATCAGTTTCCTGGGTACTCCACGCCTGAATAGTGAATTGAGCAGTTGTAAATATTGCTAAATCTTAATCCATATTTCCAAAAATAAAGATCAGCCCCAATTCTTGCAGAGAAGTCACACATGAGTCCTTAGCTGAAAACAGTCTGTGACTGGAACTGAGTGACAGGGGATGGATCACTCAATTACCCTGTTCTCTCACTCCCTCTGAAGTGTCTGGCAGTGGGCTAGATGAACCCATATGGCTTGTTCTTGTGCTCTTAAGAGGATGAGTGAGGTCCCACAGGCCTGGAGAAGGGCAAACATAGTACCTGTCTTTAAAAAATGGGAACGAAAAGGACCCAGGGAAGTTATTATAGACCAGTCAGCCAAACTTGATATCTAGAAAAATACTGGAACAAATTATTAAAACAATCAGTTTGTAAGCACCTAGAGGATAAGGTTATAAGGAATGGATTATATTGGCTTGGCATGAATGTCTTCCTTTGAAGGGGCTACTGGGCTAGAGAACGGGGAGGGGAAGCAGTAGACAATATATATCTTGATTTTAACAGTCACACATGACATTCTCATAACCAAACTAGGGAAATGTGGTCTAGATGAAATTACAATACGGCAGGTGTACAACTGGTTGAAAGACTATACTCAAGAGTAGTTATCAATGGCTTGCTGGCCATCTGTCGGGGAGGCATATCTAGTGGGTCTGATCCTGAGTCCAATACTAGTCAATATTTCATTAATGACATGGGTAACAGAGTGGAGAGGGTGCTTATAAAATTTGTGGATATCATCAAGTTGGGAGGGGTTGCAAACATTTTGGAGGACCAAATTAGAACTCAAAATCATCTTGACAAATTGGAGAATTGGTCTGAAAGCAACAAGATGAAAGTAAGTTAAAACAAGTGCAAAGTACTACAGTTAAGAAGGAAAAAATAAAATACAAAATGGGAGAATAACTGGCTAGGTAGTACTACTGCTGAAAGGAACTGGGGGTTATAGTGGATCACCAATTGAATGAGTCAATAATGTGATGCAGTTGTGAAAAAGGCTACTACCATTCTGGGGTGTATTTAACAGGAATGTCATGTAAGACATGGCATTGGTGAGGCCTCAGCTGAAGTACTATGTCCAATTTTTGGCATCACATGCTCTAGGAAGATGTGGACAAATTGGAAAGAGTCCAGAGAAGAGCAACAAAAAAGATAAAAGGTTTAGTGTGTGTGTGTGTGTGTGTGTGTGTGTGTGATAGTAGGAAAAAAAGGTGGGGGGCATGTTTAGTCTTGAGAGAAGCGGGGGAGGGGAGAACTGATAAATCTTCAGATATGTTAAAGGCTGTTATAAAGAGGACAGTAATCAATTTTTCTCCGTGGCCATGAAGGTAGGACAAGAAGTAATGGGTTTAATCTACAGCAAGGGAGATTTTAATTATAAGGGTAAGCTAAATTCTGGAATAGGCTTCCAAGGGAAGTTGTGGAATCCCCATTATTGGAGGGTTTCAAGAACAGGTTGGACACACACCTGTCCTGGATTGTCTAAGTTTACTTGTCCTGCCTCAGTTCAGGGGGGCTGGACTTGATGATCTATTGAGGTCCCTTCCATTCCTATGTTTCTGTGATGACATAACTTTATTTTCTAATCTTACTAAGGATAATTTGCTAATTCTGTTCATAACAGTGGTTAAGCTCCTAAATCACTCCACTCTGCACCACAGCAGTTAGTAATGCTATCCACATGTGGTGGTAAACTCCCATCCAGGTGCTAAATATAGACCAAGAATATATTGGGTGTTTAAAAGATGCTCGCTCTCCAGCTATGTCTCCATAGAGCCCTCCCTAATTCTGAAGTCTTACAGCTCTACTAAGATGACACTCTGGGGTGAAGCCAGGATGATATCTTGGTTTGGGATTATTAACGCTGTTCCTTCAGCTGCTGTGAATGCACTGGGTGGAACAAGTCCAGGGACTAAACTCTCTTAGTTCTGGGATTTAGGAGACCTGGGGTTTATTGTGTGTGGCCTTGTCAAGTCACTTAACATCTCTGTGACTTAGTTTTCTGAAGCATAAAGAGAGGATAATGATCTTTACAGCCTTTGAGACCTAGAGATGATGATGCTATATAAATTGACATACTATTATGATTTTAGTTATACTGTGTTGTATTGTAACAAACAAGTAGTTGTGCCATAGAAGTTAGAGCTGGAAAAAGCCTGCTAGGTTGCTGACCCACTCCCTGCTAGTACAGGATTGTTCTCTGCCAAATATTTTCTGTTGCTTTGTCCACTCTAATCTTTGTCCCAAGCGATGAGGCCACCCCATCCCTCAGAAGACTATTTAGCCTCTGATTGCCAGAAGCTGGGAGTGGACAAGAGGGGATGGATCACTTGATGATTGTCTGGTCTGTTGATTACCTCTGAAGCATCTGGCATTGGCCTCTGTTGGAAGACAGGATACTGGGCTAGATGGACCATTGGTCTGACCTAGTGTGGCCGTTCTTTTGTTCTTAATCCACAGCCTCACAGTTAGACTGATGTCTGATTGGATCCTTCTCATTAATAACCTGTGTTTTGATGGTTGCAGGTTGAAGAAGTCTATTCCTTGGTGCATCAGACCATGACCCAGGCTCATGTGAGGATTATGTACCTTTCTCATGGCTACCATGGTCCATGTCAAATCTGAGCATTTCAAGGCCCTCTCCCACTACTATGCTGCCCATTGCACTTTGTGACTGTCCTTGTGAGTATCAATCCTACAGCTGACCAGCAGCCCAAAGGCGGCTGTGCTCTCACCTAAAACACTTGTTTATCTTGCATCTTTATGTAGCATTCATCAAAGCAACAGCTCAGCACTTGGCCCCTCAAGGTTCAAATGTGGGACATGAGCAAAAATGAGGGGGACACAAAAATAACAGTGCAGGAAGCATAAGGCATTGAGACACTTAACATAAACAGAACTATCTGAAACCTCACTTAATCTGAAACTGAGGACAGGGTGTGCAGCGGAGGTAAACTTGATACGCTGCCTGCCTACTTCTTGTATAATGTTTGTAAAGGTCTTTGATAGCACTGGCTAAAAAGTGCAATAGGAATGCAATATGCTCTCTGTTTCAGAGTTGCAACAGAGATATGGGAGTAAACAAAAAGGAGAGGGCTCTTGGAGTGTTGATCCGGCACTTGCCAATCAGTGTGGTATCTCTAAGGCTGCAATAAGAAGTATTCCACTTAGCATTCTGTACCTAGCACTACCTGTGGTGCACTGTGCCCTCAGAGTGAAGGGGTAAGGATAGTACGGGAGACAGCTTGAGGAAAGTTCAGTGAGGCCCTGGTCTGGGACTTGGGAGACCTCAGTTCAATTCCTAGGTCTTACGCAGACTCCCTGTGTGTCTCAAGGCAAGTCACTTAATATCTCTGTTGCCATTCCCCATCTGTCAAATGGAGAATATTTCTTTTCTGCTACCTTATGTCTGGCTTGTCTGATATGTGTATATACACAGTGCCTTGCACAGTGGAGCACCAATCTTGTTTGGGGCCTCTAGACAGTACAGTAATATAAACAGCTGATTTCAGAAAACATACATTTCAAAAATCAAGATGTAAGTAATATTTTTACAATGGCACAGCTCCACAAAAGGAGCTTAAACACTGCAACACGGAGCATCACAACACCTAACTTCTGGGTGCCAAGAAAATGACAGGAGCAAGGCTGGGATCTACAAAGCCTATATAACGAATGATCAGATAGGTATCTTAGAAGGGGTCCACAAAGCCAACAAAAGGGATGTGTTCTAAGCCCCACTCCCTCTAAGTTCAATTCCTGTTCTCTCCCGGTTATTGAATTACTAACCGAGACTGGCATTTGGTCGCCTAGGTCGCATGTGGAGCCTCATCAGAGGCTGCCTAACTCCATGTAAAACAGCGGGGGTGGGATGGAGGGAACCCTCCTTTAACCCTATGGTTAATGTACTCACTCAGAATGTGGGAGACTCCCTCCCATTCAAGTCTCCCCTCTGCCTGACAAGAAGGGATTTTGAACAGGGATCTGCTACCTTGCAGGTGAGTCTCCAAACCAGTTGCCTAGGGGGTATTCTGATGTGGGTCTCTCTCTCTATTGAAGTTATTCCACTTTAATTAAATGACTGGATCATTTTAAATATTAATTGGGCATGACAAAGAGTTAGACTGACTCTCTCTTGGTTCAGGCACTTGCATGAGAGATGGCAGATCCCTGTTCAGATCCCTTCCTCTCATCAAGCAGAGGGAGAACTTGAACAGAGGGGATTAGACCCTTGCAAACCAACAGGAGCCAAATACAAATGTGGGGTTTGAGTCATGTATGCAAATAACTTGACACGCTCTGGTTTGGGTCAGGTTGGCAGGGTTTGGCCAGTGGTGTGTCTCACCGACGGCCAGTGTGACGATCGCCACCTGGCTAAGCAGAGAGAGCCAGCTCAGCATGTTGATGAACAAGGGGTTGGGGCCTGGTACGTTCCACACTTGGCTCTGGCCCAGGCTGCCACTGCTGCTTCCTGCCCAGCAGGAGAGGGGGGCGGTGCTGACAATATGGCGATTAGGAGCCTAGCCCTCAGTGGCCCCTGCAGGCCCAGGAGACAGCACAGCACCAGCTGATGACAGCTGAGACTAGGATTCCTCTAGTCTGCACATCTCTGTGGGGCCTACCCAATGGCTTTACAGGATAGTCAGGCCTGGTTTCTATCCCAAAAAGCTTACACTCTAATCCCACTTGTGAGTATTGCCTAACAAGTGATAGGGAGGGGTAAGGTGAGGAAGGAAGAGGTTGCAGCAATGTGGTTGGTGTTCAGGGGTGTGTGCACGTATCTGTGGTTCAGTTGTCGTCTATTCTCTCTCTTCCTGCCCCCCAAGCTCTCTTTATTGGCTCATTCCACTCGGGTGTCTCGGAAGAAAGCGAGTCTTTAGCAGTCGGAATGAGGAGAGGGTGCTGGGTTAGTGGGCCCGAGTTGGGAGGAAGCTCCATGAATAGGGGGTGATGATGGGAGGGGTGAGGGGAGGCTCGGAGATGGCTGTAGGAGTAGCAGGTGAGGAGGGTATAATGACTGGCATCGTTATAGGGCAGCGGGGGCAAAGCAAGCATTTTTCTAGCACTCAAACGTGTGTGGCTTTCGCACTGACTGTCTTAACAGTTAACAGCTGGGGGAGGGGGAAAGCAAGAATCAACAGGAGAGTCCCCACGTTGCTACGTCATGCCCATTCTGGCTTTTGGGAAGGCAACATGTCTCTGCAGTTCAGATGCCACAGCAATTTTGTTCCCTCCCTAGGTATAATCTAGCTCTGTTGTTCAGAGCAACGCATCCTTAGCCAGTGCAACAGGCCATCAATAAACTCTTTTTATGCCAAGATTAATCCCTGACTGGTACAGTACTTGCACAGAAGGAATCAGTATCCATAATGCCAGCATGACATAGGGCTGACTTCAGATTAAACAGGCTTCAGCAGTAGCTTCCAGTTAGTGTTCTGGGAACACACTGGCTTTTTTATTATTATTATTATATTTTATTAATATTTTTAAGCTCTTCTGTTGCTCCAGATCATTTGAGCCCCAGGACTCTCTCAATTCAGGAGCCCTCCCAATCTCTCATTATCACCTCCTATTCCCTAGAGAGGAGATTATGCTGTAATCCTGAAGTTCATCCAGACCTAAAAAGATTAGCCGCTGCTTTGGCCAAGGACTAATTACAAAAAAAAGCCAACCAAACAGACTAGATCCGATGCTCGAAGGGCTTGTGACAAGACTTGTTTGTTTCAGCCTCACCAGGATTGTGCTTTGATCTAGCTCAAGTAACAGCAGTGCAGCTGTGGCAGCAGGAGAGGTGGCATAGGCCAGCCTCCCAAGTACAAGTCTGTCCAGGACCCATAGCACATACTGGAGTGGCTAGCCTGTGCCACCACCCATGGTGCCCTGGCTCCACTGCTATTGTTACCCTAGCTAGCCCAAAGCTAGTTTGACTGTTTGTTTGCTGCAATCACCCCTCCTGATCTCAATGTAGCCATACCCTCTGTATTTGTGACCATGGAATATATCTCGGACACTTTTTTTTATTTCATGCCTACTTTAAAAAGGAACTAAGGAAACTGGGAGACCTAGAAGGTGCCCAGATATCACAGTGATGGGTGCAGCATAACCCTAGAGCTGGCCCCAAAACTCGAAATTTTTCATATGTTTGGTGATTTTGTAGGCTGCCCCATTAAATACACAGGCCCCCTGCCCTGCATTTGGATCCGTTAGTACAGAGGCTCTAGTGTAATTAAAAACACCGACCCTTTAAATTGTTGGAGCAATGTAGATCCAAGTGCTGCTGCAGACAGGCTATCCAGGTTCTTCTCTCATCTGCCTGAGAATTTCCAGCTATTTATGGATGAGTAATGCTTTGAATACCCCACTGAGCCTTGTGTACACCTGCTTGTTTCACACAGCCGTTCTGATGCTGACCTCCCGGAGCACGAAAAGGCCTTTGTCCAGTTCCACGTCACCGTGCCGGAGGGACCATCGCTTCGTCTTGGTGCTGCAAGACCAGAAGAGCGAAGGAAATTGGGTAACTATCCTGTCAGGCATTAGCCAGGAGACAAGTTTTGATGCATAAAAAGCCCCAGTGTAGTCCCGCTACTTCCCTCGTGTGGACAGCATCCATGAGGCATGGTGAAGACATATCGAGAAATCATGTTCAACACGCTCCCTGCCCCAGTTCTGCCTTTTCCATGGTGGTAGCTTGAAAGGGGCCTCTTCTGGGAAGCTGTGACTGGAACATGCCAGGTGTCTTCCTTTCCTTAGTCAGACTTTTAACTATAAATCCTACACCAGCCAGGTATGGGGGATATTTATCAGGCAGGGTGTCTTGGAGGCTTGTTGCCTCACTTCTCAACACCCAATCCTGCTTGATGTCTTAAAGATAAGACCAGGGCATGAAAAAAATATGTACTCCTTCGCTTTTTCCTTGATTAAGTCCATAGACTTCTGTAGAAATTTAAGCTGTCATTAAAACCAAACAAAAACAAACAGGTTTTAGATTTTCTGGTTGCAAAGACCCTTCCAACCATGACTGGATGTAGCCTCTGTCTTCCTGAGCCTGCAGACATTTCTAGTGCCTCAGAGCCCCGAGAGCAGTATGAAAATGAAAAGATCCTGTCACTTTAACTCTTCCGGTTGGAATTCTATGATAGAAGCAGACACTACAGCTACTTTCAGGGGCAGGGTAACAGACATTCTCCAGTGGCTGTATCTGTGAGAGGAAATAGCATTTTGTGGGGTCCTATGTTCTTTCTCAATAACGCTGCATTATATTTGCTTATTTTATACACTAAAGAAATTTTTCTAACTGCCAATGCTGCAAGGGCCCCTAGGATCAGAGAGCCAAGCTGGGCTCTTTCTAGCTCACAAATAGCCAACAAAAAAAGTTCTGCACTTGGTGCTTAGTTACAAATACTGCTGGTGATGCATGAACCAGAATGGAATCCAGCTCTCTAACGTAGTGGGGTTGGCTCTCCAAGGCTAATTGGAAGCAAAAACAGGAAAGTTTACTTCACACCATTGAAGTCAGTAGTTTTCACTCGAATACATCCCAGGAGAAGCTCTAAGTGTAGGCGCTTTTCAGAGTTGGGCTCACTTTAATGGCCCTCTTGCACTGCATTCAATGGGTTTCTTTCACAGGATGTAATGAGAGTTGGATTGGGCTGCGAGTCTGTAGTGGAACCCAGAACTTGAGCGGGAGTGTCTTAGCATTAGGCTTCGAACAGCATTAGACTTTTATTAGTAAATGTTGGGAAACATTGATTTCACTGTATGCACACAAACTGCCAACTGTTTCCATCAACGATGATCACAATTTACAGCTAGGCAAAGTAAGAATATGCTGCTTGAGAACTTATTAGAGTTTAGGGGTTATTTACTTTGTCAACATTACATGTCAAATAGACAGTGTGCTTTAATGGCTTATAAAGCTTTAACTTTTTGAATCTCAGCATCTACTCAGGTTGGCAATTTCCCAGGGAAAACTAGGTTAGGACAGAATGCTGGTAAATGCAGTCTAAACTGGAAAAAAAAAAAAAATTATTTCTAGAATATACTAATGCTCATTACTAAAAATATTTAGCAATTTGATGATGATTTGCAGTAATGTGGTCTGTTTTAATTTAAGAAAGGAATAAGACCAAAAAAAATCCTCAGCCTAAAACTGTAATCTATTGTCTTGGCTACCCTCAAACTGAAACTTTGGAATCTGGGAATTCCCCCTTCTTTGTTTAGCTATGAAAATTACATGTTTGCTTACCAAACAAAGAAAGGGAATTCCCAGATACCAACACTTCAGTTTGAGGTAAACTGCAAAACTAACTGTCTGGTCCAGTACTGTCTCTTGATGTGGCTGCTGACGTGCAGCAGTTGCAGCTCAATTCAGTACAGGAACTCGTGTCAAAATATTTCAACTTGAGCAAAAGTGGACCCCAACTCATGGCTATTTTGAGGAAGCTACAAAGATGGCAGAGGTTTCTTAGATATAGAAATGGCAAAGAAAAAGTGATCAGGTAGGCAGACTGCATAAGAAACATTTGCAAAAATGCAGTGGAAAGAACAAAGACACCCAGACCAATGACTTTGGTTAAATGCACTTGAGTATTAGACTGTGAGGATGAAGGTACTGATAATACTGCACTGCCATTTCCAAGTACCTCAAAGAAAGCCAGGTCAATTAAAGAAGTCAAGGAGGAAGAGTCATGGCTTTCTTTGAGTGATGCCCCTATGGGTGCTCCACTGTGCGTTCAGCAGTACCCCCTGCACCCAGGTTTGGAGATCTTCGTCAGCCATGGTTGTTGGACTGCACATGGGCATCTTCTCTGTCTCATGCTGTGAGCAGACGTGCATATATAGCACTGTGGGTTTCCAACTGCCCCCAGTTCCTTCTCTAACCGCCTTTGGTCTCGGATGGAATCCACAGCAGAGCCTGCTTCTCCTTTACGTTTGACAATGCCTTACCTGTTGGAGTTTTAGTTCTTTCCTTCCGAACTCTCCCAATTTAAAAAGAAAAAAAAATCTCCACTTTTCCGCCTCCTCGTTAGTTTGTAGTTTAGGTTTCCATTTCCCGCTTCCTGCCCTTCCCAACTGGGGAGCTTTTCCCTCACTCTTATGCCTGGTACTCCCAGATTCAAGAGGGGCGTATCCTGCTAGAATGCCTTCCCAGTAACTGACAGTCACCTGCAGTACATTCACACCCTGGGGAAGGGACACATCCCACAAAAGTGTGTGCTCACTGCAGGGCCAGAAAAGACCGGGGCATTTGCTTGTGACTTCTCTTCATGGAGATATTACTGTGTCCAGCTTCAGAACCCAGCCCAAACACTTCCCCTTTACAGCCCTCACACTCTGCTAGGTCGTCTACTGACCCGTTCGCTGTGTCCTTCCAAAATAAAATCTTCTCCTCCCCACTCTAACATGAAGAAACAGCTCCCTCGTCACCTACTGAGACACCGCCTGCCAGAACTCCATCCCCAATGAGCTCAGTTGCCTCAACATCCTCAGAGAGGGGACATAGTTCCAGGTCCCACCTGAGTACCTCTCATACTGATGTCAACCAACAATCTAAAGACCCTACTCTGGCAGATTTGCAGCTCTCGGCATTGTCCCTAGATGTTAAAGACTGAGATGCAAGACCTCTGAAACCAGGTGTACCAACCAGACCTACTCTGGGCATCACAGCGCCAACAAAATTGCCAGCAACCCTACTAGCGCCGGCATCTTTTTCAGCACCTACTATGTCCTCGGCACCAAGAAAATCTTCAACCCCATGAGCTTTGCCAATGATGCTCTTCCCTCCTCCACAGGAGTTTTGATACCTCAAAGACATGTTTGTCTCTGAGGTGCCTGAGTCCCCCTACTCCTTGAATGTGATCTACCTCCACTGCCATCCTCGTTGCCAGAATCACATCACTGTTCCCCGAGGATGGCACTTGTCTTCCCTAGCGATGTGGAGGGGGAGGAGTACTCAGTCTCACAAGGCCTCTTCTATACATTACACGCAATCCACCATTGGACCAGGCCTCTGGTAAGTACCACTATGGATGCAACCCTACATGCCACTCCCTCAATGTTGGCCATACTGGGATCCTTGGGCTATGTATAGAGAGCAGTTTGGGAACCCTCCCACGGACCAGATCCAAAGGCCTTCACCTTCATCAGTCTCTCGCCTCTTCCCATACTGGAGGAGGAAATTCCACTGCTGCTCCACTTCTCCTGATGAGGCTGTCATGTCTCCATCTTCTACTGCATATGATGATTTCAGACACTTTCAGCAGTTATTTTGCAGTCTTGCAGACAATCTTCAGATTCCTCTAGAGGAGGGGAAGGATCAACAACATAAGCTGCTCAACATCCTGCACACGTCGTCATGCTCCAAAATAGCTCTCTCTCTCAACCAGGACCTTCCCAATCCTGCAGAAGTACTCTGGCAAACCCCAGTGTCCATTCCTCTGACTTGAAAGTGGGCAGACAAAATGCTATGGTCCCATCAAGGACTTGGAATTTCTTCTTACTCACTGCATTCAGAATTTCATGGTTCAATGGAATCAATGCCATGCAAGAAAATACCAATCTTGACCTATACACCGTGATAGAGACTGGAAGCGACTGGATGTAAAGCTTATTCAGCCGCTACTCTCCAGTTTCACGTTTCCATTTACAAGGTTCTCATGGCTAAATATACTGACATTAACTACTCTAAAATGCAGGGACTCTCTGCCAAGACCTTCTTGATGAAAAACTGGGACAACTCCAAGAGCTCATCTCTTAGCCCATACAGCTCTGCAAGCCTCTTTAGACTCTGTGGACACCACCTGATTCATAGAAACTGCTGCTGTTATGAGGTGGGTATCATGGCTGCACCTCTTGTAGTTAGTACCTCTTTAGAAAAGCCCAATAGAGTTTGGCCCCAAATTATTTGCGGAGTGTACGGATGACTCCCTATGTTCCCTTAAGGATTTCAGGCAACTCTCCACACTCTCGATATTTACTCTTCAGTGCCAAAGAGATGCCTGGGGAAGTATCAACTTCATCCATGACCCCGACCACGGTGTTATACCTCAAAGCGGCAATATGATACCCAACATCAACAGAAGCTACTTACCAAACACAGACCTATGACTCCCCAGGGGATACTTCTCTCACACCTCCAACCAAAACAACAATTTTGAAGATGTGGATGAGGCCCCGAGAAGCCTTCCTCTGTTCCAGTCCTATCAACCATCTTTGACATCCCACCAATTTGGCAACCTTCTAACCTCTTTCTTCCCATCATGGTAGCTAATTACCTCAGAAAAGTTAGTCTCTAAGGTGCCACAAGTACTCCTTTTCTTCTTTCAGATAAGTTGGTTTTGGAGGTCGTCGGGGAAAGTCATCCCTTTCCTATCTATCCCACCCCACCACTCTCCCTCCCCGTCCCTTTTCAGGGACCCTTCTTATGAACCCATCCTAGGAGAAGAGAGAAATCATTTGTGATTGGGAGCCATAGAACCAGTCCCACCCCAACACAGAGGGAGGGGTTTTTACTCTCATTACTTTTTCATCCTAAAGAAATCTGGTAGATGGAGACCAATCCTAGACCTTTGAAACCTAAATACATTTATCAAACTATAATGCTTCAAGATGGTTACCCTCTCCATTGTTCTCCCAGTACTGGAATAGGGGGATTGATTCTCAGCTGTTGACCTCCACGACATGTACTTTCATATCGCCATACATCCCGCCCACAGATGCTTTCTCCAGTTCATTATGGGAACCGACCACTATCAGTATAAGGTACTGCCCTTCAGACTGTCGACCGCCCCTCATGTATTTTCTAAGGTCCTTGCAGTAGTCACTACCTCCCTACATAAAGAGGGCATCGTCATCTTTCCATACTTGGACGACTGTTTCCTCAAGGCCCCATCTGAAACTGACGCCCTTCTCACCATCCATATGACCACAAACCTTTTCTCAAGCCTCAGCCTTTGCATAAACCTGGAAAAATCTACATGAACTCCAGTGCAGAAATCGCAAGGCATTGGTACCTCAGCAAAAATCCAAATTTTTTGCCATATTTACTTGCATTTAAAGTACAAGAAGCTTCAAATCCAAATCAATGTTTTTGTCCACTATCAAGGAAAAAGATTCTCTTGTCGCAGATTTTAAAAAAAAACCTGAATATTTATATTCCATCCAACTTCATAGAACTGTTGGTGCAATTGCATCAGTGTCCAGCTAGTTCAGCAATCACAGAAAAAAAAATCTCTTTTCAAACTTTGTATACATCAATTCAGAATTTAGGAATAGGCTTAATCTATCTGCTGCATCAAATTTTGTCTCTTGCTATAGAATGCAGGATGGCCAAATGGACCTGGACTGCTAGTCTACGACTTGGCATGCTTCTGATTGCTCAACACTAAAACCCTACAACTCTGCATTATTGTTTTCATATAATAAATGTGTTTGACTTTTTTGTTTATATAAATATTGAAAACTGAAATGAGTCACGACTTGTATAACTTCTTCTTTTGAGGACAATACCAGACCAAAAATGTATAGACCTTATGATGTTCAGCAATATAATTACGCCCACTAGAATTATTTTTATTCATACAATCCTAAATTTAATCTCTGAATCTATCTTCTTATGTAACCACAATTAGTTTTCGTTACATATTCAAAGTGTAACGTATGTATTTAATGAAGCAGTTTTCAAAATAGAAAATGCCTTAAAGTGGGACAGAGTGGTAAAAACCAGCTCTGGTAAACACCATGCCATCCCTGCTTCTGTTTAATAATTTGTCTGACTCCTCCCATAACGCCCCTGAACTGAAAACTTAAATAGATAAAAATAGAAAAAGTGCTTAAAAAATAAACCAGTATTATCTATCGAAAGCAGAATTTTTTTATATATACTAAGTCGGTTTATTGTTCAGGTTTAGGAAAGAGACCCAAGTACCTAGTTGTCTTTAAAAAGCTATTGAATATGGCTCTTATCACATCAATGGCCTGTGGTGCTTTCCAAGTCTCTCTTAACATAATGCGATTCAGTAAATCCAAGCAGATTTCTCTTAAGTGCAAGTTTCAAATGCAGGTTGACTTCTGGTTTTCAGGTTATGAACCTGATCACAGAGGATACTGGGAGGCTATAACTCCTATCTCTTGCTCCCTTTGATACTGATTGTCATAAAAAAGGCAAATTTATCACTTGCTTTTTCAGCTACATGGGTGTTGTTTTTTTATTCTATTCTAACAACTATCCCTGAAGCAACTGGAACAATAGAAAGCCTGGGTTTTAAGCTCTAGTTTGTTATATCTGCTTTGCCTCTCCCCACACACCCCGTTTTGGGTCATTGTGCATCTAAGCCTGCTATGATTTAGAAAGCATGAAAAACCAAGAGACAAAGACCTGCTGGGAATAAATTCATCTTCAGCCCAAGGCTGGATTGTTCCCTACTAGCTGCTTTGCCTAGTTTAGTTTTGAAATGTTCCAAGCAAGAGGGTTTAGATCTTATCATCATTGTACTAGTGAGACAGACGAGAACCCTTAAGTGTTCCCAACAGAACATCACAAACCAGCTATTCCAAATGACGTCTTGCTAAGATTTAGTGGGCCAGATTCACAGCTGGTGTAAGTTGGTGTGTGGCTCCAGTTGATTTACACCAGCTGGGAATCTGGCTCTGTTGCTCTTCTCCACCAAGAAGACAAGCTGGCCCTGTTAATTCTTATAAATAAAGGAAAGCAAAGACCCCAGTCTCTGCTCTTGTATGTTCCCAGGGTGCAGAGGTTAAAACATATCCACAGAAAGGTCACTCTTTCCTTTCTCACAAAAGAGCAGTCTTCCTTGCCACCTCTGTGGCGCATTGGATTGTAACTTCAATGCATTTAGACCAGTGGTTTTCAACCTGTGGTCCATGAACTCTTGGGGTCCTGCAGACTGTCTAAGATTTCCAAAGGGATCCTCCGCACCCTGCATTTGAAATTTTGTAGGGGTCCACAAATGAAAAAAGGTTGAAAACCACTGATTTTAGACCAACCATGTAAGATGTTGTACTACCTTGTCAGGAGTCAGCACACCTTCATCTTCAACGAAGTAATATTCTAGGCAGAAATGCCAGTTCAGATAGTTGACTTTAGTTCTAAAACATGACTTAAGGCTCTCTGGGGAGTGGAGGGAGACTCTTTTATGTCCCAATGTAAAGATTAATTAGAAAGCAACATAATTATCTGAGAACTTTTCAGGACATGCCTAGGCGTGTATATTTCTTAATTGCTATTATCTTTTGACTAATCCTTTGATCACAAAATCCGGACAGACCATCCCTCTGTGTTTCTGTACACGATAGGAAAAAGCAGGAAGTCCATCATAGCACTTACAAAACCAAGTTCACTCCAGTGTCCAAGAATCTATGAATTCCAAAAAGTGGTGTGTATTTTTAATATAGATTGATCTGTTAGATGGACAGAAAATGAAAAATACTAATTTTAATGAATTTTTCTCCTAGTAGAGAACAGGGCCTAAACATACTTGCCTTGTTAAGATCCTACAGAACAAATATTCACTTCTGAGAAACGTATAGCATAGAACCTGGTATGTCAGGTTCTGATCTCTTACACCTGTGTAAATCCAGAGTTAATTTACTGAACTATGTTCCCATCATGTATCTTTAAAGTGGAGCTACCATAAGATTGTCAACAAAAGAGTTTATTCTGTGGCTTATCGCTGGCCACAGGTAGCTTCTTGACTCTTTTTGTATCTGTGTTAATAAATTCACGGTTTAAAGCCAGAAGGGATTTAGGGACCTAGTCTGACCACGTATATAATTCAAACTTCTAAAGCCCACACAGTTACTCCTGTAAAGAGCCCGATAACTTATTTGGCTATAGCAAATCTTAAATGACACGTCCTAAATTGTAACTGAACCCATGTTGGGCTGAGCAATAGCCCTGCATGGGGGCACAGGGGGAAACCCTATACCAATAAAGAATTGAATTGAAAACTCCATGTCGTTGCCCAGGCCCATTGAGCACAACTATTCCTGTGAGACATAGAGGTGAGGCCTGCATGTTCATGATTGGTGCTACCTCCACTCAGATCAAGATGGAGCGTTGCATGCTTGGGCAGGTCTGTACTGCATTTGGGAGCTGTGATTGCAGCCTGTATAGGCCCTCCTGACTTAGCTTTGGTCGAGCTACCTCACCAAAAGTAACAGTGAAGTTACTGGGACTGCTTTCTGCTGATCTGCTAGTGGCTTGGAGGGAACATACTGCTGCTTGAATTATCTGTCCTATCAGTGATGGGTGTGTTATGAATTTTGTACTTTATAGGCAAGGCTCATTTGAAAAAAGCTATTATGCGACACGAGGAAGCCATGAGGATCCACAGCCTGTGTAAGATCCTGAGGAAGATGGACATCCTCCAGGAGGTCCTCGCCTTCGCTCACAAGCGCTCGCTTAGCAAATACTCAGAAATCGATCATGAGGAAGACTTCTTCGAAACCGGAGATGCTCCCGACATTCATCGTAAGTGGGGAGCACTGTTGACAGTCTTCTTACGGTGTCTTTGGTCCTTCAGGCTCCTCCTCCCTTAGTCCTTTTCTCTGCTAAATTATCTCCTCTCAAATTAAATTGGCGTATGCGCTTGCAGGAGCCATGTTGGGAGAGTTATTACACATTGATGATGTCCTAAAGATTCAGTTTTGTCGCAGACCTGTGACAGACATGGTATAAAAGCCTAGTTCTTTCCTCCGTTCTGAAGGATGAGAAGAATTTGCATTTTTGTGGCACTACTAATCCAAGAAATTTGATGCACTTCATAAATGTTAAGCTACATTTCTTTCATCTACCCCACCACCTAAGTGGGTATGGAAGGTACTTTACAGACAGGGAAACTACAGCACGAAGAAGGGACATGACTTGCCCAGGATCACACAGCAAGCTGGTGGCAGAGTTAGGATTAGTCACAGACACACCAGATCAGATGGTTTGTTTAATACGTTCTGGTATTATGCAGCAATTTCCTGAAGCGCAGTTATGTGGTGATGCAAATTGTGGGCCAAGCCATCAGCTGGAGTAAACAGGCATGGCTCCAATGACTTAAATGGAGCTAGACTGGTTTACACCAGCTGGGAGACTGGGCCTGTCATGCTGGTCTGTCACCTGAGCAGGGTTGGGCTTTTTCTACTGAATACACTGTTGCTGTCCTGACATTACTAATCATATGTTACCATAGCACCTAGGAGATGAGTTATGGACCAGGTCCCTATTGTCTAGGTGCTGTACAAACACAGATCAAAAAGATGGTGCCTGCCCCAAAGAGCTTACAATCTGAGCATAAGACAAAAGGCAACAGATGGATGCAGACAGACGGGGCAGTACAAGGAAATGGTATTGGTCAGCATGATAGGCTGAGTCTGCTTGGCCCCTAGATACCTACATAAGCAACAGCTCCTGGGTCACTTGTGCGGGAATGGAACGTCTTTGTTTTTTCTTTTAGCCAAAACGAATCAGAGACCAGAAATAAAGTCTCCCAACTTCTCCCAGGTGAAGGTGACCGACATCTTCCATAGACTGGTATGTAACAATGATGAGAAGAAACAGGCCAGCATGTGGGCCAGCGCCTGATCCTATCAAAACCCATGATGAAATTGCTGAGAGACCATGCAATGGGGGGACCATTGCGTGTAGCATCTAGAGGCTTCTGGGTGATGCTCTGAGCAGCCCCGCAGGCCCTGAGAGCTAGTCTAAGTGACAGTGTCGCTACAGGCAGCCCGTCTATGGGTACAGCTACACTCGAGCTGAAGGTGTAATTTCCAGCTCAGGTAGACTCGTGCACCAGTTTTCATTGAGCTAGTGTGCTAAGAACAGAAGTGTAGCTGCAGCAGCCCAGATAAGGACGTAGGATCCTGGGTGGGACTGCTTGGGGCAGCTCGCCCATCCCACCACCCATGCTGCCGCAGCTCCACTGCAGCGTTAGCTGGATCAGAATTAGCATGCCTTCGTCTGCCCAAGCTGGAAATCGTCCTCAGCCTGAGTGCAGACCAACCCTAATGCAAAACCAGTAGGTGGCACAAGGTTTAATTCTCTTTGGTATGTTGTCTCCTTTTATTTCTTGGACGGTAGAGGATTTCCTAAAGCAACAGTGAACACGGCCCAGTGTGGGCTGAGAGCAGTTTCACAATATGCAGTTGCCTCAGCTTTATGGTAATAAATCTTAATTATTTTTTGTGTGATCCTAGTTCCTACAAGTCCCAGCCAGGGACCAGGATCCATTGTGCTAGGTGCTGTACAAACCAAGACAGGACTGAAAGACAATCCTTGCCCCAACGAGCTGACCACTTATGTACAAGACAAAAGTGGATACAGACAGACAGCAGTCATGGGGGAAGCTGACAAAGCCAGCTCAGTGAATCCTGCCATGGGAATTAATGGGGACACTTGAGCCTTTGTCACCTCTCCTCATTCAGATGCTTCATCTGGGAACTAAGCAATGCTCCTGCTGCTTCCAGGCTTAGGAAGGCACCTTCACTGGCAAAGGGAGAGGGTATGATTTTAAAATGAGACAAAGGCTGCCTGTAGATCCATGCCACCAGCAAGCCAGTGTAAAGCTAGATGAAGGTTGTGGGGATGTCGGCCAACATGCTAGCTTCTCAGACTGGTTCCAGAAGGCTTCCCATTGATTTAGTGAAGGCTCTTGGTGTAAGTAGTGGCCAGCAGCAGTTGTGCCAGTGTGGCAGGCACTTCCCAGCTCAGGGAAACAAAAGGCTTAATGTCAGCCTCTCCTTCTTCCCTAATGTGATCCCGTTCGCAGTTGTTAATTGAGTAGCATAGCATGGCCAGTTTCAGTGGAACAATTTGTGCAGAGTACCCAGGATGAGTGTAGCACACAGCTTCCAGGGGTACTTCAGAGCAGCAGAATATTACAGGCATCTGCACCCCGGACAGCTTGGCAGCCACAGCAGAGGAACCAGGGACACTTGCAACTCCTGCTGAAGCTGAGGGAAGCTTTGCCATTGAATTCATCGGCAGTAGGATCTGACTTTAAGGATGAAATCCATCTCTGTGCAGAGGGCTGGCACTGCCCCGCTTTGGATCCATGTGAGCACCACCTGGACTGGTTTTGCAGATGGTGGATTTCATCCTCCATGGCTACTAGATTGCAGTTCCCAGACTAAAGTCTTGAGCTAGAGCCCACGCATCCCATCCCCCTGGTGGTGGGACTTTGTTGTCAAGGGAGGGAGTTGAAGAGTCCATTCCATGCACTAATGGTAAGTAGATCTGGGTCTTTGTGGTCTTCTAATTTTGGCTGAAGGTCTGAGTCTAACCACAGACGTTCTTTAAATTGACAGAAGCTCCCAGTTTCTGACAGCTGCTTTCGATGGCTAGGTCTTGCACTCCCTCCTTGCACGGAATGGGTTGAATGTCATTCAGTTAAGCACTGCCAGCCCCAAAATACCTCCCTGGCTTTTGGGCAACCGAATGTTTGCAGTTTCTCTGACATCTAGTCAGTGTATATGCTGCTTGGTGGGCACAAACCAGGATTGTCTGCGGAAGACGCATGATCCAGCTTTGCTCTTCCTTGAACAATGAGTCAGTCAGTGGGATCTCTGTGAGCCAGGGGTCTAGGGCTGAACCGTCAAGAGGACCACTGCTCTGAAACACATTGTCATATGTCTGTTTGTCCAGGGCCCTCTGTCAGTATTTTCAGTCAAAAACAAGTGGTGCCCTGCAAGGCAAGTTCACCTGGCCAGAGGGGAAAATGGCTTTGGATTGACGCTCAGAGGGGATTCTCCTGTCCTGATTGCGGGAGTGATACCTGGGGGCTGTGCATCCGTAAGTAGCTAATGCTCACCTCAGTGGAGATACAGACAGAGTTAGTAGCATCACCGCTATTCAGGGGCCTGACATTTCCCTGTGTGAGACCACATTCTCAGCTGCTAATAACTTGGGCCAAACTGGAACTGTTTGGGCTGATATTTCCCATGCTGGGTGTCAGTCTCAGACTGAATCCCCCCACACCCACCCCTCTTCCAAAAAATATATTCAGCCCTTTGAGGATGAGCTGAGGGAAAATTCTTTGGTATGCCCACGTTAAAACGTTTTGGAGACTTTTTTTTTTCTTTGGGAAGCTTTAGCGCCTCCATGCTTTGGAGCAGACACTTGAAATTTGGAAGGAGGGTTGGCCTTTGTGTCAAGGATGCATCTTTTGTCATCCACATGAAAGTCCTCCCCAATCTGGCTGAGTTACAAGTCTCTGAAAAATCATATTTGGCACATACTCAATAGAGACTCACTAGAACATCTCAGCTTAGTTCCCAAAAAATTCTGTACACGCTAAGCATGCTCTAGCGCCCAGGGCTAGTGGGACTGTCCCTGCAGTTGCAGTTCATGTTTACTTTGGGCTCTGCTAGATCCAGACACCAGAACTGAGAGCAAGGGGACTTTTTCCTGTGTTCAGTGCCCCCACAGGTAATGTGCCGTGAAAAGGGGGGCAGCCACCTGAATCAAATGTAGAGGGGACCAGAACTGGATCCAGGGAATCCGGGGGAGTAGCCCCAGACAAGGAGTCTTGGGGATGGGAAGACGCTTGTACTGGAGGCTGGCATGGTGGAGTGTGGGAAGGGACATTGGACAGGCAGCAGAGATTGGGACTGGCTGGACAAGGGGACTGGAAGCTGGGGATGGGACAGAGAAGCCTGGGAACCGATGAGGGGGAGGAGAGGGAGATGTATCATAAATAGAGCCAAGAGGTGGGGGAAGCATTGAAGCTGACTGGGCAAAGAGACTGAGACAGGGAGCTGGGGTGGGACAGAGATACTGAAATTGGATGAGGGGCCACAGAGAGAGACTGGGCAGACTACATGAGCAGAAGATGGCTGGAAGCTGAAGTGGGGGGTGGGGTGGAGGGATGAACAGGGGTGGGGATGGGGGAACTGAGAATGGCTGGGGAAAGAATTTGGACTGGGAGTGATGTGGGGTGGTGAAGGAACAGAACAGATTGAAAGGGAAGGGCTATAAGGGGTCAAGCTTGGGGGAAATGGGCAGAAGAGCTTCTCAAAGGAAAAGCCTTCTGGAGGGGCAGGGATGGGGGGGCAAGCATAGGAGGACGCACAGAAATAAGCCTGGGAGAAGAGCATTTATCTATTGGATCTTTTGATAGGGTATTTGAAAGATCAGACTCGTAACCAGTAATGTTCTGTGTATTCACTACTGGTCTCATCTGGTGCCCATTGTATCAGTGGGAGTCTTTGGGCATTGGACTGGGCTCTATGACCCGCGTCTTGTAAGTCATGTAAGCATGTGCTTTGCTTTAAGCTCTGTTGAAGTAGATGGAAACTACTTATAGCTTAAGTGCTTTGCTGGATTGGACCTACCCCAGACTTTGCTAAAGTAGTCTCCTTTAATGCCTCTGCAAACTGAATTAAACAGGCTGAGGATTTTCCTGAGTTAAACAGGCTGAGGAACATATCCATGCTTCAGATAGTCCAACTGGAGTCCTAGGGTCATGTTGTATTGAACTTTGGGGAAGGAAATGCTGAGCCTCTGCTAGTTCCTGAAAGACTTGTTCTGTAGCCATGCTGGGATATTACAGGCTCCATTTGGCCAAACATGCCTTTCTTTACTCTTTTGCAGGAAGCTGGGCTAAAGGAAGGAGACTACATAGTCTCTGTGAACAGTGAGGACTGCAAGTGGTCCAAGCACGCTGAGGTGGTGCAGCTGCTGAAGAGCATCGGGGAAGAGGGTGTAGACATTGGCGTGGTAACCCTGCAGAGTTCCGATGGACAAAACTTTGTAATTCACCTTCTTGCTTTGTCCGGACCTTAGCAGAAGCCCCTTAGGTGGATGTGTATAGGGAAAGCCAGGGCTGGCAAAGAGAAGCTTGCTGAGATCAACCCAAGCTGGGTGATGCTTTGTCTCCAGGATACTTTGGGTAGTGGAGTCTGGAAACAATAAAGCATGTGGCAGATTCTATCTGAGACCTAAGGGCATGTTTACACTACAAACTTAAGTCAACCTATGTTAGGTCGACTTACAGACAGTGCAGTAATTAATGTGGTGGCTGATGTCCACACTGTCCTCCTTCTGTTGATGGTGCGTGTCCTTCCCAGGAGCGCTTCCACCAACTGAAGGAGGGGACGGTGTGGGGCTCTCAGCTTCCCAACAGGAGCCCAGCTGCTGGCCAGGCTCTCAGCTCTGCTCCCCGCCAAGAGCCCAGCAGCCACCCTGCCTTCTTGCCTCCCCTCTCTCCGCCAAGAGTGGTGGGCAGTTGCCCAGGCTTCTCTTCTCCCTGAGGGGGAGCTGGGTGCTGGAAGCCCAGGGGCAGTGGGGAGCAGGGAGCACAGGCAGATGCCAAGCTGGGAGAGTGGAAGTCATGATGGGGGGCAGCCAGACTGTAGCTGGAGCCCAGCACCAGCCCCAGACGCTCAGTTTCTGTTTGTCAGTTTCTGGAGCTGTGAAATTGGCAATGACAACCAATAGCTGATGTAAGTAAGGCAGCGTCTACACCTACACTGTCACCCTAACAACACTGACATAAGCCCTATGCCTCACATGGACATAAAGTTATTATGTTAGTGTAATAGGGTACTTACATCAGTGGGGAGCAAGGCTGTATGTGTACGCTGACATAAGTAGGTCAACGTAAGTTACCTTATGTTGACCTAACTCTGTAGCGTAGACCAGGCTTCAGTGGCCCTGTGGGAGTGTAGAGGGACCGTTCTGGGAGCCAAAGCTTTGCTCTCCTCTGAGTGAGGGCTTGACTTTTCCAGAGGTGCTTGAGCTCCCATGGCTCTCAGCTCCCTGTTGACTTCACACTTTTGAAAATCAGGCCTGAAGCTTTGCCTTTAGAAACATCTTGGGTTTTATTCTCCTTCTGATATGTTCTCCATGGGCTGGCCTAGAGACTGGTTTCTGGCACCAGGCTGTGGGAGATTGAGCAGTCCATTTTCAATTGTGGTCTCTTGCTCCCTAGGCCAGTAGTATCTGGGGGTCTGGTGACTGTGGGGAGATGGGAAAGAGTGGGTGCACTCTGGTGTTCAGGTGCCCTGTGGTTAGTTAAGTAGAGACGATGGCTTGGAGGCAAAGCCAGTCTTGATTGCTCAGGATTGAGGTGCTGCTGGTCAGGCAGATTTAGGGTCAGAAGGTGGTGCCTGGAGAGTGGGGACTGTAAAGAAAAGGAGGAATTCCCAGGATTCTGAGCAGGACATGGGGAAGAGCACATAGTTAAAATAAAGTGGATAGTCAGCAGCACTGACTAGTGGTCTGAGCACAGGACTGCAAGCCTGGAGCACTCCAGCCTCAAGTTAGTCTCCAGGCTGCTTTGGCGAATCCCTTAAACTCTCTGGGCCTGATTCTGCTGCTGTTTGCATGGAAGCACACCAGTGTGTAACTAGTGCAAGGTCAGAATGGGGGTGAAACTTACCCAGACTCCTGGAGCGTTGGGAGGACTGACGTAGTGTTTGTACAGCACTCGAAGTGCCAGTCTCTGGATGTGTTCAGTACTGCAGGCCATGCTGTTCCTACAGCACATATGTAAGTGGCATTTCGCCACATACAGCATTGGCCTTAATAAAAGCTGTGTGTTCATTTCTATTCCTCCCCTCTCGGGGCTATATCTTACACTCCTGTTTTAATTGTTTCTGGCAGGCGGACAGGAGGTCGGTAGCCATGTCATCGGGGGGGGTGCTGCTGAAGAACAACAAGGAGAATAGCAGGAAGAGCCTCATGAACAGCAAGAGCGCCAGCACCTTGCTGGCCTGGAGCAAGAAGAGTAAGCGCAGCAAGAGCAGCGCTTACAGCCTTCCCTTCACCACTGTGGGAGACGAGTCCATGTACTGAACCCTCGGCCTGGCTGGGTCCCGGCTTATTGACGTTAACTCTTGGCATTGACAGGAGGAGAGAGCAGCAGTTACTTGGCACTGGGAGCTACACTGGTGTCATTGCAGTCAGTTGTTCTAGCCCCAAGGAAGGAGAAGACTCCAGAGCTGATCCTTGGTGCCTGTGGAGCATGGCATCAAGCTGGGTTCTTTCCTAGCAGAGTGGGCTGACCAGTGTAGAGCTCTTGTTGCTGGTGACCAGCAGGCTCCTTCATCTGAGCTTACATGTAAAAAGTCCTCCACTGAATGATTTGGGTAGGGGAGGGACTGATTTTTTTTTTTTCTGGCTCGTACTCTAGTACCAAGATGGCCTTCTCACTGGCATCAGTAAGTGCTGGTATAGTCAACACCAGCAGGCAAACCAAATGCTGTGAAGTTCTGTACCATCTCTTAGGCCTTGATCTACTGCGTAAAAATCCTGTGCTCATGGCTGCCTCCTTAGCCAAGGAGCTCATCAGCATGAATACACAAAGCAGGAAATGTGTAGAATTTTCTGAACTCCATCAGTGAAAGGACGAGGTGTGAGACATTGAGATCCAACATGAACAGATTGTTGGTATGTCTGAGGATTTTTATTCCAGTGGAGCTGCCTGCTGTCAACCCCAAGGTGGGGAGAAGCAGGAATAGCAGGCCAGCCTACTGAGTGCAGAGAAAATAGAGACTGTCTCCAGCTTCTCTGCGGTGGCTTGGGGAAGAAATTCAAAACGTATTTTCTAAAAACACTAAAGGAATGTTAAGGTTGCCGAGTGAAGCGCTGAAAAGTCAGGAAATATCAATGTTAAGTTGAACAGGGAACCTTAACTGAGCCCCCTTGTGCACAAGCATCATGATAGAGGCTTGAGGCACATGCTCACATCCTACTATATCTGCTGGTCTCCCGCTTCATTTAGTGCGCAGGGTGAGAGCACGCACAGAAGATGGAGTGCTGAATTTACATGCTCAGATTAGGGGTGGTGATTCAAATGATTTTCAGGACAACGTTCCAGAAGCCCAGCTTTGCATGCATGTTTTGTTGCTCTTTCTGGTGCAAATTTTACAATCTCAGTAGCATGACCCCAGAGCAGCTCAGCTGTCATTTTGCTATAGGTCATAGCATGGTAGGATTGGAAGCTGACTTTGCAAGGTCATCTAGTCCAGTTCCCTGCACTCATGGCAGGACTAAGTATTATCTGAGGAAGTGAAATGAATGTTTCACATTGGTAACACAAAGCCCTCAAGTTGTCAGTATTGTGCATCGAGAGCAAATGAATTAACTAGGCCTCCTTCTGACCATCTGATCAGAGCAGAAGCCATATCCTGCTCTCCAGATATGTGCCACTCCTGTTCAGTGCGTGCTGGATCAAGCTCCAAGTCATTCAGAGTGGTGTGCAGTTTGAGGGGGCAGAGTTTGGTCTGTGCACCCAAGAATCCTGTCGATGTCACTGAGAATATTGGGTGCACAAGCAACACTGGCTCAGTCCCCACTTCAGCAAAGCACTTAAGCAAGATCCAATACAGACTTAAACACGTGTTTCAAGCACTGTGCTGAATCAGTGCTGGGTGCATTAATGTAATGGATACATAGTTGTCCTTCAGCTGTTCAACAAGCTCCCGGCCAGGGCATAACCTGCTCCTCTGTATGAAAGGGAAAGATGTATCCACATAGTCATTGTCCTTTTTCCACTAGCAGAGATGGATTCACTAACAGCCAAAGGGCCTCCTGCTTCTTCTGTGTGAGATTAAAATTCCAAGCAAATAACTTCTCCAAATTATTAAACTACTAAAATTTGCCCTGGTATTGGATCTCAGGCACATTGCTAATATCCCAATTCTGTGCTGCCAGCATTCTTAATGGTGCTGAGCTGAACGATGCATACATCTTAACAACTGTACTGTCAATGCTGGAAAAATTGGAAGAATATATACATTATATACCATGTTTCAGAGTAGCAGCCGTGTTAGTCTGTATTCGCAAAAAGAAAAGGAGTACTTGTTAGTCTCTAAGGTGCCACAAGTACTCCTTTTCTTATTATATACCATGTTAGTTTTCAGTCCCATTTCTGTATTGTGTATTTGGGTTTTTCTGTGGAGGTTGTCAAGCTGTCCAGTCGTCTTGAGTGCTTGATTGCTGTTGGTAGGTATAAAATACCCTTCAGAGATGTAATTGTATTTTTGTACAAGTAATAGTTGGTGTCTACTTCCTTTTTTAAAGTCACAAATAATTTGTAGCAATAGTTTAATGGAATAAACTGAACACATGTCTTTTAGACTGGTAGCAGAATATCTTCTCATTAGCTTCCTTTGAATTTTACCTTATTTTGTTTCATGTAGCGCAATGCTAATGTGCCAAGCTGTTGATCCTATGTTATTTAAGAAAAAAATATTGGTTTCCTCTCCTGAAAAAAGGCATTTCTATGAAACACGTTAGCTGCTGATAGATCTTTTCATTCATGCATCCCCCAATTCTCATAACTACATTTGCTGTACAGGTGGATTCAGATATTTGCCCTCCACGTGGCTTTCTTTAACTGTTACTTGAGGACCCCATCCGTCCCATGGATTGAGGTGATAAGCCTTCGTACTCCAGGGCATAAGCCAACCACTAAACTGCCTGGAGTTGGGAATCTTCCCCATGGGACGGTTACTTGATAATTGTCCACTAAGGGCCGCCTTGCACCTTCCTCTGAAGCAGCTGGTACTGACCATTGTCCAATAGGAACTGCTGCACTGGATCTGAACCATCCAGTACAGTACCCGGGGTAAACTTCCCAGCCACCAGGTGATAAACTTAATGGGGAGACACCATTGTTGGTTTAAATAGAAATCAGAGCTTCAAGCTTAGAAACAGTAGAAATTTTTAAATGTCTTGTCTTTGCTGCCATAACTGAGGCCTCTGAGCCAGAGACTTATTTATTTAAAGCCATGTATATGTGACTGCCTATCGCATTTGTATCACCAGGTGATCAGGTTTGTGTTTTACATGAATTGTGCGTCTTTCTAACACTGGTGGTTTTTATTTGTATGTTGATGCTCACCTTTCAATGATTATAAAAAATGGATTTGAAAACTAAACTTTCTTAGTGCACTACTTCTGTAGATCACACTCAGTGCCTCTGCAATGGCTGTGAAATGAGCTTGTGAAAGAGTCTGGGTCTAGATAAATTCATGGCTCCTATGTCCAGAAGGGACTAGTTGATCTCCCAAATGCGGAGTCAAAACTCCTTGGTGACCAGTGTATGGATTTTGCTAGCCCAACGTCTATAGTGCAATCGTGGCCCCTTGAGACCTAGGTGAAGGAGCTGGAGCTAAAACTGTCCCGGTTGTGCCTAGTTCTTACAGTGCATGCAGTTATCAGGGAATCCCCCAACACCATAAGTACATCTTTCTTCGTATGTTCTCATAGCCACAAGCTTTTGTTCACCTGAGTACTGTAAGCAGGTGGTTCTTCGAGTGTGCCAGTGTGGATCTCGCATCAGGGGTGCAGCATGCACCTCATGCCCCAAACCACAGTCATTTGCATAGTGCCCATTGGACCACACCTGCAATGTGCATGTCCTTGTACCCCCACCTGAGGGTATAAAGGGCAGAGTGGTCATGGCTGTTCCTCATTCCCTCTGACCACCTGTAGCAGCGAGATGGAACAAGTTCAAATTATCTTCCTTTAGCCTTGGTAACCTTTTATTTTACACTTTTTTTCCAATATGGACCTTCCAAGGCGGGCGGGGGACAGGACATTTTTTTTCCCGCTTGGTACTCGGCACTTCTTTCCATGCCAAACGGCAGACTCAAAACCTTTAAACCTTGCCCATATTTGTGATGGCTTAGTTCCTCTCCCAGATGGCCACAGCCATTGCTAGCTTTGCCTGAGTGAGAGTCATGTTCCAGATCAGTGTTTGTCCTCTGCAAGTCCATGGAAGTCCAAAGACTCCCACTTCAAGCTCCGCTTCTTCAAGCAGTCTGCGGGTAAGTTTGCACTAGGAAGAGAGAGGATCAGCCTCCAAAATGCACCTGATCCCCTGTGAAGTCCCCTCCTGCCAGGGCCCTAAGCACCTGGCGCGCAGCCCCCAGGACTGGCAAGAGACTGGAATAAGTCAGAGATCTGGCACCATCAGCCAGTGCCGCGTCTTCCCAGAGGTGGGGCAGGCTGGAGCTGAGACACACTGTGTCCTCCCACAAGGAGAGGCTAAACATTAGCTTTCCACAAAAAAAGGCACTAAGCCTCCTTTTCTTACAGGAAGCTAATGGTGCTGGTCTAGTCTCCCTGGGCACCAAAGAAGCACGGCGTGACATCAGTCTCAAAACTAGTCAGTGTCCACATCAGGGCTGGTATTGATGTGGGTACCATTGACAGGATCACTACTGGTGCCTAGGAGCCATAGAGGAAGTGCCTCATTATACAGGGTGTTCAAGATATAGGTATCCAGGCCTGTCTGTAAAGGCCTAGACTCCAAGAATGTAGGTGTATTCTTATCACTTGGCTCGTTCTAGACGTATAAAAGAGAGAATCAAAATCACTGTCTGCTGGTATAAGGGCCTTCTCTTACTGTGACTGTCTGAGACCCTGTTCTTAGGCTAAGGCCTTTGGCTAAGCAACAGAGGCAGCCATAAGCTGGGAAACGAACGGTCACCTCCTCACATTCCAACCTCGTCACATTGAAAGAAGGTGCTATGGGGCTGTTAGGATACAATCCTGTCCTGATAACGCCCATCGCCTCCAGAGAAAGGGAAGAGCCTAGAGGTTGTACAAGGAAACTTAGTTTGAGAGCATCCTGCCTGGCAAGAACTCACTTATCAATAGCTGGGATGTGAAATCCTCATTTCTGTATTGTTTTGTCATTATAGTTCCCACTTTGCGATTGTTTGTCTGTATAATCTCTGTCTGGTTCTGTGATTGTTTCTGTCCACTGTATAATTAATTTTGCTGGGTGTAAACTAATTAAGGTGGTGGGATATAATTTGTTACATAATGTTACAATATGTTAGGATTGGTTAGTTAAATTTCAGGAAAATGATCGGTTAAGGTGTAGCTAAGCAGAATTCAAGTTTTACCTATATAGTCTGCAGTCAGTCAGGAAGTGTGTGTGGGGGGGGGCGGAATGGGAACAGGGAATGGGGATGGGGAAATTGGAATCATGTTTTGCTAAGGGCAGGAATGGGAACGGACACAGGTGTAAGGCTCTGTGGTGTCGGCTGGGAAGGGGGACACTAAGGAAGGAAACTGGAATCATGCTTGCTGGAAGTTCACCCCCATAAACATCGAATTGTTTGCACCTTTGGACTTCGGGTATTGTTGCTCTCTGTTCATGCGAAAAGGACCAGGGAAGGAAGTGGATGAAGGAATAGGCACCTAACATCTTGGTGCCGGTGACTTGGATGTATTGCATTGGATAGGTGAGTGGCAGCCTGTAACTCCCCCTCCCCAACAGTCTGCGCAGCTGCTTGGAGGGGGTATCGCGAACTCTCATGATGGTAGTTATGGGTTCTGGCAAGCCAGGGTAACAGATTTTTTGGATTAATGGATAAGGAAGAACCAGGGCCCATACCAGGTGCAGGGGTCAACCTGGGATGAGATTAAAAAGGAAATGGAGGAAGTGTTAGGGGCCCCAGAGGGATGGTGGGTGGCTGAGGAGCCCACCCTCCTTGGTATATGGATAGTGGAAGAAGGTCGCTGCCCATGGGGACTGATTGCCTTCTAGGGAAAGGAGGCACTTCAGTCCGCTTGTGAGAGGTTTGAAGTAAGGGCAGCATTATGGGAAGCTGCCAGTAATCTTTCAAGTTTGGTGCTGCTTCAGCAAGGGCTGCTGAAGGGTTGTAAATTGGATACGGGTGGTTAAAGATGATTTGGTACAATAGGGTTTAAAGTCAAAAGTAGAGTTAACAGACTACCTTTAGAGACTGGAGCTGGGACTTGGTCCTGGGGGAGTGGAGAGAAAGAAGGGGAAGAAAAAAAAATGTTCAAAGTGCAAAATGGCAGGGTTTGCAGGAGCAGCTAACAACCCCCACTCTTCTCCCAGAGCCAGAATGAAAACCTGGGGATAAGGGTTCCCAGCTGTTTCAACCCAGGGAGCCTACTCTTAGCTCAGAGCTAGCTATGTCCTTTTCTTCTTCTTCTTCTTCTTCTCCTTGGTTTACTTACTTTGCTGCTGGTAACCTATACTTTAAACTGACCTGACAGGCTTAATTGGTTTCCTTCCACCTCTCCCCCTGCCTTTCCACACTTTTGTTTTTCTGAAGTTTTAATGGAGGGTACTTTGGATACTTAAGTGAAATGTTTTTGGTTATTTTGGACAAAGTATGAGGGAGGTCTGCTCTATTCCACTGGAATTTTTGGCGTAAAAGATCCATGGGCATCCATGGAGACAAATGTTTTACTGCCTCTTTGAACAGTCTTAAGGTAAAGACAGCACAGGTTAAGGCAGCTATGTGGCAATAATTGTACTTGGTGGCTAAGTTGTTACAGACAAATTGCACTACCTTAAAGAACTAAATTTAGGAGCAAGTGATTTAAAGAAGTGAGTGAAGTTACAAATAGCTTTTGCAAAAATTGATACAGGGTTTGCAGGAAAGTAAACACTTGGGAGTTGTGGAAATGATAAAAGAGTAACAGTTGTGGTGTTACAAGAAGGAAGTTTTTTGTTTAATGATAGCAAAGCCTGTTGCCAACTGTGTCCATGTGTCTATTTGGGGGACACCATCGTAGGGCCTGGTCACGTCGGCTACACTGTCGGAGGCTCGTTCGCCTGCACATCTGCCAGTGTGATGTATGCCAACGTGTGCTGGCGATGCCCCTCTGCCATGTACATTGGTCAAGCTGGACAGTCTCTATGTAAAAGAATAAATGGACACAAATCAGAGGTCAAGAATTGTGACATTCGGGGACCAGTCGGAGAACACTTCGGTCTCTTTGGTCACTCAATTACAGACATAAAAGATGCAATTCTTCAACAAAAAAACTTCAGAAGCAGACTCCAATGAGACTGCTGAATTGGAATTAATTTGCAAACTGGATACAATTTTGCAAATTTGCAAAATCTGGATACAAACCAGATACTACAGAAAATTCTTTCCTGGGTAACCCAGATCCCATCCATCTAATATCCCATCTCAGGGGATTAGGCCTATTTACCCTGAATATTTAAAGATCAATTAATTACCAAAATCACATTATCCCATCATACCATCTCCTCCATAAACTTATCGCTACCATGGTACCTGGAAATGGAATGGCAACTAAGGTGGTCCCCATAAGCCCTATGGAAATAATGAGAAGGGGAGGAGCTCACTGGGAATCAATGGAGGGGTGTGTAAAATAGTGTAAATCAACAGAAGATGTTTGGATGTGCCCTTCTCCTATGACTATGGAGGAGCAGAATCAATGGCCTACGCAAGGGGTGGACAATTGAGTGTACTGTGTATGAGGGGTTTTGGTGGGAATGTACATATTACTGGGGGCACAATTACACCAGCCCATAACCAAACTACACCCATCTACACGCTGCTATCTGGACTTTGGTGCACAAATGGATCTGTGAATCTTATTGCTGTGAATAATCAAACCAGGGCATACGGCCTGATTCCATACCAAGTGGTCAAGCTGGTTTGGACAATATCCCATTTCTCTGTGAACATTCAATGGACTTATGATATGGACGAAAGCAAGCAAAACCTGCAGGAGCAGCTTGTTGCAACTGCCAGCAACTGGACACACATAATCTTGAACCTGTCGAAGGAGGAGGGGCAGTGTTTTGGGGGTGTCTCGGATGTTGGACCATACTGCAGTGGTCAGAACTCAGTGTTGCTGTGGATTTTGTATTGTTAACTGTACTTGTGTTACATTGCATATGGAGATAACTTATAAGTAATGTATAAGCCCTCCAAACCCTGCAGTGTACTGGTTAAATAATCATGTTACAATGTGTTAAGATTGGTTAGTTAAATTTCAGTAAAATGATTAGTTAAGATATAGCTAAGCAGAACTCAGGTTTTACTATATAGTCTGCAGTCAGTCAGGAAGTGGGTGGGGGGGAGAAATGTGGAATCATGTTTAGCTAAGGGCAGGAATGGGAACAGGGCCACAGGTAAGGCTCTGTAGTGTCAGAGCTGGGAAGGGGGACGCTAAGGAAGGAAACTGGAATCATGCTTGCTGGAAGTTCACCCCAATAAACATTGAATTGTTTGCACTTTTTGGACTTCGGGTATTGTTGCTCTCTGTTCATGCGAAAAGGAACAGGGAAGTAAGTGGGTGAAGGAATAAGCCCCCTAACACAGGGGAAGAAGCTTTTACTCCCCATATTTCCTTATCCCAGAGGGAAAAATGGGGGCCTTCAGTCTTCTCCATTTCAGGGTAGAATGAACAAATATGTACGCTATCTTGGATTTGGGATGGTATCACTTGCCTTCACTGTTCCTTCTCCTTCTGCTCAAGATTGGTTCCTGGCTCTTAACTTACAGGACATGCCCTTCCATGTTGCCATTAACGCAGCCTACAGGAAGTACCAGTGCCCAATCACTGTCATCACAAAGAGCAACCCTTCAGTCTGTCCTTCACACTGAGAGTCTCCACAAATGCTTAGCTGGGGTGGCGGCGCATCTGAGGAGATGGAGCATCCATCTCTCCCCATACCTCAATAATGGGCTGCACAAAGGCAGATCCCAGCAGGAGGCTTCCTTGGCCCTGACCTTTTGTTCTCCAGCTGGGCCTTCTAGGGAACTACAAAAAGGCCTCTCTCATTCTGGCACAGAAGATAGACTCCAAATTAGCAAAGGTCTATCTTCCTGAAGACATGTGGCAGTGTCTGCCATTGATGATCACTGATGATGTCAGGTCAAACCCATCAGCTACAGTGTGGAGCTGTCTCAGACTGCTGGCCCATAGATCAGCCTGCACTTAGAGGCCACTTGCAGACTTCACCTGCATCCATTATAAGCCTGGCTAAGGTCTAGCTAGTCCCCTACAAGGCACTAAGGGAGCATGGATCATGGTCTTACCATATGTCCTATCATAACTGACCTGGTGGTTAGATCCCAAAAACCCCAGAAGAGGGGAAAGCTTTCATCCCATGATGATACTGATTACGGACATGCCAGGAAAAGGTAGAGGTGCCCACCTCAATCATCTCCTGCTATAAGGGACCTGGTCTCAGAAAGACAGGACCCTTCACATAACCATCCTGGAGCTGTGAACATTCAAGTTAGCTTCCCTGGCATTCCAGCCGGTCCTGCAGAATTCCACAGTGCAGAACTTAACAGACGGCACATCTGCAGTGTATTATATAAACTAAGCCCATTCATCACCCTGTGTCAAGAAGCTATCAACTTACAGATGTGGCATCAGCCCAGGATAACCCCCAGAGCTCTTCACCTCCTAGGCTGTTGCTGGCTCCTATCAGACTTCCTAAGCAGACAATCAATCCATCATCAGTCACAAGTGGTCACTGCAGAGGTCCATTATCAACCTGATATTTAATCATTGGGGGAAATCCCAGAATAACTTGTTTGCCCCCAAAGACAACACACAATGTCCAGGCTTCTGTTCCGAGAGCATGTGCCCAGGTTCGTTGCAAGGTGCCTTCCTCGTACTATGGAGTCAAGGTCTCATGTATACTTTCCCACTAATTTCCCCTGATTCCCAGGGTGATAAGCAAAATCCAACAGGGCAAAGCCACATTAATCCTAATAGCTCCATGCTAGCTGAGATTCAGTTCTCCTCCCATCCCATGGTATCCATGTTTCTGAAGGGGTTACTGCGTGTTTACCCACCTGTGGGAATCCTCTCCTCCCTGGGAGCTTCATGTTGTCCTTGCAAACCTGAGAGTCCCCTTCTTTGAGCCACTTTCGGAATGTTCCTTACACTCTAGACCATGCTCTTGGCCATCATCCTACTGGCTAAAATGTCCATGACCTCCAACCACTTATGGATGATTTCCCCCCTACACATGCATAATATTTCACAGAGATCAGGTGGTGATGACTTCAAAAATCACTTCAGGAATAAACTTAGGAGATCTCCTTTGAACCCATCCATCAGTTTATCTGTTTCCTTTCCTACATTCATTCTGCTCCCGGAGAGAAGAAACCCCACTCTGTGGACATTTCTAGGGCTTGATGGAATAAAGCCCTTCAGATTGTCGTCTCATCTCTTCGTTGCCATCTCTGCTGCTCCCAGAAGATATTAAAATGAATCATGCAGTACATACAGCTCTGCTATCCCCCTCCCTCTAAACAGTGCAGCTAACTTCTTTAGTGTGCAAGCTGCATCCATGTGCCAGCTTCGAGAATGCTCCCATATCTGAAAGCTGTAGGGCAGTAACAAGAAGTAACCCTGACTTTTATTCAGCATTCTGCCCTCGGCCAAGCTACCAGGTCATATGCCGAGCTTAAGAGGGCAGTGTTGCAATTACTGTTCAATTAGTGTCAATCAGCGCTCCTCAACTCCACCTGCCAGATGGGACACTGCTCGTCAGTCACCTGGAGTGGGATCCATACAGCCAGGTACTCAGCAAATGTTACGTACAGTAACCGTGGTTCTTCAAATGTTGGTGTCATGGGACTCGCACTGATCCGCCCTCTGTCCATGTTTTATCAGAGTCCTGCTTACCCAAGATTCTGAACTAGTGAGGGCTCTGGAGAATGGTTGCAGCCACTTTGCCCTTTCTGCCCTGGGGTGACGGTTCGAGGACGTGCCCAGCACAAGCCCAATGAACACTGCTATTCCACTGTTGCATCCCTGAGGCACACACACAAGTCAAGCGGGATCAGCACTGAAGACGTCTCAAAGAACCAGTTACTATAAGGTAACTGTTTTTGGGCTGCTGTACACCACCCCTCTGAAGTCCTCAACAGGCAATGGGTTTACCTCGTTAATGATCTGGATGATGGGATGGATTGCACCCTCAGCAAGTTCATGGATGACACTAAGATGGGGGGAGAGGTAGATAAGCTGGAGGCTAGGGATAGGTTCCAGAGTCACCTAGACAAATGGAGGATTGGGTTAAAAGAAATCTGAGGTTCAACAAGGACAAGTGCAGAGTCCTGCATTTAGGAAGGAAGAATCCCATGCACCGCTACAGGCTGGGGACCGACTGGCTAAGTGGCAGTTTTGCAGAAAAGGACCGGGGGATTACAGTGGGCGAGAAGCTGGATATTGTTATACCAATAAAATAAAAACCAGCAGGATGTTGTTAAAGGGGAAAAGGCAAAATGCCACATTTATTGTGAATACAGAAAGAATCATAGTAAGCAGTTAGTTAGAGCTCTAACATTCCATTCAATTTCATATTTATACACACACACACACACAACACACACACACAGGTTCTGCAAAGCTGTTATCATAGTTACCAGCCTTAGAGTTGCTTATGCCAAGCCACTGGCCAGGTGGCCTGGACATGAGGAGGGAGCAGAGCCTTGTCAGATGCTCATCTGATGCTCCTGGAAATTGGTTTGCAGAATCAGACCCTAAAATTCTCAATTTCTAGAGTCCATTTTTATAGGAATTTCTTCCTATGCCAGTCTATGAGAATTGCTTCATCATGCTGTTGCTGAATCAATCAGCAGATGGCACATTCCTGACGGCTCTGTGCTGCCAGATGTTATCTTGTTCTTTGGTTCTCCCATTCTTGAGGCTGTTGGATGGATTCCAGTCTGCCTTCTGGTTATTTCCACTTGACACCTTCTTCAGCCGATGGACACTGGATTCTTAGGCTGGCACCTCCCTGATCATTCAGTTATTATCCACACCAAGCATCCATCCACATACATCCTCTATCTCTATTTTAATCACAATTGTTAACAAAGCGAGATGAATACAACAAAAGGGTGGGGAGTGTCTGAGTGCTGTTTCTGTTAGAGTATTGCTTCAAGTCTCTCTCTGTGTGAGTAGTTGTTGTTACAAAGAATTGCTTTGCAAACAGACTCTGTCTTAGAATGTACTAACACAATTAGCAGCTTGTAAGTTTCACACCTAGAGGGAGAGAAACAGTACCAAAAACCAAGATACCTCTTAATTAGTAATACCCTGGAATTTAAACTGTGAGGAATCAAACTCATTTGTGATTTTAATACAGAACTACTTTAATATGATCCAACAATATGAGTCAACAGTGTGCCCTCATTACCAAGAAGGCTAACTGCATATTTGGAGGCATTAGTAGGAGCATTGCCAGCAGATTGAGGGAAGTGATTTCCCCTCTGTTCGGCACTGGTGAGGCCACATCCGGAGTATTGCATCCAGTTTTGGTCCCCCCCACTACAGAAAGGATGTGGACAAATTGAACAGAGTCCAACGGAGGGCAACAAAAATGATTGGGGGCTGGGGCACATGACTTACGAGGAGAGGCTGAGGGAACTGGGCTTATTTAGTCTGCAGAAGAGACGAGTGAGGGGGATTTGATAGCAGCCTTCAGCTACCTGAAGGGGGGTTCCAAAGAGGATGGAGCTCGGCTGTTCTCAGGGGTGGCAGATGACAGAACAAGGAGCAATGGTCTCAAGTTGCCGTGGGGGAGGTTTAGGTTGGATATTAGGAAACACTATTTCAGTAGGAGGGTGGTGAAGCACTGGAATGGGTTCCCTAGGGAGGTGGTGGAATCTCCATCCGTAAAGGTTTTTAAGGCCTGGCTTGACAAAGCCCTGGCTGGGAAGATTCTCGCTTTCAAGTGTGGCATTTAGATGGGCCATCTCCGAAGACCACTTGGGGTGATCCTGTTTATGATGGGAGGAGAGGTTTTATTATCTCGCCTCTGAATTTCCTGGCTTTGTGGCTTTAACTTTTCTCCTCTCGTGGCTTCCTCCAGTAACACTTGATAAAATCTCCCTGTTACTGCATTAGCTCTCTGTTTTACTCAGATTTTTTCCCTGTCAAGTGCACAACTGATTCCTTAATAGACGCGTAAGAGAAACTACCTGTCGCGTGTCTAATGCGCGTCCCCCTGACATGATGCGGAGCAGCTCCGCTCTGCCGCGGCGAGGCATGGCTGGGTGCTCTTTAATTTGCGGATTCTTGACTCCTTGCTTCACGGATCATTGACACTATAAACCATAATGGCTCCTTTGGAGCCATTCCAGGCTATTGAATTAATTTAGCTGCTACGATTTGTGCATCTAGACTCCGTGCTCAAAATCCTTGGGAAAATTGATGGAAAGCAGCTGCCAGCTGCACATGCTTGGAAAGAGGCTGCTTACAGGCCTAGATTGACAGCGTTGGAGCCTTGATGTGATCTGGCTAATATCCATGCATCTCCGACCATGTCCACCTCCTGAGGCTAAGGGGGAGTTCTGTCTCACAGCCCATTCAGTCCTTGGCCCATCCAATACAGCCAGCAAGGGGAACCATTATCACCCCTGGCATTGGTGGTTTACCGGGGAAGTACCTGTCCTCACGGTAATGGGCTGAAGCTACTCCAACAGCCAGCAGCTAATAACTCCTGGTGAATTGGTCTTGACCTGTGCAGCTGTTCGATGGCTATGCTGGGTACTGGATTCTAGGTTTGCCCTTAATTTTAGTAAAACCCCTGGGTCTTGCAAGTGAATATTGCAATCGTGTTTCCAGTAGAGGAAGTGTCTCTAATATTTTTCCCTCTAGATTTGAATCCGAGTCAAACTGTAGCTTAAACCTCTCTTGGTAACTCCTTTCCACCCTAACCTTGTGAAAGAACGAGGCCCGGTGTTCACTAACACATACCATGAGGTAGTCGCTTCAGTGACACCCCCAAGTCTGCCCTGAATGAAGCGGGCTAGAGAGGGAACAGAAACTGCTGTTCATTAGGATTGTTTCAATAGCCACTTCCAGACCCTGACAGGAGGAGGGCGAAGAAACGCACTTGCTGTTGGAGAAAGGCATCAGACACCAAGGTTCCCTGGCAATGCTGAATGGTGAACAAGGTTTCAAGTGAGCTGATACTCACAAGGGCCAGGTACTGGGGAGGATGGGAGCTGAGATGCTGCAGTGAACTGGGATGTGGAGTCCTAAACACGCTTCCCCTGTGCTCCCCTCTTTCATTCCTGCACCTGCTGTTGAGTTGCCATCCTTTCGGGACCTGCTGTGAGCTGAGCTCTAGAAGGAACGCTTCCAGGCGAAGGCCTTTGGCCGGCGGAAGGTGATGGAGCACCACTGCCTGACCCCGCCTGAGGCTCTGGCCCTCGCTGCAGGCTTTAGGAAAAGGAGCTTCTGAGCTGTGCTGGACTCGGGCAGGGGCTGGCAGAGCAGCAGCACCAGCAGCCTGCCCGCTGCAGCACGTAGACCTCCCTGCTCTCTGCATGCCCAAGGCAGCTCAGGCCAGGACGCGGGGTGCTAGCCGGGGTTCCATTGCCCCCAAGCTGCGGTGAGAGTGTGACCGTTTGCTCTGCGGTCTGCAGCCTTGGGGATGTGGCCAGATGCTGGGGGCTGACTCATGCCACCCGGGTGAAGGGGGAGGGTATAGTGGGGTGGCCAGCCCAGCCCATGGAGGGAGGGGCAAGGGCAGGCTGGGCTTTCTGCTGTATGAAGGAGTGGGGGAAGATGATGTGCCATCTGCTCGGTGGAAAGACTCCCATTAGTGGCTGTGGGCTCTGGCCCAGGCCTGTGCTTTTGCAGGCCTGCAGATGGAGGCAGAGGTTGATTTAAAGACCTGGGTCCATTGGGTGAATGAACTGGTGAGGGGGGTAATGGTAGGGCCCTGGAGCTCTGCCTGCCCTCCCAGCTGGGGGAGGAGGAGGGGGCACTGGAGTGGGGAGCAGGAAGGAGCAAGGACAGGCTCACTGGTACTGCTACCCATTAGGTCTCCCCTGCCCTGCGTGGAGGGGAAGAGGTGATGTGGGGTGTCCCTTTGAATGTAGCAGGCAGGTGAACTGGAGTCTGGCGTACTGGGGCCTGGAGCCCCTGGGGGAAACATGCATACAGTAGGGCAGGTGTTCTCCTCCCTGGGCTGAAGGCTAGCGAGGGGCGGGACTGCAGGGGCGGAGTTAAGGTGGTTTGTTATGGTTCAGTGCGGTTTTACCCATGTACATGGGGTTCTGAGCCAGTACCAACTGAGGCTGGATTTGAATAGTTCCCTGCCCTCCCCTTTGCTGCTCATTCTGCCCATTGAAATGCCAAGGTTGGTCTTTAACTGTGAGGCTCCTTGTTGTGGGTTTCCTTCCCCTCCCCTGCTTTCCTCCTTTAGCAACCTGTGTTTGCGTTCGGACTAACTCAGCAAGGGCTCTGTCTGCTGCTGCCTGTGTGACCACCCCTCCCTCCTAGTGCTAGGAGACAGGTGAGTACAGACAGGGAAACTGAGGAAGGGAAGGTAGGGCCATGCCCAAAGCCATGGGGCAAGATCTGTGCCACAGCTGGGATCACACCTCAGCATTTCCTGGCTCCCAGCTTCTGGCTCAGACGATTTTGGGGTTATCTTCCCCTAAAAGGATTTCTGGGTGACTCAGTCTTTGTTCATCTCTCTAGGTAGGTCTCTGTCCTTCCCATCCCCACCCACCAGTCACTGGTACCTGAGCAATTCACAAACAGCCCTGACCTATGAGGTGGGGATGCTTTATTACTCTCCCTGTTTTATAGCTGGGGAAACTGAGGCACGGAGCCGGAGCAGTCACACAGGACCAAAGGTCTCTTACTCCCAGCTCAGCCTGGGGCCTAGCTTGGTGTCTGCAGCTGCTCAGGATGAAAACTGACAAATGTATTCGAGGGGTTTTTTTTGTTTGTTTTTATCCTCCTCTCCAGCCAGCCCCTGTATTAACCTGCTCAGCCTGGCCCGTGGCTAGCACCCTCCTTTTGCCCGCAGCCAAAGGACAGGTGTCGGTGGCATCCTCCATGCAGCAGTTCCTGGTGCTTCCCGGCCCTGGGCTGGAAGATTTACTGGGGCCCCGGGCAGGCCCCCAGGGCGTTTATCCTCCAGGTGCCAGCGCAGCCGGGAAGCAGCCCTGTGAGGACCAATAATCGGCAGCAGGGCCTGAGCTGTGCCCCCTGATTTCAGTTCCCCCTTCGGGCCACTGGAGGGCAGCAGGAACCTGTGCAAGGCAGTCCCTGCCTGAAGCCCGGTGTAATTACTGCCCCCACCGGAGCCCGGGGACGCCAGGCAGGGCTAGAGGCAGCCGCTATGGGGGTCTAAGGCCTGGGCAAAGGCTGCCCCCCCAGTCCCTGCCCCAGGAAAGCCTATTACCCCCTCCCTCCTTAACCCCCTGTACCATAATCACCTGCCAGGCTCCACTCCCACGGGCCGCTCCTGGCTCAGCCCGATCTTGGGCTAGTGCTGTGTTCTCCGCTCCATCCTGGGCTGGGCCAAGCCATCTGCTCCCCGGGGCCTGGGCTCCTGGGTACCAGCTGGGAGGAAGCTATTGGAATCTCTTCATGTGCCCGTGGCAGGCCTTGGGGCTGGCGCTCCTGTGTGATCAGCAGCTCCTGCCACCCCCAACCCCCTCGGGGTGCTGTGCTCTAGTCGCCGGGACCTTTCTCCCCTCTGGGCGAAAGGCAATGGGCTCTAGCAGGCAGCTGGGAGCTCCTGGGCTCCGGCCTAAGCCTGCCCTGAATAAGAGCCTGCTCCTCCGCGTGCCTCAGCAGCAGCAGTTACAAAAGGGGGGTTATGCTCCTGCCCTGCCTCCCAGGGGCCTGCTGCAGCTAGATTCGTGTCCCTGAAGTGGAGACATCTGCATTGCAATGGGCAAACTGCTGCTTTTGCAGTTGTCCAGCAGCCCCTTTAGTCCCCATAGGAGACAGTACAGGAGCCTGGTGCCTACTCCCCATTAGATAATTAATCGTAGCCTAATTTCTACAGCACCTCTTCCTCCACAGGGTTCCCTAGCGCTGCTCAGGGTCGCTTCCAGGCAGCCACTTGGGGTGGCGGGGTGCATGGAGCAACCCCCTCGCTATGTCAGAGGCTGGCCAGAGGAACCTGGGCGAGGGAGACAAGCTGTGGCATTTAATGTCCCTGGCACCTGTGCTACCTGGGACACCCTCATCTCCGGCCTGGCCTTGCCCTGTCTGAAAGGGGGGAAGTAAACACACCTGCCAGGGGTTGGCGGAGACCAATGCACGTTCCCCCTTCCAGAGGGGATGGGACAATGGGATCACAGAGCTGGCTGGCTCCCACTTCCAGGGGGGCAGGACATTTATCCATGCAGCAAGAGTTCCCATGATCCATCCCTTGCCTTTTGAGGTCTCCTCCAAGCCCCCCCCTCCTGAAACTGAGACGATCTCTTTGTGAAGGACTGGGGGGGCCTTTCTGCAATTTGAACAGGTAGTTTGCAGGGCATCGGGGTGCTTCGATGGCAGTTATGCTACAGCTTAAGAAACTGGGCCTGAAAAAGCTGTTTGCTCAGCTCAATCCCTGTGAGCCCTAGGATGGGATCCCCTGGCCAGGAGTCTCTGGAACTGACCCCAGGGGTTCACTATTCCTGCCAGAAATCAGGTTTCAGAGTAGCAGCCGTGTTAGTCTGTATTCGCAAAAAGAAAAGGAGTACTTGTGGCACCTTAGAGACTAACAAATTTATTAGAGCATAAGCTTTCGTGAGATACAGCTCACTTCATCGGATGCATCCAATGAAGTGAGCTGTATCTCACGAAAGCTTATGCTCTAATAAATTTGTTAGTCTCTAAGGTGCCACAAGTACTCCTTTTCTTTTTGCCAGAAATCAATCATCCCCCCACAGCCTGGCCTTCGCTTGGTGCGCTCCCAGCAGCGGCCACTGGAGGGCAGCAATGGCACACACGAAACACACCCGTGCCCTCAGAGCCTGGCAGGGCTCTGCCGCTCTGGATCACAGAGCCCAGGCCCCACTCACAGCTGGCGGGAGCTGGTGGAAAGCCTGCGGGTGCATGTCCCTGTGCTGTGCCGGGAGCCTGGGGCGGGCTGGCACGTGGCAGGGAAGCCGCAGGGTGCTGTGGTGGGTCCCAGATGTGCAAAGCGTGCACAGGTGTGTGCACAGGCGTGAGCATGCAAGCCCCCATGCCTGTGTGTTTGTTGGGGCTTGCGTGTGTCTGGGGTCATGTTTGCTCCACACACACGCAAACCTGTGAACACCTGTACATACCCATAACCGACTCTGCATGGGTGCGTGCATCCTGTGTTAGCACAGAATCATAGACCTTCAGGGTTGGAAGGGACCTCAGGAAGTTCTAGTCCAATCCCCTGCTCAAAGCAGGACCAACCCCAAATAAATCATCCCAGCCAGGGCTTTGTCAAGCCTGACCTTAAAAATCTCTAAGGAAGGAGACTTCACCACCTCCCTAGGTAACCCATTCCACTGCTTCACCACCCTCCTAGGGAAAAAGTTTTTCCTAATATCCAACCTAGACCTACCCAATTGCAACTTGAGACCATTACTCCTTGTTCTGTCATCTGCCATCACTGAGAACAGCCGAGCTCCATCCTCTTTGGAACCCCCTTTCAGGTAGTTGAAAGCAGCTATCAAATCCCCTCTCCTTCTTCTCTTCTGCAGACTAAACAATCCCAGTTCCCTCAGCCTCTCCTCATAAGTCATGTGCTCCAGCCTCCTAATCATTTTTCTTGCCCTCCGCTGGACTCTCTCCAATTTTTCCGCATCCTCCTTGTAGTGTGGTGCCCAAAACTGGACACAGTACTCCCAGATGAGGACTCCCCAATGCCGAATAGAGGAGCACTTGGAGCACTCCGCTTGATACCGGCTTCCAACTAGACATGGAACCATTGATCACTAACCGTGTGTGCTGCGTTATGAGGACCACGGGTGTGTGGCAGGGCTCTGGAAATGCTCCTTTTTTAATGGTCGGAAGTGAGTTTGGTCTGTGTGGGGCACTGGGAGCCAAGACTCCTGGGTTCTGTTCCTGGCTCTCTCCCTGCTTCAATCTATCAGGTCAGTTTCTCACTCAGTGCCTCAGTTTCCCCATCTATGAAATGGGGATAGCACGTGACTTTGCTCCCAGTGCTGTTGGGAGACATGATGAATGGGGGTAGGATGCTTAGGATGAGGGTTGGGGCCTATTCGTCTTATTTCCAGCCCTGTGCCATACACCCATGCTGAAGAAGCGATATGCTCAGGAGGTGGCCACAGGGGTCAGCAAGGTGCCCGACCCATGGAGAGAAGCAAATTTGGTGATCAGTTAAACCCTGAGCATGTGGGCGAGATCCACCAGGCAAACACCTGGGAAAATTCTCTGTAGTAACTCAGAGCCCTCCCCATCTAGTGTCTCATCACTAGCAGTCGCAGATCGGCTACACGCCGTTGCAGGTAGTAGTCCCACCATACTCTCCCCTCCACAAACTTATCAGACTTAGTCTTGAAGCTAGCTAGGTTTTTTTGGCCCCACTGCTCCCCTTGGAAGGCTGTTAGAACTTCACTGCTCTCAGGGTTAGAAACCATCTAATTTCAAGCCTAAACTTGTTAATGGCCAGTTTATATCCATTTATTCTTGTGTCATCAGTGGAGCTTAACTTAAATAACTCCTCTCCCTCCCTGGTATTTATCCCTCTGACGTATTAATAGAGAGCGATCATCCTTCTCCTCAGCCCTTGTTTGGTTAGGCTACAAGCCAAGCTTTTTAAGTCTCCTCTCCTAAGATAGGTTTTCCATTCCTCAGATCATCCTAGCAGTCCCTCTCTGCACCTGTTCTGGTTTGAATTCCTCTTTCTTAAACATGGGAGACCAGAACTGCACACAGTATTCCAGGTGAGGGCTCACCAGTGCCTCGGATAACGGTACTAACACTTCCCTGTCTCTACTGGAAATACCTCGCCTCTTGTCTCCCAGGACTGCATTCGCCTTTTTTCACGGCTGAATCACATTGGCAGCTTGGTGGGCGAGATCCACCAATACACCCGGGTCTTTCTCCTCTTCTGTTGCTTCCAGCTGATGCTGCCCCAACTTGTAGCAAAAAATCATCTTGTTAATCCCAAGCGCATAACTTTGCACTATTACATTTCATTCCATTGTTGATACTCCACTTTTTAAGGTCATCCAGATCTTATGATCTGATATTATGATATGATAATATCATAGTATATCAATATAGTATGATATTCCGATCCTCCTCTCTAGTGGCTATACCTCCCAACTGTGGGTCATCCACAAATTTTATTAGCACACTCCCACTTTTTGTGCCAAAGCCATTAATGAAAATGTTAACAAAGATTGGTCCCAAGACCGATCCCTGAGGAACTCCATTAGTAACCTCCCTCTGACCTGACAGTTCATCTTTCAGTCTGACCTGTTGTAGTCTCCCCTTTAACCAGTTCCTTACCTACCTTTCAATTCTCATATTAATCTCCATCTTCTTCACTTTAACTAATAGTTTCCTGTGACATCTTGGCACCCCCATATTCACTACCGTCATGTAATTCGGGTATGTTTTGTACAAAGTGCCTTGTGAGGTATCATTCTACAAGTCTTGATCTGCTAGACAGGAATATTTTGTTGGATTGTATGCAGCTGGTGCCATGTCTTCCTGAGGAAATATGGGCGGGGGGGACACAGGGTCCTATGCCCTTCCAGATTTCTGCCAGGATTCACAGCGGAATGGGGCCAGCAGCAGCCTTTCGGCACTGTGCGGGCGGGAAGGGACGGGGGCTGCTTCCAGCCTCAGGGGAGGAGGGCAAGGGGGGGAGGGATGACCTGGCCTGTGTCTCTGCAGAGCTCATCTCTTGGCTCCTACTCCCCTGTGGCTGGAAGCTGCTTGTCCCTTCCTGCCCGCACAGTGTTGAAAGGCAGCTAATGCTTCCAGGCTGCTGCTGGCCACCGACATAAGCCAGCTGCCTCCTGTTCCCCAGCTACAACGTGGGCAGGAAGGGGTTAAGCCTGAAGGCTGCTTTGTGCACCAGGGCCCAGGGAACTTGACTGCAAGGACTTCAGCGAAGCCAGCCAGACAGGTGGCTCGGCGTCAGAGGGTGCCTAGGGGCTGGAGCAGCCCCGCACTCCCTGGGGGCAGGACCCAGGGTAGGGTGGTGAAGAGGGGTGCTTAGCACCTGCCCAGAGGGCTGCTGTGGAGCCTGCAGGGTCAGGGCGCAAACAGTCTGGAAATCGCTTCCCCCCCTGCCACTCCACAGCTTGCCTGAGGGGCAGAGAGGCTTCCCGTGCTGGCGCTGTGCAGGGCTTTGGCCCATGCAGGGCTCGGCTCCTCCTGGCCAGTGCCCCGGGCCAGAGGGTCTTGGGCTTTCCCGGGGCACCAGCCCAGCCAGAGGCGGTGGGGGAAGGAAGGAGCCTGCCAGCTGGCCTGCTGCTGAGCTGAGCGCTCCCACCAGGGGCTGGTTCTCCCGACAGCGCTGGGAGTGGGACGTGCCCCGCCGGGGGGGGGATCTGGAGGAACAGCGGGGGGAGGGAGAGTGAAGGGGAAAAGCAGGGAGAGGACAGCGAGAGGGGGAGCACTTAAAGGACCGATGGGTGGGCAACAGAGGTGACACGTAACCGTCTGCCCGCACACACCAGCCACCCCAGTTTGCAGCCAGAAACAGGACAGGGCCCTGCTGGCCGAGAGCCAGCACGCAGTGGGGGCCACGCTGATGGACCAGCAGGGGGAACGGCCAACCTCGCCACCCCCAGCCTTGCACACCTACCCCCATCTTTGGTCACTGGACCCAACCCCCCACTCACCGCTGGTGGGCGGGGGGCTGGCGAGCAGGGATCCGGCCAGCAGCAGGACCCGCCGGTGCTGATGGAGGGCGGGGGGGGGGGATAAAATACAGGACAATTTGCTTGTTTGTAAGAAAAAGTCAGGACACCTGCAGAAGGGCTTAAATATGGGACTGTCCCTTTAAAAACAGGTTTCAGAATAGCAGCCGTGTTAGTCTGTATTCGCAAAAAGAAAAGGAGTACTTGTGGCACCTTAGAGACTAACAAATTTATTAGAGCATAAGCTTTCGTGAGCTACAGCTCACTTCATCGGATGCATTTGGTGGAAAATACAATGGGGAGATTGATATACACACACAGAGAACATGAAACAATGGGTTTTATGAGCTGTAGCTCACGAAAGCTTATGCTCTAATAAATTTGTTAGTCTCTAAGGTGCCACAAGTACTCCTTTTCTTTTTGCGAATACAGACTAACACGGCTGCTACTCTGAAAACTGTAAGGAGAGTGATCACTTAAGATAAGCCATCACCAGCAGCAGGGGGGGGGAAAGGAGGAAAATCTTTCATGGTGACAAGCAAGGTAGGCTAATTCCAGCAGTTAACAAGAATATCTGAGGAACAGTGGGGGGTGGGGTGGGGGGGAGAAATAACATGGGGAAATAGTTTTACTTTGTGTAATGACTCATTTCCCCATGTTATTTCTCCCCCGCACCCTACCCCCCACTGTTCCTCAGACGTTCTTGTTAACTGCTGGAAATGGCCCACCTTAATTATCACCACAAAAGGTTTTCCTCCTTCCCCCCCTTCCTGCTGGTAATAGCTCATCTTAAGCGATCACTCTCCTTACAGTGTGTATGATAAACCCATTGTTTCATGTTCTCTGTGTGTATATATCAATCTCCCCACTGTATTTTCCACCAAATGCATCCGATGAAGTGAGCTGTAGCTCACGAAAGCTTATGCTCAAATACATTTGTTAGTCTCTAAGGTGCCACAAGTACTCCTTTTCTTTTTTTAAAAATAGGACATCTGGTCCCCCAAGGTGGTGATGAGGGACGGGTAAGAACCCTGCTGGGTAGAGCGCATGGGAGATCCTGGGTTCGGATGGTCTGAGATGGAGAAGAGTGGTTCCTTGAAGAGCTGGCCCCTGTTTCTATTGAATGGGGGAGGAAGAGAGACAAGAAGGCACAAATGTTGGGGACAAGACATTTAATTCTGCAGTAAAATATCTACAAGCATCAGCCTCTCCTGGTGAGAATGAACGGAGCTGGCTGCTCCTCTGTTAGGTCTCCATGGCTCTCTATTGATACCTGCCGAGATCATTGTTAGATATCGGCTCGCTCTGCAGAATCCTAATAGAAGTGCAGGAATTGCACCCTTAGATTGGACCGGGGCCCGTCTCCAAGTGGCCAGCACAAACGGCATCCATGAAGTGGCAAAAGACCCACCTGAGAGCAGCTATGAAATAACCTGCCCACAAGATCTTTCTCCATCCATCAGAGGTTAGTTTTTGCCCTGACGCATGAGGGGTTTATATCTGTTAGATATTTTTATCCTACTAATATAATGCTGCTAGTTGTTGTTATCCATATAAGTGACTGCTCTTTTTTTGAGTATCACTAAATTCTTGGCCTCAATGCTCTCATGTGGCCATGAGTTCCACTGGTTAATTATATGTTGTGTATTTTAAAAAGCTTTTCTTTTATCAGTGTAGAATTTGGCTTCCTTTTTCTTTCCTTGACTGTCTCCTTGATCTCGTATTATGAGGTGGGGTGAATAGAAGCAACTGATTTACCTCCTCTATATAGCAGATAAAAAGTCCCAAGCCAAACCGACCACCTTTCTCAATTTACTGAAATGAAACTTTGATATTTGCTGTTTTGTATTAGTGTCTGTAATCCACTCAGTGCCCAATCTGCCAATGATATGAATTTGTTACACCCTCCCTATTAATGGCTGGTTCTTTAGCTTTAGCAGTTCCTGCCTTTAGCTGTGGAGGTTCCTCGTTCAATCCCTGCTGAGGTAGCATTCATTGTGCCTGCAAAGGATTTGCCATTTAGCCTTCGTTTTCCTCTAAAAGTCTGACTTTTCAGCTCTTCTCCACCTCCCCTTGGCCAAACTATGTGCCGAAACCAAATCAGAAGTTCCCAGGCTGGCAGACCTATTGGGAAAAAAAATATTTGCACAGTTTGAAACATTGTGGTATTGGGGTCTGTGCCTACAAGGGCTGAGCTTCCCAGACTGAGAGTCCGGGCGGGCAGCTGTGGTTGTCGTGCACAGGCAGCTACAGCTGGACCCAGCATAAAGCAAATGGCTTTCAAGCACCTCAGGCCAGATTGCTCAAAGGGATTTAGGTGCCCACTCTCTTTGAAATAAATACCTTGGAGCATCTGGATTTGGGATGATCAAACGCTCCTGCACTCACCTTCAGTCTCTGAGCAGTCAGAACAAGCTGCAGGATGGAGGGAGACTGGAACTGAGATTTCTCAGCCTGACCGGTGATTTGGGGAGGGCCAAGGGCCAAGCACCTGCCAGGCTTGGCCGAGGCACGGAAGGTGTCCTCTGTGACCCCACTGCCTGCAGCCTAGGGGCAGGGAATCGCAATGCCTGGTGTCACGGAGTCCCCGGGCGATGCTCCCTACGAAGCCAGGCAGGACGCGGGGGGAGTCTCCTTTCTGTGAGCAGCCTGTCTGCAGGACACACAGCTCACCCGGCTTCCACCTTCCTGGGTCTGACCTCGGAGCATTCAGCATCCTCTGCCCTCCGTGCGCTTCCCACCGTGAGTCTGCCCAGGCGGGCTCCTGGGGAAGCCAGAGGGTCCTGCCCCCCAACTCCACAGTCAGACGCGACTCTCAGCCAGTCAGGGAAACAGAAGGTTTATTAGAGGACAGGAACATGGTCTAAAACAGAGCTTGTGGTGCAGAGAACAGGACCCCTCAGTCGGGTCCATTTTGGGGGGCAGTAAGCCAGACAACCCCATCTGCACTTCACTCCATGTCCCCAGGCAGCCCCAAACTGAATCTCTCTCCAGTCCCCCCTCCTCTGGGCTTTGTCCCTTTCCCCAGGCCAGGAGGGCACCCGATTCCTTTGTTCTCCAACCTTTTAGCTCTCACCTTGCAGGGGGGAAGGGCCCAGGCCATCAGTTGCCAGGAAACAGGGTGTCGGCCATTCTCTGTGTCCAGACCCCTGCACACACCTGCCCTCTAGGGCTCTGCAATGATCATATACCCTTATCCCCCCCACCTAGATACTTAAGAACTGCCTAGGGGAAACTGAGGCACCCCCACACTATTCAGAGGAAACATTAAGAACAGTTCCGCTTCATCACAGCTCTCCCCTCTTTGAGACCGAACTGAGCGAGGTCACTTTAGCCAGTGACCTGGGGAAGTTTGAACCCACCAACGTTCCCATGGATGCCCCAGCATCTCTCCCATTCCTTGGGAGTTACACCAGGCCCTTCCAGTTTCATACACTCTGTTAGGTGGGGGGTTATCGATAGCACTCGCATGCCGCATGTGGGAAGGTTTATGCAGCCCGTGTTCTTTTGCCACCCCAAAACCCCCGGGGGTCAAACTGGGATCGGGTCTTGCACCAGCGCTCCAGTCTGGAGGGCTGCAATTCGGGCTCTCTTGGTTAAGAGCCCCCATCTTGACCTGAGCCACATACTGTTCACTTACAGAACCAGTGTGGAAACATCCCTTTCTCAACAACCATGTCTCCCCAACAAACTGGCCAAACACAGCCACTTGGTTACAGGACTGTTTATCTTTCTTAACAGCTTTCACTCCATCTGAGACCTTCTCAAAGCTATCCACACTGGATCTTTCAACAGTAAAGTCAGTGGCTTCATTCACAACAGAAAATTTCTGGCTGTTAGGAACTGAAACTTTCTTGATTAAAGAAAAGGAGTACTTGTGGCACCTTAGAGACTAACAAATTTATTAGAGCATAAGCTTTCGTGAGCTACAGCTCACTTCATCGTGAGCTGTAGCTCACGAAAGCTTATTCTCTAATAAATTTGTTAGTCTCTAAGGTGCCACAAGTACTCTTTTTCTTGATTAAATCACTTTCACACCCTTCAGCTGCAGTAAACTGCTTGCAAAGACTCCATGAGGATTCCTTTCCCTAGGGGCTTTTCTATGCAACAATTCACCCTTCACAGAAATTCTGCCCTTACCCTCTTCACCTGGGGCTTGCTCTAGAGGAACACTTTCCTGAGCAACAACAGACTCTTTCTGGGTCTCACTTACATCCAGAATCACCTCTGGCCCATCAGGCAGATTCCTACACGATCCCCTTTCAGGCAAACTGACAGACTGCCTCGATAAAAGATCAAAAGCCTTCTCCTTCCCTTTGCCACACACAAGTTCAGGAATCTTTTCCTTCTTGCTACAGGTTTCCACACCCTCAGTAGGTAACACGATCAGATCACCTTTCTGCTCTCCTTGTGCCCTGGCTAGGGTATCATCCTGATTAGACAGAGTTGCTTCACCCTTTCCCAACAACACACTAGCAACAGGCAAAATATAAGCACCAGAATTGTCTGGTCTCTGGGCTTTTACATCAACACTAACTGGATGCAACCTAGTTACAGGGCCATTCTCCCGAGCAGACACAGACTTAGGACCATTCCCTTCCCGGGCTTTAGCTGAATCCAGAACCAACTCTGAGACAACTGCACTATTCTCCAACATCACAGGCTGAAAGGCCCCTTCTGTCTGCTCCACAGACAAAGAAGAGCCAGAGACACTTTCTCCTTTCCCAGACACACAGCTCGGGATCATTCCCCTGGTCCCAGCACACAGGACTGTTCACAGACAACTGCTTGGAGACCGGGGTAGCTCCCTCCACAGGCGAGTCAATACCCCTGACAGACACAGGCATGTTTCCTTCACTGTCCCAATTCTCCACCCAGCTAACAGGTAAGGTGCAGGGACACTCATCTGCCGCTCTCCTCGCCTTCCCACCCTGCTGACTAGACAAAGCCATCAGCTCACAAGGCTGCCTAGGTTTATCCAGACTTTCCTTACCAAGCACCTTGCCAATCCCAACAGATCCCCTGCCCTGCCTGTGTCTCCCCCAACTCAGCTGGGATCTCAGCTCCCACTGTGCTCAGCGCTGCCCTTGCTGTCCCAGTGGGGTTAGGCAGCGAGCTCGCTGCTTTCCTCACTGCATCAGAGCCAGCCTGAGCCCCCTCTCCAGTGTGCAAGGGGGCGGGGAGCATCTCTGTCCCACCCAGCCCCAGGGGTCTGGTTACAGGCAGGCAGGTAGCCTGAACCTAGCAGCTCCTCCCGCCTGTCATCTGCATTTTCACTGACCATTTCCCTCTCCGCCGATTGGTTCCCTGGATTCAAATTCAATCCTTTGGCCATTACAGGAGCAGGGCCTGGATCCTCTCCCAAAGAGACACAGTCACCCCTCAACAGGGTCTCGCAGCTGATATCCTGGAGAACCCTAAAGATCAGCCAGCCCCACCCCTCCTGTGTCTGCACAGGGATCTGGGCCATAGGCAGGGCGAGGGGCTTCACCCTTAGGACCCTCACCCAGTTCACGCAGCCCCTCAGCATCCAAGGCTACACCACCAGGGGCCTGACAACAGTTCCCTCTGTCCCAGGATCTCGCCACCCCACAACTGTCTCCCCATTGACCATCACCTTCCGCTCCCACTGGAGGTCCGAGGGGCCTGAGCCCAGGAAACTCCACATAGACATATAGGTTGGGACCAGGAATGGGAGCCTGTCCACCTCCCCACCCATCTGGCTGATGGAGTCTATGGCCTTGGGACCCAGCAAGGGAGCTAGACACCGGGGCTTTTCCTCAGGGTCCCACTGGTTCAAATCACCAGCCTGCTCACAGGCAGTGAGGTGGGCATCCACATCCCCCCCTCCTTAACCAGGGGCAGCAATTTAGTCTCGAGGTTCCCTGCAGAACTGGCACCCCGGGGTCAATCCCCACTCACCCCTGGGAGGTCCCCTATGCCTCTCCGCACCACCATGCTGCTGCTGCTCCTGCAGCTCTTTCTCCGGCTCTCGCTGTCTCCTCTTGCTCTCTCGGACTCAGCTCCAATCCCGTCCATCTCCGATCCCCCGATGGCGAACCCGATTGTGAAGACCCCCGTCTGGTCGGGGACAGGAGTCTTGGAGATGCCTGGCTACCACTCCAGCTGCTTCCAGATCCTGCTATAGCCCCACTGGGGTCAGGAATCTGCTCCTTAGAGTGATCCTCCTCCTCCAGCTGCACGATTAACTGGGCTTCGGTGAACTTTCCAATGCGCAACCCTCTCTTTTTGCACAGGGTTACAATGTCCTTCTTAAGGAGATGGTGACAGGCCCTCACTCCGCTCTTCCCAAGCTGTTGTGGACTCACAGACCTGTGTGCTCTCAGTTCCCCACACTTTCCAGGGAGAACCCCTAGTGTGCCAGCCCTTCTCAAGGTCACCACCTCTTTGCCAGGGTCGAGCTGCAGACTCCTCCACGCCTGGGACCGCTCGCTGCAATCCCCAGGGGAGCCCTGTTATTGCAAAAGTCCTTCTCTCTCCCAGGGCCAAGCCGCAGGCTCCTCCGCCCTGAGACTGCTCATCGCAGTCCCTAGGGGGACCCCATTACTGCACAGACCTTCTCGCTGGTCACACATTCCCAGGGGTTAACCGCCCGCCGAAACCGCTCCTCTCTGAGCCTTCAGCACGCCTGGTCCTCATCAATCCCCCTTCATTTTATTGCTCCCCAGTCACTTACTGCAGGAAAAGCCATCCACAGGGTGCAGTACATCCCACCGCTGCCACCAGTTGTCACGGAGTCCCCAGGCGATGGTCTGGAACTGCTCCCTACGAAGCCAGTCAGGACTCTGGGGAAGTCTCCTTTCTGTGAGCAGACTGCAGGACACACGGCTCACCCGGCTTCCCCCTTCCTGGGTCTGACCTCGGAGCATTCAGCATCCACTGCCCCTCCGTGCGCTTCCCACAGCGAGTCCGCCCAGGCGGGCTCCTGGGGAAGCCAGAGGGTCCTGCCCCCCAACTCCCCAGTCAGACGTGACTCTTAGCCAGTCAGGGAAACAGAAGGTTTATTGGAAGACAGGAACATGGTCTAAAACAGAGCTTGTAGGTGCAGAGAACAGGACCCCTCAGTCGGGTCCATTTTGGGGGGCAGTGAGCCAGACAACCCCGTCTGCACTTCACTCCATGTCCCCAGGCAGCCCCAAACTGAAACTCTCTCCAGCCTCTCCTCCCCTGGGCTTTGTCCTTTTCCAGAGCCAGCAGGTCACCGGATTCCTTAGTTCTCCAACCCTTTAGCTCTCACCTTGCAGGGGGAAGGGCCCAGATCATCAGCTGCCAGGAAACAGGGTGTCGGCCATTCTCTGTGTCCAGACCCCTGAACACACCTGCCCTCTAGGGCTCTGCAACGATCATACACCCTTATCTCCCCACCTAGATACTTAAGAACTGCCTTGAGAAATTGAGGCACCCCCACAATATTCAGAGGAAACATTAAGAACTGCCCCACTTCATCACACCTGAAAAACAGGGATGCTGGGGTGGAGCGTGTGGGTGTGTACGTGGGTGGGGGGCTGAGCCACTTGCCTGTGTCCTTGCATGGCTCTGAAATGCAGTTGCTGGGGGAGAGATACTAGGAAGCCAATGGCACGGGACAGGAATGAGATGTGTCCCCCTTGGCCATTCTCCCTTTGCTCAGCTGCAGTTCACTGGGGCTTTACAGACCCTCCATCCATAGGTGTATGCCAAGGCGTCAGCTCCCCCCCACTCCACTAACCGCCCCCATCCCCTCCTCCTTTCGGAGGGCTTTAAACTAGGTTCACCGGGGGAAGGAGACCAAAGCCCTGAGGTAAGTGGGAAAGCGGGATACCGGGAGGAAGCACAGGCAGGAATGTCTGTGAGGGGAGGGCTCCTGCCTCATACTGGGAATGAGGGGCGATCAACAGGTTATCTCAAGTGCTTATATACAAATGCACAAAGCCTTGGAAACAAGCAGGGAGAACTGGAGGTCCTGGTGTTGTCAAGGAATTATGACGTGATTGGAATAACAGAGACTTGGTGGGATAACTCACATGACTGGAGTACAGTCATGGATGGTTATAAACTGTTCAGGAAGGACAGGCAGGGCAGAAAAGGTGGGGGAGTAGCACTGTATGTAAGGGAGCAGTATGACTGCTCAGAGCTCCGGTACGAAACTGTGGAAAAACCTGAGTGTCTCTGGATTAAGTTTAGAAGTGTGTGCAACAAGAGTGATGTCATGGTGGGAGTCTGCTATAGACCACCGGACCAGGGGGATGAGGTGGATGAGGCTTTCTTCCGGCAACTCACGGAAGCTACTAGATCGCATGCCCTGATTCTCATGGGTGACTTTAATTTTCCTGATATCTGCTGGGAGAGCAATACAGCGGTGCATAGACAATCCAGGAAGTTTTTGGAAAGCGTAGGGGACAATTTCCTGGTGCAAGTGCTAGGGGAGCCAACTAGGGGGAGCGCTTTTCTTGACCTGCTGCTCACAAACCGGGTAGAATTAGTGGGGGAAGCAAAAGTGGATGGGAATCTGGGAGGCAGTGACCATGAGTTGGTTGAGTTCAGGATCCTGACGCAGGGAAGAAAGGTAAGCAGCAGGATACGGACCCTGGACTTCAGGAAAGCAGACTTTGACTCCCTCAGGGAACAGATGGCCAGGATCCCCTGGGGGACTAACATGAAAGGGAAGGGAGTCCAGGAGAGCTGGCTGTATTTCAAGGAATCCCTGTTGAGGTTACAGGGACAAACCATCCCGATGAGTCGAAAGAATAGTAAATATGGCAGGCGACCAGCTTGGCTTAATGGTGAAATCCTAGCGGATCTTAAACATAAAAAAGAAGCTTACAAGAAGTGGAAGGTTGGACATATGACCAGGGAAGAGTATAAAAATATTGCTCGGGCATGTAGGAAAGATATCAGGAGGGCCAAATCGCACCTGGAGCTGCAGCTAGCAAGAGATGTCAAGAGTAACAAGAAGGGTTTCTTCAGGTATGTTGGCAACAAGAAGAAAGCCAAGGAAAATGTGGGCCCCTTACTGAATGAGGGAGGCAAGCTAGTGACAGAGGATGTGGAAAAAGCTAATGTACTCAATGCTTTTTTTGCCTCTGTTTTCACTAACAAGGTCAGCTCCCAGACTGCTGTGCTGGGCAACACAAAATGGGGAAGAGATGGCCAGCCCTCTGTAGAGATAGAGGTGGTTAGGGACTATTTAGAAAAGCTGGACGTGCACAAGTCCATGGGGCCGGACGAATTGCATCCGAGAGTGCTGAGGGAATTGGCGGCGGTGATTGCAGAGCCCTTGGCCATTATCTTTGAAAACTCGTGGCGAACGGGGGAAGTCCCGGATGACTGGAAAAAGGCTAATGTAGTGCCCATCTTTAAAAAAGGGAAGAAGGAGGATCCTGGGAACTACAGGCCGGTCAGCCTCACCTCAGTCCCTGGAAAAATCATGGAGCAGGTCCTCAAAGAATCAATCCTGAAGCACTTAGAGGAGAGGAAAGTGATCAGGAACAGTCAGCATGGATTCACCAAGGGAAGGTCATGCCTGACTAATCTAATCGCCTTTTATGATGAGATTACTGGTTCTGTGGATGAAGGGAAAGCAGTGGATGTATTGTTTCTTGACTTTAGCAAAGCTTTTGACACGGTCTCCCACAGCATTCTTGTCAGCAAGTTAAGGAAGTATGGGCTGGATGAATGCACTATAAGGTGGGTAGAAAGCTGGCTAGATTGTCGGGCTCAACGGGTAGTGATCAATGGCTCCATGTCTAGTTGGCAGCCGGTGTCAAGTGGAGTGCCCCAGGGGTCGGTCCTGGGGCCCGTTTTGTTCAATATCTTCATAAATGATCTGGAGGATGGTGTGGATTGCACTCTCAGCAAATTTGCGGATGATACTAAACTGGGAGGAGTGGTAGATACGCTGGAGGGGAGGGATAGGATACAGAAGGACCTAGACAAATTGGAAGATTGGGCCAAAAGAAATCTAATGAGGTTCAATAAGGATAAGTGCAGGGTCCTGCACTTAGGATGGAAGAATCCAATGCACCGCTACAGACTAGGGACCGAATGGCTCGGCAGCAGTTCTGCGGAAAAGGACCTAGGGGTGACAGTGGACGAGAAGCTGGATATGAGTCAGCAGTGTGCCCTTGTTGCCAAGAAGGCCAATGGCATTTTGGGATGTATAAGTAGGGGCATAGCGAGCAGATCGAGGGACGTGATCGTTCCCCTCTATTCGACACTGGTGAGGCCTCATCTGGAGTACTGTGTCCAGTTTTGGGCCCCACACTACAAGAAGGATGTGGATAAATTGGAAAGAGTACAGCGAAGGGCAACAAAATGATTAGGGGTCTAGAGCACATGACTTATGAGGAGAGGCTGAGGGAGCTGGGATTGTTTAGTCTGCAGAAGAGAAGAATGAGGGGGGATTTGATAGCTGCTTTCAACTACCTGAAAGGGGGTTTCAAAGAGGATGGCTCTAGACTGTTCTCAATGGTAGCAGATGACAGAACGAGGAGTAATGGTCTCAAGTTGCAATGGGGGAGGTTTAGATTGGATATTAGGAAAAACTTTTTCACTAAGAGGGTGGTGAAACACTGGAATGCGTTACCTAGGGAGGTGGTAGAATCTCCTTCCTTAGAGGTTTTTAAGGTCAGGCTTGACAAAGCCCTGGCTAGGATGATTTAACTGGGACTTGGTCCTGCTTTGAGCAGGGGGTTTGGACTAGATGACCTTCTGGGGTCCCTTCCAACCCTGATATTCTATGATTCTATGATTCCTGTCCTGCCTTCCTGAAGCTGCTCCAACAAGCTCCAATTCACTTCTCTCTGGCTTGAGCGCCCACGTTCCCCCCCCCCTTCCCCCCACTCTGCTGCAGGCCAGCATGACCCACTGAGGCTGGGGACTGAGATCCTTCCACTTGTTTGAAACCGACTGCCACTTCACGGGGGCTGTGAATTCCCATGGTGAGGGTAATGGCTTTCGAAACGCACAGGCACAGACTGAGGGTGGGGGTGGAGAGCAGGAAGGATATGGATGGATGGACGGACAGACAGACGGACGGACCCTGAGGTGGGGTTTGAGAGGGTGGGACGTATTCACACGTTGCCCCTCTTAGGCATCATTGTGGGCAGATCACTGAAAAGCCTTTCCCAGTGGAGAGCAATGCTCAGAAAAGCCGGTCCAACGTGGGATGCCTACGGGCTGGAAGGGAGGGTAACAACAAGACTGTTAAAGGGCTCAGATACAAATCAAGGGTGAGCCCCCAGCTGCAATACTGGGGCAGGACTAGTCACCCCCGTCTGGAACAATGATACAGCAGCTGTAGCTGGGGTTCAGCGCTGGGCCATGGCCTGCCTACAGACCAGGTGAGCCTTCTGTGAGAGTGATGAGATTGGGACTATTGAATATAGAGAGTCAAATGGGACTGCCATGAGCAAAACCTACAAAACAAATGGGAATGGATAGAGTGCTAGATAGGACACTCCTGTTTACCCTGTCTGACAACACGGGAACAAGGGGCAGTCTCATGAAACTGAAGGGCAGCACCTTCAAAATGATCAAAGGAAAGACTTTATTTTGCATAATGCCTGATTAGCCTGCGGAACTCACTGCCACAAGAGATCACAGAGGCCAGATGCCAGAAAGGCTCAGACATTTGTATGTCTAATGAGAGCAGACAGATTTGCATTTGATAGGTGTGTGTGCATAGGATATAAATGTCCCGATTCATGGCATAGGATAGGTCATTTACTGACCGACAGAGAGTGATAGACTTAATATAGGCAGCATTGGTGCAGCTGTGTCGGTCCCAGGATATCAGAGACACAAGGTGGGGGAGGTAGTATCTTTTATGAGGCCATCTTCTGTTGGTGAGCAAAACCTGCTTCAGGACCTGGAGAAGAGCTGTGCGTGAACTCGAAAACTGGTCTCCAAACGTTGGTCCAATAAAAGAGATCACCTCACCCACTTTGTCTCTCTCATAGACTTGGTATGTCTGTTGACACTCACACTGAATAACCAAGGGAGGTGAGGGGCGTGTTTCAGCTTGAGAATAAACTCCACACAGCCGAGCAAAGCCGCCTGCCCTGGGAGTACCGTGTAGGGTGGGCAGGCTGGTCTCTGAGCTGGCTTGTTACGCCTTTGAAAAGTGGCTGTTCATGGCTATGGACTACTCAGCGGGCCCGTGTCTGGACAAAGTGAGGCATAACCCCAGCTCCGTGTGTGTATAAGCAACCGGAGAAGAAATGGTTTGGAGGCTGGGGCTGGCTGAGGGGAAAGGCGGGGCTGGCCGGCCACACAAGTGACTGGAGAAGCTTGGATCTCTCTCTCTGGCTGGTACAATGGGGCCAGCAACAGGCTGGCCAGGGCCCGGATTTGCTCACTGGCCGCTTGCCTCTGGTTGTTCTCTGTAACTTGGTGCCTGGTTGAGCTTGGGTTAAGAGCCACTGCCTTGGGGATTCGATCTATTGGCTCATTTTTACCGATGCTGGTTCTTCCAAAAATGGGTGGGTGGGGTGTTGGAGGCATTTCACCCAGCCTGGCCTGCTGCTTTGAAACAGGAGGCCAAAGGGATTCTGGAGCCGAACACCCACCCGCACCCCGCACACACCCTGTTCTCCCAGGGACACTCTCCGGTTGTGGCAGCCAGACCCCCGGCGCCATGCCGGCAGGACCCAGGAAGAGAGGAGGGTTGGGGATGGGGTTAGTTAACGCAGGGGCTGGGATGAAACTACCCCAGGGTCCAGTTGTTCCAGAATTGCCCACCAGGGGGGTGCTTTTTCCATTCACCTAGAGCAGCGGGTCGTGGGCGCTGTCAGAGACGGGGGAGCAGGTTGGAGCTGATCGGTTTGAAGTTCATTCCCTGTTTTGGTGGCTGAGCGCAAGAAAGCCCCTGCCCAGGGCCTGTGCCCGGACAGCAGCGCAACCAGGGGGCCTGAGCCAGAGCAGCGTGACACGGGCTGAAGTGGCGGCGAGAGAGCGGGAGACACGCAGACGGCGTGAGGAGGAAGGGGAAGGGGTGGGAAACTCGACAGCTCCCCCAGCAGGGCCTGAGGTTCGGCTCGCGCTCAGCTCCCGTGGATGTGAGGGTGGGTGTGAGCACGTGCTGAAGTGCTTTGCAGACCTGGGGGCCAGGGAGTGCCCGGGAGCCTCTTCCCTGCAGTACTGGTGCATGGCCCTACAGGAGGTGTCGGCGATATTCCCCTCCCCCCCCCCCCCACCAGCGGACTTGGTGGTGTTTTGTGTCTGTTGCTCCCCACCACAGGGCTGTAGAACAAAGCCACCGGTCTGGGAGGTGCTCCTGACATGGCTGTGAAAGGCAGTTGGGGGGAGGCAGGAGGGGAGCAGAGATCGGTCACAGGCCAGAGAATCTCCCCATGTGAGATGCCCCCAGTGTCTCCTGCTGAAATATTAGCTGCTGCTTTAGAAGGCAAACACACCACACACACACACACACACACACACACACATGCATGCAGAGACATGGCGATGCAGCTGCAAGCACACATACACACACGGGTAAATGCACTCACGCAGATGCATGTATGTACACCCCTGCATGCCCTGACATGTATGTGCACACATGCCCTTGGCCACAAAGACACAGGTGGAGGGATCTTACAGATGGGACAGGATGGGGAGTCCGTTGTTGTGAACTGGACATTTTTCACATTCTAGGGTCTAGCTATTGTCCAACTCCTCAGCCCCCTGCATCTCCAGACATCCCTTGCATCTCAGCTACATGTTTTTCCATCATTAGGGGGTCACTATTGAGTCAAAGGGGTCTGTGGGATTTCCAAGGGCTTGGGATGGTGCCATGGAGGAGGGAAGCATGGAAAAAGCTGAGCTAGTGGGGTAGTTCTGCATGAATTGGTACCACAGGGAAATCTAGCCTCATGCTTCAGGCCAGCAAGGGTCAGGAAGGGATTTCTTCCCTTTAGCACAGCATGGCATAGGGGATGCAGGTGCAGTGGAGATGAGTTTTACCTTCCTCTGAAGCATCAGGCCATTGCTAGTGGCAGAATACTGGGCTAGATGGGCCCATTGGTCTGATGTGGAAAGGTGGAAAAATCAGGGATAGATTATCGGTAGTAACCACCTCATCTTCCCAAACACTGGTTACATGCAACTTCCGCCAATGGAAAGCTTTGTTCATACCTAGCTCTCTCATCCCTCTTTCTCTGCCTGTGGTTGCCACTAAACAGTCAATATTTACCCACTGCTACTGCATGGCGCATAGATACCTTGTGCCTTGGAAGCGTCTGAGATGATTGATAGATGCAGAGAGAACAGAAAGATGGACAGAGATACTGTAGCTTGATAGATAGATGGCAGAAGAGCGACATAGGCTAAATGGCAACAGATGGAAAGACAGGATGGGTGGGTAGAAAGGCAGATGGATGTCACCAGTAGGCAAGAGCGAGGGTCGGTTGGCTAGATATGTGTAGCAAACAGATCAAGACACTGCAGTCCATCTGTCAGCATGCAGTGTGGTTGTAGCCATGTTGGTCCCAGGCTATTAGAGAGACCAGGTGAGCGAGGGAATATCTTTTATTGGACCAACTTCTGGTGGTGAGAGAGACGAGCTTTCGAGCCTCACAGCACTCGTCTCCTCCCCCACCCAACATTGGTCCAATAAAAGACATGACCTCACCCCCGTCGTCTATCTAATCCGTCAGTGTTCCTGCTCTCTCCCTCCCGGGGAAGAGCGAGATCCACACAGGGAGAAGTCCTCCTGCTTCTTTTCCTACAGCCATTAAGAGGCCGCCTTCACCGGAGCCCTGCCTTTAATGGAAGGGACAGAACCGAGCCGCTAGGAAATGGCTTCTGAATCTTTAATAAAGAAAACATTGGCGAGGCCATAAACCTGGGATGTCAGCAGAGGAGGCTCGCGGGCTTATTACCTTGCCGCGAGTTCTTTACTTAACTCTGCCATAATGGCTTTAATAGCCCAAGAGGGAGCTGAGGTGAAAGTCCTATTAAAAAATGTATTTCCGAATTTAATTGAGGCTCCATCTGTAGGGAGAGATGGAAGAGAGGCGAGGTCACCCCTCAGGAGAGCCATGAAAGCATCTTTCTCTCTCTCTCTCTCTCTCTCTCTTGCCGCCTCCACCTTTCTCCTGCCCTGGGAAGGGAGGAAGAAATACCAGTGCCCTGAGCGCAAAGCCCGGCCTGGCCAAGGTTTGAACCAGGGACTTCCCCCCCCCAAAAAACGTCCCCCCCTTTATGTGCAAGAACCCCACGTCCCAGTGGTATGTGAGCTACAAAGAGAAGGGGGCTGGAGGTGCCAGTCATTCCCACTGTTTCATTCAGGTTGGTGGGAGCTGCCCTTTGGAGATGTCACCATATTGCATAGAACTGGGCTACGTCCGTGTCCCTTGCAGTGTGGAGTGAAGGACCATGGGCCAGATCTTCAGCTGTGGTCTTCAAGGTCATCACAGGGCTATGCTGAGCTAATCCAGATGAGGATCCAGCCCCTTGGGCAGGAAGTTGGCAGGTGCTTCTTTAGAAGGATCCTCTCCAGGAACACTATATAAAAGCTTGGTGGCGGTGCAACCTAGTCCCCGCTGAAGGCAAAAGTAGTTATCCATGTTTGGCCAGATTTTTAGCTGGTGTCAATCAATAGAGCTCCATTGATTTCAGGGTGCTGGTATTGAGCTACAATACTACAAACTCTCTTGGCCAGAGTTTCTCAGAAACTCTATCTATCCCCGTACACCCCCTCTATCTATCTATCCATCCCTGTACATCCCCCCCTATCCATTAGGGCTGATGATTAATCACAGTTAACTCACGCAATTAACTCAAAGAAATTACCTGCGATTAAAAAAATTAATCGTGTTTAATCGCAAAGTTAAACAACAGAATTACCAACTGAAATTTATTTTATATTTTGGATGTTTTTCTACATTTTCAAACATATTGGTTTCTATTACTGCACCTAATACAACGTGCACAGCGCTCACTTTATATTATTATTTTTATTACAAATATTTGTGCTGTAAAAATGATGAACAAAAGAAATATTATTTTTCAATTCACCTCATACAAGTTCTGCAGTGCACTCTCTTTGTGATGAAAGTGCAACTTACAAATGCAGATTTTTTTTTGTTACATACCCTGCTCTCAAAAACAAAACAATGTAAAACTTTAGAGCCTACAAGTCCACTCAGTCGTACTTCTTGTTCAGCCAATCGCTAAGACAAACAAGTTTGTTTAGATGTAAGGGAGATAATGCTGCCCGTTTCTTATTACAATGTCACCAGAAAGCGAGGACAGATGTTCGCATGGCACTTTTGTAGCTGTTGCAAGGTATTTACGTGCCAGATCTGCTAAACATTCATATGCCCCTTCATGCTTCGGCCACCATTCCAGAGGACATGCTTCCATGCTGATGACACTTGTTAAAAAAACAAGGTGTTAATTAAATTTGTGACTGAACTCCTTGGGAGAGAATTACATGTCCCCTGCTCTGTTTCACCCTCATTCTGTCGTATATTTCATGTTATAGCAGTCTCGGATGATGACCTAGCACATGTTAGTTTTAAGAACACTTTCACAGCAGATTTGACAAAACACAAAGAAGGTACCAATCTGAGATTTCTAAAGATGGCTACAGCACTCGACCCAAGGCTTAAGAATCTGAAGTGCCTTCCAAAATCTGAGAGGGACGAGGTGTGGAGCATGCTTTCAGATGTCTTAAAAGAGCAACACTCCGATGTGGAAACTACAGAACCCGAACCACCAAAAAAAGAAATTCAGCCTTCTGCTGGTGACATCTGATTCAGATGATGAAAATGAACATGCGTCCATCTGCTCTACTTTGGATTGTTATCGAGCAGAACCTGACATCAGCACGGACGCACGTCCTCTAGAATGGTGGTTGAAGCATGAAGGGACATATGAATCTTTAGCGCATCTGGTACGTAAATATCTTGCTATGCCAGCTACAACAGTGCCATGCGAATGCCTGGTCTCACTTTCAGATGACATTGTAAACAAGAAATGGGCAGCATTATCTCCTGCAAATTGTAACCAAACTTGATTGTCTGAGCAATTGGCTGAAATAGGACTGAGTGGACTTGTAGGTTCTAAAATTTTACATTGTTTTATTTTTGAATGCTGTTATTTTTTGTACATAATTCTACATTTGTAAGTTCGACTTTCATGATAAAGAGATTGCACTACAGTACTTGTATGAGATGAATTGAAAAATACTATTTTTTGTTTTTTTACAGTGCAAATATTTGTAATAAAAATAAATATAAAGTGTGCACTGTATACCTTCTATTCTGTGTTGTAATTGAAATCAATATATTAGAAAATGTAGAAAACATCCTAAAATATTTAAATAGATGGTATTCTATTATTGTTTAAGTGTGATTAATCATGATTAATTTTTTAATCGCTTTACCACCCTTCTATCTATCTATCTATCTATCTATCCATCCCCATACACCCTGTCTATCTGTCTACTGTCTGTCTCTGTACAACCCCCTCCCCATCACATCACGTCACCTGTGGTATCTGAGCTCCTCTCCATCTATGACCCACCAAGGAAACTGATACTGAGGTCATTGCAGCTAATGACAGCCAAGGCGAAGTTGTGGAGAACTGAGATAACTCGCAGCAGGAGGCCCGAGGATGCCGCAGGGTTGACTGTAACAAACAGCGCTGAGCCCCAGATGAACAGTGTGAGGTGCTGAATGGCAGTATGTCTTTTTGTGTCTTCTCTTGGCAACAGGACAGACCTGTTTTTTTTTCCCAGGGGAAGAAGTTTCTGCTTCCAAAAGACAGATGTTCGCCTGCTAGAGCTGGTCTGAACCATTTCACCATATTACTGTTATTTATTCCTTGGGTTAGTGCAGCACCTATGGTCCCCAGTCCTGGACCTGGTCCCCATTGTGCCAGGTGTGGTTCAAACCCAGAACAAAAAGGCAGACCCTGCCCCAGAGAAATTACAATTTAAGTATAAGACTCAAATCATAGACTCATATCAGACTCATATCACCTCAAGAGCTGATAGGTGGATCCAGATGGACGGGGGAGCACAAGGAACCAATGAGGCAATACGGGTCAGCCGGCCAGGCAATGATCTCACCACTCCAGCAGCCCCATCCTTGCTGAGTTTTTTGCAGGATTCGTGGCAGAAATTAAGTTGGTTCCTCCCACCTGGTCCCGCGATGCCCTCCCCCCTCTCTGCTGAACTTCCCAGAGCATCTCACCAGCGAGGGCTCCGCTTTCCCCTTGGCTAACTGTGCAGAGCAGTGGCTGCCGGGCAGGCTAGGGATGCGCCTGTTGAAGCATAGGCGCTCGCTGCTCTGTTTGTAAACAATCATTTTAATTAGCAGCAAAGGGGGGGGGAATCCTTTCTCCCCCTGCGCCTCTCCCCCTCGAGCCCCTCCTGGTGAGCTTCGCGCTGAGTCAGCGGATCTGCTGAGGTCTCGCTACCCGCTTTATTAATTGGATTAATAAAGATGTACGTCATGGAGGTAATTACCCGCTAATTGGGGACGACAAGGTTGTCAGAGATTGTCCCTCCGAGGGACAATTTCCCAGCCCCAGCCCGCCCCTCTCCCAACACACATGCTTCACTTGCGTTAATTAAAACTCCCGGCGCATGCAGACCCCTGCTCAGCTGGGGCTTGGGGAAATCAATGGCTTCCAGAGGCGGTGGTGAAGGGGTGGGATCCTGCATCCTCAGTCCTACGGATTCTCTGGAGAGGCGAGGGCTGCAGTGCTCAGATGCACTGGGCTGCCATGCCCAAGTGGAGTGAGTTTGCTGGTTCTCATGGGGCCGCTCATTCCCATCTCTTAGAGATGCTGCAGCTGAGCTGGCTCCATTCCAGTCAGGATAATTCTGCCTCCCTAACGTTCTCTGTGAGACGATGGGCCAGAACCTCACTGGGTGTAAATCAGCACAGCTTCACTGATGCTGAGGACCTGGCCTGGCCCTGCATCCCCAACTGCCTCCCCCACGCCCAGGCTGCTGCTGGCTGCTGCATTCCACCCAGGATCATATTTCTCCATGGTTATTGCGGTTGTGCTGGGGATCAGCAGAGAGGCATGGTACTACCATGGCGTGGCCATCTCTGCCCCGAAGAGCTTATCCTCTGAATTGTAATGATGCTTAGCCCTGTTCAGGATCCTTTACCCCTCTTACTCCTGGCACCCCCTGGTGGCAGAGATGAAAAGTGCAGGAGCTGGGATTAGGCAATACGGCTCCCTCTAGGCTAAGGTGCAGTGGGCGCTTGCTCCAGGGCTGAAGAGACCCCGGATCTACAGAGCCCAGGTGTGTTCTCCTTCGCACATGTGGAAATCCTCATTGACTCGTTTGGCTCGGGTGACATTAATCTGGATTCCTACTGGAGTCGCTGAGAGCAGAGTGGCCTCATGGTCCTTCCAGATGAAAGGGGTGTTCAGAAAGGTCTCAAGAGGATTTCTGTATCAAGGAGCATGCATTGGTCTATGCCTGTCCAGTGCTTGCCACGATCCAAGATGGAGAGGGTTAATCTGAGGCCAGGTCCCAAAGATATTTGAAAGAGCCTGGGGCCGGTCTGGCCGGCTGGTTTGCTCTGCATTGTTGGTGGTCTGAGCCTAGGAGTAGGAGCTGGACGTGGCCAAGTTATACGCCTATCTTCACCAGACTTGCTGTGTAATAATAGACTGGATATCTGGACTCTGGGGTTCTAGTCTGTCACTGTCTCACTGCCTGGCCTTGGGCAAGTCCCTTATACCTGAGGACCCTTGTAACCTGGCATCAGATAAACCATCCTCCTGTCCCTACTGAATTCCCCAGCCAGGACAGCTGAGGGAGACAAGCTCTGACATGTCAGGCCTTGGCAGGCTGTGAGCCAGGAAGCTAAGAGCTCATCCTGACAGGCAGGGACACGAGACCAGCCCAGGCCTTTCTGAAAGGGTGTTCGTCATGTTAGCAAACTGCAGGCTCAGCAGAACGCCTTCCCCTGCAGGGCCAGAGAGCAGAGGAGGGATGGGCCTGGCCTGGCTGCATGCAGAGGGAGACTAGAGAAGAGGGAGAGAGAGATTCATAGATTCCAAGGCCAGAAGGGACCACTGTTATCATTTTGTCTGACCTCCTATATAACGCAGACCGGACAACTGCCACCTCCAGTCATTCCTACAGCAGATCTGTTAGAGAAACAGCCAGTCTGGTTTTAAAAATTGCCAGTGATGGAAAATCCACCACGACCTTTGGTAAATTGTTCCAGTGATCAATTATCCTAATTTATGCCTCATTTCCAGGCTGAATTTGTCTAGCTTCAACTCCAGTCATTGGACAGTGTTAGACCTTCCTATGGTAGACTGAAGAGCCCGTTATTAAATATCTGTTCCCCACCTGGACACGGATCACCCCGGCACCATCTCTTTGTTAAACTAACTAGATTGAGCTCTCTGAGCATCTCACGGTAAGGCAGGTTTTCTAATCCTGGCTCTTCTCTGCACCCTCTCCAATTTACCAACCTCCTTCTTGAATTGTGGGCACCAGAACTGGATGCTCATGTGGGGGGGTGAGTGCAGGCTGAAGAAGATATTCCTCCTCTTCCCTTTGTCCTCTCCTCCCCTGGCCCGTGATGGCAGGTCCCTGGCCTCTCTTTGCCCGAATCCCTCTCACCTCACACCATCCTTTCCCCTTCCCTTCTCTGCTCAGTGCATCCTGTCTCTGCCTTCAGGGCTGCGAGTCCTTTGGGGCATGGACTGAGGGCTAAGTGCATCCTCAGCCTGTAACTTCCTTCGGGTCTGTCTACACTCCAGTCGGAGGGGTGATTGCAACTCGGGCAGGCAGCACAGCTAAAAATAGCAGCAAAGACCTGGCAGCTCAGGTGGTGGGCCAGGAAGGGGAGTATTGGTGCCACAGGAACTGGGGCAGATTTGTTGGCCCACGCGAAGTCTGCGCTGCTGCATCGGCACTGTTAGCTAAGGGTTGGGGTGGTGGGTCTCAGGCTCCTGCTCCAGAGTTTTCATTCAGGGGCCTTTGTGCACCCGTGGAATTAGGCGAGATGCAAGTTTGCATGCAGAAAGCAGGCCAAGCCATGACTGTGCACTGCAAAGCAGCTGCTCCTCAGGAACTAGCGGGTTTGCACTGCCAGAAAAACGGCGCCCTCCACACTCTCACTTACACTTCACGCCATGCACACAGAGAAGTTGGATGAAAACAGGTGTAAGCAGGGTCTGAATGAACTCTCCCCTGACAGCTAGTTGCGGAGGGAGAGAGACTTCAGGAGCAAACTGTATTTACATGAACACACCAACTCTGCATAAGTATCTAGCAGACAGGAGTTGTGTAGCTCCAAGTGATCAACTTTGGCTGGTGCTGGGTTACAAATCACTTTAGTATTGAATGTAGGGGTAGTGAAATGTTATCTTCATTGTATGTCTACAGGGGACCAGACCGTGCTGAGCAAGTGTGTCCCGGTTGAGGGGTCACCCTCAGCTGAAAGGAACTGGCTAAGCCATGGACTCGAATGCCAGACCCCTGTGAAAGTAAGAAGGGTGGGAACATGTGTGCTAGCCAGGAGCCCTAAGGGTCTAAAGTCTGGTTTAACCTGTTCCTCCCCTACCGTTCAAAGATATAGCTAAATAGGCTTCATGAGGAGCTTTTTTGTTATGTTAAAGTGCTTAAATGAGAGCTGAAATCACTTGTGGTGGGGCAGTGTCTCTGCCCGGCTTGCAAAGAGCTGAAAATCACTAAGAGACTGATGTGCAGAGGTCACAGCAGGTGGCAGCAGACAGTGTCTGATAGTTGGCTGTGAACAAGTGGCTGGCCAGGCGGTGAGCGGAATGAGGGGCTGGCGGGGCGGCAGGCAGCGAGGAACAGGGGCGGGCGGGGTGACCAGCCAGAGCAAGTGCTCAAATGGCAGAGCGAGCAAGGTCCCTTCTTCCCTGGGTGAGAAGGGAACTCTCACAGATGCATCTCTGAACCCTGGGACTTCGCTGACCAAGGACAACCACTGTGAGTGGGGTGCGGTGAGGGAGCAGACGGGGCACAGAGAAGGAACTCTGAGTTGTAGAACGCACAATGGCTCTGCCCCACGCACTCTGGGGTGGGCGTCCTGCTCACAGTTTTAGGTTTATGAATCTTGCTTGTGGCATTTTCTCTAATTAATGTCGGGTGACTTTCCTGCTTTCATTAAAAGTTACCTTTCTACACTCAGACTCTGTGCTTGCCAGAGGGGAATTATTGCCTCTCAGAGGCACCCAAGGTGTGTGCGTAATTTTCCCAGGTGGCCGCTCGAGCTGGTTCTATGTTGTATTGTTGAAAAGGAACCCCTAGATGTTGAACCCGGCCCTGGTTGCTACCGGCTCCACCTGGCAGAAGGGTTACGCATCAAAGGCTCTTGCTGGAAGGTTGCAGTGCAAGAGTACTTTATTTCTGACAATTCAGAATGGTAGCACACAAGAACTCCAAAACACAGAGATAGAAATCAGGCTGCTCCCAAAAGCAGAGCGGCACAATTCACCCCACCTTCCTCTAGGCTGGTTGCTGACTGACCGTTGCTTGGTAGATCCAGAGCCCCTGCTTCCCTCCAATTCCTGCAAGCTGGACCAGGAAATTCCCTGAGAATTTAAAAGTGACAACTTAAAATTTTTACACAATTTTCAATACACCAGATGTTTTAAATTCCTATAGAAAAGCAAAGAGCTTCATATTCTAAGGGTGTTCTTTTCACTCCCCTCTGCTTTGCACCCTTTGACCAGAGAATCCCACAGAGGGAGAGAGTCTCAAACAGTGTCACCAGTATTTTAACAAGATACTCTTCCACACAATAGACAAATATCCTCTGGAACTCCCTGCCACAGGAGAGCACTGAGGCCAGGCACTTGGAAAAATTCAAACAAAGGATCGAGCATTTATAGGGACAATGAGACTATCCAGCACTAAAATAAAAAGTTTTGGGGGGAAATAAACCCCCATGCTCCAGGGCACAAACCAACCTTTAGCTGAGTGTAGTCAGGAAGGAATATCCCCCTGGGCAGATTACTTCATCATTGCCCATTAAGGGGCTTCTTGCCCCTTTCTCTGAAGCAGCAGGTATTGGCCATTGCTGGAGACAGGATCCTGGACTACGCGGCCACCTGATCTGAGCCAGCCTGGTAATTCTTATGTTCCTCAGATGATCATAGCTGAAAGCATTTTGCAGCCTGGTGCCCCTGTTGGTTCATGGGGCAGCCTGCTCCTGCTCCATCAAACTTTCAATGTGCTGGGCTCAGCGAGAATGCTCGGGGGTTTTTCCTTCAAGGAAGTCACAGCGCTTTCTTCCCCAGATGGCCTTATTGGATGGCTGCCCCTGAGATAATTCACACTGGGAGAAGGAACAGAGCATCTCAGGAGAGAGACCCACTGGCTCTGGGGGTCATTACTAATATGCAGAGCCTTTTGCCTCCACTTTACTGCTTCACCCAAGGGCTTTATCATCCCTGGGCAGCTCATGGCACAGGGTACATAGTGCCTCTCTCTGAGTGGTTTGTGCTGCAGCCCCTCACCCTGGTGTCTGAGCTCCTTCTTGCTTTTCAGTCAGCTTTACAAGAGGAGGGGCAGCATTGCTGTGTGCATTATTGGGGAAACTGAGGCACAGAGTGAGACAGGGAAGTGACTTGCCCAGGGTCACCCAGCAAGCCAGTGGGGCAGGAAGAGACAGACCTCAGTTCTTCAGACTCCCAGTCCAGCGCCCTGGCCAATGGGCCCTATTCACTGGGGCACTGAGATCCGTTGCACACAATCGATTCCCCACTCAGCACTTGGGTATCAGAGCCTGCAGAACTTCCCTGCCCTAATCCCAGGACACCTCGATCTCACCACCCTTCAGGCAATGCCTGGTCCCTGTGCTCATCTGCCATGCTGACAGCTGGGGGCAACATCTGGATCCAGCCCTGGACTTGGCCATGGGCCAGGCTTAGCTCAGCTGATGGCTGCTACTTGTGGAGTACAATCCACCTACATACACCTGTCTTTCTTTGCTTTAAAGGGAAATGAATCCTGGGCGGGCAATGGACACAGAAAGCAAACCGGGGAGTGCTGCCAGTGGGAGTAGGATCCAGCGGTGTGTGACAGAGGGTGGGAGCCTCATGTTGAAGTAGCCCGTGCAGTATGTAGCATGGCAGGGAAACGCACATCGTTACTCACACTCACAAGCATCCGAATGCAGCTGGATAGAAGCCGGCATCAGCGGAGGCAAGGCCAGGGAGGTGCATGTGCTGCATGTGATGAGCGTGTGGGGGCTTTGCCCCCATTGGCAGGGGGACTCTGTCGGCCTGGTCAGTGGAAGCAGCTGTAGCTGGGCAGGGGGGGATGAGGCCATGGGAGATGTGGTCAAACACAGAAGCGCCCAGGGCCAGATCCAGGCATGAGGGGACACCCCATGCCCGAGGCCCACTGCTCGCCAGCACACGCGAGTCACCTGGTGACATGTGAGAAGGGATGCAGGGGAAGGTGTCAGTGGTTCTCTGTGCACGCCAAAAGGCTCTAGCGCTTGGGAGCAGCAATTCCCTCCTGGACATGGGAGGGCTGGGAAAGGGCTAGGAGATGGAGGGTGAGTGATCCAAGGGGAAAGGCGCACGCTCAGAGAAAGTCCATCTACGCCAGTTACAAAACGAACTTCGTCTGGCTGAGCTCTTATCCGGGCACCTGTCACTGTGGGATCTGGGCATCTCTGCTAATCCTGCACCAGAATAAGTTCTGCTAGGACCAGAGGGTAATCGCTTTACTCACACAGGTAATTCCCCTGTCTTGAGTGGGCTTCCGGCATGAGTAAGACAATTGTGGTTTAGGAGGGAGCAGGGTCTAGTGGTAGGAGCAAAGGCCTCACCCCCCAGACCGTCATTGTCTCACTGTGAGCTGAGCTACTTCCCCATCTGTAAAAGGGGACGCATGAGCCTGACCTACCACTCAGAGCTGGATGCTGAGTCCAGCCTCATTAATGCTGTAAAGTGCTTTGTTAAGGACCCATCAGCGATGGCGATGAATTCTAGTGTGAAGAGGACTAGCTACTGAAGAGATATGGGACCAGGGTGAAACAGTTAGACCCAGAACTTTGTCCATCCCTGTACAACGGGGTGTTAGAAATAGAGGTTTTGGTCTGACCCATTATTGATCCGTTTGCAAAATTCTGATCTCGTTCCAGGTTCCCATTTCAAGTGCCCCTAAAGCATATGGGTTTTTTGATCCATGATTTTGGTTCAAGCCCATCTCCACTACTGAGTTTAGTGTATCACTAACCACTGTGTTTGCAAAGTCCTGGGGAACTGAGGAGGCCCTGGAAGGCTGGAGGAAAAACAAATGTGGTACCAAGCTTCTGAAAAGGTGTATGTAATCCTGGCAATTACTCTCCTGAAGTACATAAGAACAGCCATACAGGGTCAGACCAATGTCTTCCGACAGTGGCCAGTGCCAGGTGCCCCAGAAGGAATGAACAGAACTGGGCAATTAGCAAGTCATCCATCCCCTGTCATCCACTCCCAGCTTCTGGCAAGTCCTATCCCAAGACTAACTCCTATCCCATGTCAAACAATGGCTCAGGGATGACTAGAAAACCCCCTCACTGCATATCTAGAGGATGGTAGAACCAGGAACAAGAAGCAGCGTGGAGGAGTTTATAACAAATACATTTTGCCAAACAAATATGATTGCTCTTTTAAATCAAGTAACGAAATGAGTGGCTGAAGGGAAAGTGGAGGCTGTATTGTGCTATTTGGGGATTTGATATGGTGCCTGACTTGAAAAATTAATTACAGTTGGCTTGGTTAGGATGGATGGCATGCGGCTGAAAACTGGCTCAAGGACTGTGAATAAAGGATGATGATTAACATCAATGGATCATGTTATAGGAATGTGCTTAGTGGGTACTGCAAGGAATAGTTTGGTCTGATCTTATTTAGCATCCTGTCTAGTCCTCTGGATCAGGAACTAAACATCATGCTAGTGAAATTCACAGCGGCAAATACCACACAGAGGAAGGACTGCTCACAGGGACCGACATGCAGAGAAACTAGAAACACTCACAGAAAATAACAATGAGATCGTGCTTGAGAAAACTCCAGCTAATACATTGGTCCAGAGGGCAGGGGAATAATTTGGGGCACAAAGATTCAAGCAGCGATCCGGAGAGAGACCTGGGGTGAGACTAGATAGCAAATGGAACATGAGTTTGCGAGGCAACCTGGGAATTAAATAGCCAGAGAATCACATCCCATGGCGGAGTGAATGGTCCCTTCTGATCTCGCTGGGGTGAGACTCGACTTGGAGCGTAACATGTTCAGGGCCTGGCTCCTCCTGGACAAACTGCAAAGTCTTCAGAGAACAGGACCAATGCAAGGTCCGGCCCCTGGATCCCATCAGGAATGATCAAGGGCATTAGATGCAGCTGTTCATCTAAGCCACACTGAAACCCAACAAAGCTCAATACGTATCACTTCCCTCCCCACACTAGCCTTGCAAGAGCAGAACTGGGCCAAGGGCCCAACCAGCCAATCAGGCTGCAATTAAGCCGGGGGGGAAAAGCCCTGATTAGGGGAAGCTCACCTGTGTGGAACAGGCCAGCTAGTATAAAGACAGGTTTCAGAGTAGCAGCCGTGTTAGTCTGTATTCGCAAAAAGAAAAGGAGTACTTGTGGCACCTTAGAGACTAACAAATTTATTAGAGCATAAGCTTTCGTGAGCTACAGCTCACTTCATCGGATGCATTTGGTGGAAAAAACAGAGGGGAGATTTATATACACACACACAGAGAACATGAAACAATGGGTTTATCATACACACTGTAAGGAGAGTGATCACTTAAGATAAGCCATCACCAACAGCAGGGGGGGGAAGGAGGAAAACCTTTCATGGTGACAAGCAGGTAGGCTAATTCCAGCAGTTAACAAGAATATCAGAGGAACAGTGGGGGGTGGGGTGGGAGGGAGAAATACCATGGGGAAATAGTTTTACTTTGTGTAATGACTCATCCATTCCCAGTCTCTATTCAAGCCTAAGTTAATTGTATCCAGTTTGCAAATTAATTCCAATTCAGCAGTCTCTCGTTGGAGTCTGTTTTTGAAGCTTTTTTGTTGAAGTATAGCCACTCTTAGGTCTGTGATCGAGTGACCAGAGAGATTGAAGTGTTCTCCAACTGGTTTTTGAATGTTATAATTCTTGACGTCTGATTTGTGTCCATTCATTCTTTTACGTAGAGACTGTCCAGTTTGGCCAATGTACATGGCAGAGGGGCATTGCTGGCACATGATGGCATATATCACATTGGTAGATGCGCAGGTGAACGAGCCTCTGATAGTGTGGCTGATGTGATTAGGCCCTATGATGGTATCCCCTGAATAGATATGTGGACAGAGTTGGCAACGGGCTTTGTTGCAAGGATAGGTTCCTGGGTTAGTGGTTCTGTTGTGTGGTGTGTGGTTGCTGGTGAGTATTTGCTTCAGATTGGGGGGCTGTCTGTAAGCAAGGACTGGCCTGTCTCCCAAGATCTGAGAGAGCGATGGCTCGTCCTTCAGGATAGGTTGTAGATCCTTGATGATGCGTTGGAGGGGTTTTAGTTGGGGGCTGAAGGTGATGGCTAGTGGCGTTCTGTTGTTTTCTTTGTTGGGCCTGTCCTGTAGTAGGTGACTTCTGGGTACTCTTCTGGCTCTGTCAATCTGTTTCTTCACTTCAGCAGGTGGGTACTGTAGTTGTAGGAATGCATGATAGAGATCTTGTAGGTGTTTGTCTCTGTCTGAGGGGTTGGAGCAAATGCGGTTATATCATAGCGCTTGGCTGTAGACAATGGATCGAGTGGTATGATCTGGATGAAAGCTAGAGGCATGTAGGTAGGAATAGCGGTCAGTAGGTTTCCGATATAGGGTGGTGTTTATGTGACCATCGCTTATTAGCACCGTAGTGTCCAGGAAGTGGATCTCTTGTGTGGACTGGTCCAGGCTGAGGTTGATGGTGGGATGGAAATTGTTGAAATCATGGTGGAATTCCTCAAGAGCTTCTTTTCCATGGGTCCAGATGATGAAGATGTCATCAATGTAGCGCAAGTAGAGTAGGGGCATTAGGGAACGAGAGCTGAGGAAGCGTTGTTCTAAGTCAGCCATAAAAATGTTGGCATACTGTGGGGCCATGCGGGTACCCATCGCAGTGCCGCTGATTTGAAGGTATACATTGTCACCAAATGTGAAATAGTTATGGGTCAGGACAAAGTCACAAAGTTCTGCCACCAGGTTAGCCGTGACAGTATCGGGGATACTGTTCCTGACGGCTTGTAGTCCATCTTTGTGTGGAATGTTGGTGTAGAGGCTTCTACATCCATAGTGGCTAGGATGGTGTTTTTAGGAAGATCACCAATGGACTGTAGTTTCCTCAGGAAATCGGTGGTGTCTCGAAGATAGCTGGGAGTGCTGGTAACGTATGGCCTGAGAAGGGAGTCTACATAGCCAGACAATCCTGCTGTCAGGGTGCCAATGCCTGAGATGATGGGGCGTCCAGGATTTCCAGGTTTATGGATCTTGGGTAGCAGATAGAATACCCCAGGTCCTGGCTCCAGGGGTGTGTCTGTGCGGATTTGTTCTTGTGCTTTTTCAGGGAGTTTCTTGAGCAAATGCTGTAGTTTCTTTTGGTAACTCTCAGTGGGATCAGAGGGTAATGGCTTGTAGAAAGTGGTGTTGGAGAGCTGCCTAGTAGCCTCTTGTTCATACTCTGACCTATTCATGATGACGACAGCACCTCCTTTGTCAGCCTTTTTGATTATGATGTCAGAGTTGTTTCTGAGGCTGTGGATGGCACTGTGTTCTGCATGGCTGAGGTTATGGGGTAAGCGATGCTGCTTTTCCACAATTTCAGCTCGTGCACGTCGGCGGAAGCAGTCTATGTAGAAATCCAGGCTGCTGTTTCGACCTTCAGGAGGAGTCCACCTAGAATCCTTCTTTTTGTAGTGTTGGCAGGAAGGTCTCTGTGGGTTAATATGTTGGTCAGAGGTGTGTTGGAAATATTCCTTGAGTCTGAGACGTCGAAAATAGGATTCTAGGTCACCACAGAACTGTATCATGTTCGTGGGGGTGGAGGGGCAAAAGGAGAGGCCCCGAGATAGGACAGATTCTTCCGCTGGGCTAAGAGTATAGTTGGATAGATTAACAATATTGCTGGGTGGGTTACGGGAACCATTGTTGTGGCCCCTTGTGGCATATAGTAGTTTAGATAGCTTAGTGTCCTTTTTCTTTTGTAGAGAATCAAAGTGTGTTTTGTAAATGGCTTGTCTAGTTTTTGTAAAGTCCAGCCACGAGGAAGTTTGTGTGGAAGGTTGGTTCTTTATGAGAGTATCCAGTTTTGAGAGCTCATTCTTAATCTTTCCCTGTTTGCTGTAGAGGATGTTGATGTTGATGTTGATCAGGTGGTTCCGCAGTTTCCTTGAGAGTGTGTGGCACAAGCTGTCAGCATAGTCTGTGTGGTATGTAGATTGTAATGGATTTTTTACCTTCAGTCCTTTCGGTATGATGTCCATCTGTTTGCATTTGGAGAGGAAGATGATGTCTGTCTGTATCTGTGCGAGTTTTTTCATGAAGTTGACAGATTTCCACTCTATATGGCTAAATTCAGTTCAGGAGTCTGTTTTTGAAGCTTTTTTGTTGAAGTATAGCCACTCTTAGGTCTGTGATCGAGTGACCAGAGAGATTGAAGTGTTCTCCAACTGGTTTTTGAATGTTATAATTCTTGACGTCTGATTTGTGTCCATTCATTCTTTTACGTAGAGACTCCAACGAGAGACTGCTGAATTGGAATTAATTTGCAAACTGGATACAATTAACTTAGGCTTGAATAGAGACTGGGAATGGATGAGTCATTACACAAAGTAAAACTATTTCCCCATGGTATTTCTCCCTCCCACCCCACCCCCCACTGTTCCTCTGATATTCTTGTTAACTGCTGGAATTAGCCTACCTGCTTGTCACCATGAAAGGTTTTCCTCCTTCCCCCCCCTGCTGTTGGTGATGGCTTATCTTAAGTGATCACTCTCCTTACAGTGTGTATGATAAACCCATTGTTTCATGTTCTCTGTGTGTGTGTATATAAATCTCCCCTCTGTTTTTTCCACCAAATGCATCCGATGAAGTGAGCTGTAGCTCACGAAAGCTTATGCTCTAATAAATTTGTTAGTCTCTAAGGTGCCACAAGTACTCCTTTTCTTAGTATAAAGACAGAGAGGGAACTGGAAGATGTGGGGGTTCAGGGAGGTAGCCTGCAGTCACTCCCTGGGAGAAGGGAGGCGTGTTTCAGGGCTATAGAGACAAGTAACCCACAGTTACTCCCTGGGAGGAGGGAGTGGGGAGGCTGGCAAACCCAGAGGAGTGGGGAGGGCCAGGAGGTAAGGAAGAGGCTCAGGAAAAGGCAGCGAGGTCCAGGAGGGAACCACACTATGGCTGCTCTTTAGAGGGTCCCTGAGCCGGACCCCAGAGCAGAGGGCAGGCTGGGTTCCCCTGCCAGCCGCTGAGGGAGTGGCACTGGGGGCAGTGAATGGGAGGACTGTCTGAGACTGCGGGTGAGCAGGGACTTTGATACCCATTCCCAGAAAGGGAAACCACACCATGGCCAGAGAACCACATCACGAAGAGGACGCTGCGGTTCCGGGAGCGAGAGAGGGGCCTGTGGACTGAGAAAGCGGCAAAGTGTAACTGCTGGAAGGGGTGTTGGCCTGGCAGAGCTAATCCCCCGAATGGCCAGGAGGAGGCACCATTGGGCAGTGAGTCGAGCACCCCGACACACTGGCCTAAGAGAGAACTAAAGAGCCAAATGCTAGCAGTTGATGACTGTCAGAAGGGGCTGAACCTCAATGGGAGAAGGGAATGATTTCGGGTGGCACCAGGGGATCTGGCTAGTGGGGACAGGATGGAACTGAGAGTGGGAACATGTCGGAAAATGTTCCACTGCTCAGGTGTCCAGGGACATGGAAAGCCCTGAAGCGTGGGATATTTAAAACTAGACTGGCTAGAACTCTGATGGATGTTTCCCCTTGTACAATCTGGATTGGCAGGGCTGGGACAGATGATCTAATAGGGTCTTTACATCCATTCTTACTATGGTTCCTTTCAGATGAGCCTGTCCCATGACAGAAGAACAAAGGAGTTGCACAATGACATTAATGCCTGGTAAATTTAGAACCAATAAAGTTGCACAGTTTTTATCTAGCCAGCTTGTGAAGTCCTGTTCCTGCACTGGGGGCACAGAGTCCAAAGGGCAAATCTAACATTGGTGCTAAGCCACAGACTTGACCTGAGTGACACCAGGGACAAGTGCTAATGGGCTGGGTCGTTGGACCATGCTAGGAGCACAGGTCTGTGTTTGCAGCCACCCTGTCTCGGAGACCGATAATGAAACCTCATGCTGCCGGGTATCAGCTGATCACTGCTGAGGTCAAAAAGGGATTTCACCTCATGTAGCATTGCATAGAGGCATTATGGGTACTACTCACTTCTGAATCAGTGGCCATTGGCACTGCCCATGAGAGGTACTTGCCTTGGGGACGGATGGGCTAATTCAGGGTACCAGAACCTGTGTAGGTGCTGGTTGCTTTTGATCTATGTTTTACATCATGAGAGGAAGGGTGGTCTGGTGGCTAAGGTGCTGACCTGGCATTCGGGAGATCTGCACTAGACCTGGAAAGTGAACTTGAGATCCCTGAGCAAGTCAATTCAAGGCACAATTGTTCAGAAGTGACAAGTGATTTTGGGGTGCCAGACTCAAGACCCTTTAAAGGGGCCTGATTTTGAAGGCAAGTGTCTGGCACTGTCTGGAAACTAGGACCCCTTAACAAGTCTCAGTACGGACACCCACACTCAAAAATCCTAGCCATAATTTCTGTGGCTCAATTCCCCATCTGTAAAATGGGGATAATAACGCCCCCTTTCTCCCACCCTCTGCCTGTCTTATCCGCTTAGATTGGGAACTCTTCAGGACAGGGATTCTCTCTTTCTTTATGTTTGTGCAACACCTACCACAATGGGGCTGTGATCCTAAGTGAAGCCTCTGCACATACAAATACTGCTAATACTTTGTCCCTCTTCCCCCCCTCCCATCTGAAGTTCTCAAAGCACTTTACCAGCATCAATTAATTAAACTCCACAGTTAGCCTGCGGAGGAAATTGGACTCATACCGATTCTACAAATGGGGAGAACTGAAACACAGGGAGGTGAAATGACTTGGCTCAAGCCCTGCTAGGTGGTAGCAGAGGTGGGACTAGAACCCAGGTGTTCTGCTACCCAGTCACCACCTCTAACTGCTAGGTAACTCTTCCTGTCTAATAACGCCACACCAGGGTTCTTACTGAGGGCTATGAGTTGATGTTTTCCTGGTTAATTATGTGGTGTTAATAGATAGTTTAATCTGGACTGTGTATTCAGTCTCACTGAGTTAAAAGATACCATCTCCCTGCCTAGATGTCTGTAACCTCCACATCCTGTATATTGAAGTGCATGTTTAATTGCATAAGCAGTCATTTAAAATGCTACACCTGTGTCACATTACTGAGTTAATGTCACTGTAGAGACTAACACCTTAATTTCCTGATTCTGCATGCGGGTTTACATTCTCTCAACCTCCTTCAACACAGAAGGTGCTATGTTGTATTTAAAGGGACGCTGACCTGTCCAATTTGGTGAAAGCTGAAAGAGGAATAGAAATATTTCCATGATTTAAAAGAAAAATCCAACAGGAACTGAGGTTTGGTTCAAATAAACCAATGCGCCTTCTCCCACCATGCTAGAAACCTAAATACGGCAGTGCGTGAAACTGAAATTGATTAGAAACTCAGGCTACACAAACCTGAAATGGACTAAGCTGTTTCCATTCCCAGTGCTGAAATCAAGGGAGAGAAAAAATAAACAAACACAGTTCTGTCAGCCCTAATGGGTGAATAATCATGACTTGGGCATCATGAGATTGTCTTAAAACTCATGAAATTTAAAACAAAAAAAAAGCTTTAGCTGCTTTTTATTTGCTTTCTGGTTTTCGATCCCTTTGCCGGGTCTAGGGTCACATTTTCAAGTTTTTTTCTGTAACCGTAACAGCTAGAAATTTACTCTCTTTTTTTAAAATGGATTCTCACCTAATCACTTGACTCCAGGAGCTGGGATTTTGTAAGAATACCACCAAATATTCCAAGACTGACAATAGAATCATGAGAATTTTCCACACAGCAAACAGAACAAATAAGGGAGAGTCAATTTGATTTCTTTTCCCAAAGTCCTTCCTCCTTTAATGCTCCAAGCACTTCTGTGTAACACAGATGAGGAAACTTGTATTTTATGGGAGTTCATTTGCCTCTTGTCCATGCAGGTGTGAATGAGGAGGAAATCAGTGGAGTGACACCAATTTGAGGTCATGATTAGGGCCTGTTAGCTTTTAACCCAGTGGTGTCCCGTTAATAGAAACGGTAGAACTATAAAGGGAGATGCCATGCTGGCGATAATAGATTCAGAGAGAGAGAGTGATAACCCAAGTTATAAATTGGCGGCAAGGACCTGATGATATAATAATGGTGATATGATGTCATCCCATCCCTGCCCATTGATTTTTCTCTCTGTGATCTGGAGCTCCCCCCATCCATTATCCTTACAGGGCCCAGGGCACTGCTTCTGTGGCTGCTCTTTATTTTCATATTTATCGATTAACGAACAAATGTCGTGTTTCAAAGCCATGTTGGTGGGAGCGACACGTGCACAGGGTGGGAAATCCCTGATGCCGTATGGCGTAAGGAAATGGGCATTTCCCTGGGGCAGCTGCAGGGATGGGTTCAGATGGACGTCTCATCTGTGCTTGGATAGAGGGCCCCCCAGCCAAAGTGAAGACTTTGGGTTTCTTCTCCTGCCCAATCAGGATCTGTAAAGGGATCTGCTTAGATAGCAAGGATCTGGATCTGCCAAATGCTACGATACCTTTAACTCTGGCCATTTCCCTTCTGGTACAGACTCGGCTGTTGTTAGCATGGCTCAAACTCAGCACCAGCATAACAATCCTGTGCCACTGGAGAAAAAGAAGAGACGGTGGGCAGAGAGTAAAGAGTAGGATGTGGTAGTTGGCACTAGAGAGAGCCATGATCTCATGCACCAAGCCAGTGAATTGCCTTCGGCACCCCTAGCTCACATTGACATCAATGGGAGAGTATCTGGAGGCATGTAGGATCGGGCTTTAAGGGCATGGGATCCTGTGGCCTGATAGTGAGTCATGGGCAAAGGATAAATGCCCAGCTACAAGAAGCAGTTACTGCAGATGCTCCTTTCACTCAAGTAGCAGAGGCATGGGGGCTTCTAGAACTGATGGTCCCGGGTTCCAGCCCTGCTAATGACTGTAGTGCCCGTGTGTCTGCACCCTGCGAGGTTGTTGCTGTGTGGGAACCGTGAGTGCATACCTATGTAGTGTCTGGAGATTAACAAGCCTGGCGTGGGCAAATGAATAATGGTCAAACACATCTAATGCAACCAAGTGCATGTTTGTTCCCTGTATGGTGACTTTTGAGACCTTGTGGCTTAAAGGTCAGGAGTAAAACCTGCACATCTAGGTGGGGCAATGACATCTCTGTGAATGTCCCTCAGCTCCTAATAGTCTAGGCAGAGTCCACATCTGAATCTCCATACATTCAGATCCCCAGGTCATACAGATGGGGCCAAGCTCATCTCTGAGGCCAGCTGAGTTCAGGGGAGTTATACCAGAGCTGGAAGAGTTTCCCAATACTTATTTCAAGTAGAGAGGTACCCAAACCCACCCCCTAGATCTGAGCACCCCCCGACTGCCGAAGAAGGTTCAGCATCCGCACACAGATCTGGCTCTGAATTTTTGCAGGTGCCCCCAATCTGCAAAATGTCCCAGATCAACCCTCACCCCACCCTCCAATCTCAACGCAGTGACATTTGGGAGGCAAAGGGGTATAGCTCTAAATTATTACGAGGCAACTGCTGGCTACATGGGCAACTTGCTAGGCACCCAAAGGGCCTTCCTCTTTCCTCTGGAGGAAACAGCACATGGGAGCAGCAAATGTTCCAGCTTCATCGAACTGTTTGTAGGGCCAAGCGCCAGGGCTCTGGCTAGGGGTTTGGCCAGCTTCTGTCTTTCTCATATACAGCAATACGCTATTTTGGGTGTCTTCTGCATGCTTGGAGCTAGTCTGCTGGGTTCTATTTTCTTGCACTCCCATTCACCACCCAGTCCGTTTACACTATGGGCAGGTGCCACACGACCGAAGGGTTAATTTATTACCAAGCAACATAGGGACGTGTTGGAACAGTGGCAAGGGATATGATAGAGAGCGAAGGGAGGCTGCTGATGCTTGAGTGCATCTAGAAGATGTATTCCAGGCCTGACAAGCTACCGCAGGCAGCTCAGCTCCCGTGTCAAAGAGCAGGACGCTTTATCACCCAAGGGAGCCCTGGGCAGAGGTGATGGCAGAAGCCCTGACTCCAGGGGTATGGAAGGGGGAGTGGTTAAAGGGTGAAGGTTTCCAAGCTCTTCCCCAGCCTGGATCTGTGCACTGAGCACCTGCACTGCAGGTGCAGGGTCTCCCTAATCCAGAACGGTCTCATTGCAGCCCCCTTTGGGGAGAGGAATCTCCCCTAGGACTAAGTGCTCAGCTTCCGCTGTGATCAGCGCTCAGATCCCTTCCTTTCGAGGGAGGCCGTGGGATCCCTATAATTGGATCAGGTCAGACAAACACCTTGTGTCACACACTAGGACATGGGCAGTCAGGCCTAGTGGGTGCAGCAGGAGTTGTGAGTCAGGAGCTGGAGCCAGTGGATGGAGCCAGAGTCAGGAAGCCCATAGGGCAGCAGGGCTGGGATGGGATGGAACAGGCAGGACAGGAGCAAAGCTGGGAACAAGGCCAGCTCAGGGCTGGAGCAAGGCTACGAGCAGGACAGGCCCAGAAGAGATGGCAGCTGTGGTCGTGTGCATTAAACAGACAGAGATTCATTGCTGTTGGGCTTCAGATCAGGGTTTCCGACTCCCTCGGCCGGCCCGGCGAAGGGATAAATCAGGCAGCCTTGATGTTGCTCATCTTATTCAATACTTGTCCTCTGGACAGGATCCCGTGTTCTTTAATAGAAAACATGGGAGAACTTGGCCTTTGGAGAGACCATAGCTGGAATAGTAGGGAGTACAATGGGCCAGAATTGGAGACCATTGGTGACAACTGGGAGTTCAGGGCTGGAATAACAGTGGGGTGATAGGCTAGCGTTGGGGTGGATTGGCGGGTGTGGTACCCAATATGCTTTCACCATGTAAACACTACTGACACCAGAGGAATGAGCCAACCTGGGTCCCATTCCCACTGATTGTTCCCAGTGTCCCCCTCTTAATAGTTACCAAACCTCTAATCCAGACGCCAAGGTTGCTGGGTTCTATTGCCCCAGGCGGGTGGGAGTCCCTGCAAACTCCACGTCAGGTCTCCCCACTGCTGCTCCCGCCTCTTTGCCCCCAGACCAATGTCCATCCAGGGTGCCAGATAGCCCAGAAGGGGCAGAGATGGCATAGTGGGCCAATCACGGCCAGATAATAGCCAAGGAGAAGTGGGCAGTGCTAGCCCCTGGGCGAGTGAAGAGCTGCTGATGGCTGGGGCCTGTTGCTGCCCAATTATGTTTTTCTTGTGGAGGGAGCCATTCATCACCCAGGATGAGCAGCCACCAGCTGTGTTAGACTCAGGCAGATTAACACAGCTGCCACCACCAACGGAGAGGCCTTCTCTTCCTGGGGAGGGGATTTTCCTCCTCCCAGGCTCCAGCATCCTGTCAGGGACATGCAGGAGAGAGCGACTCAGGCCCAGATCTCTGAAGGTATTTAGGCTCCTAACTTCCACTTATTTCAATTGGAAATTAAGAGCCTGACCAACTCGGAGGATGTGCCTAGGAGAGGGACAATGAGTGTCCTGCGGTACCAGGGCTTGTGACCACGCTGGACGGCAAGGAGGAAGCATTCTGTCACCCGGCCTTGCTCTTTTCTCAGACGTTAGATGCGATGAGCAGGGATCTGTGTTTTCTGTAACAAAAAAACCTGAAATTCTCTGATTAAAAAAACCGTAAAAATCCACATTTTTCTGCGATTAAAATGCTGACCTTCAGGGTCCCTCGCCACACTATATAAAGGTATCAGTTAAACACAATGTTTTATTGATATACGGTAGAGCCCCACTTTATCCGAGCCTCCGTTATCTGGCTCTCCGTTTTAACGGAACCCCCAGCCACCCAGAGGCTGACCACCCGGGCGGCTGGTGGTTTGGTGAATATGGCGAGCTGGATAATGGAGGCTCGGATAAATGGGGTTACTGGATATGTTTTTATTTTTTTCACAAAATGTAAAACCGCAAGATTCTCTGTAAAAAGGCAAATTCCGCATTTTTCCGTGGCAAGCAGATCTCTAGGTCCCTGGTGAGGAGTGCGTCTGCGTGCATACACGTGTCATACACAGGCTTGAGCTGCAAAGTTCAGATCCAGGCTGGCTCCCCTAGGCTCCAGAGTTTTGTTCTGACCCAGTGGGGTGGAGGGCTCTATAATCAGATTCTTTCATAGGAACAGCCAGTGCTGTTCAGCTCAGACCCTTCTCTGGTGTCTTGCCAACAAACGCATCTGTTCTTGAGCTATGACACCATGCCCGGCGCTTGGGCATGACCAGCTCTCTGCCCTGAGCCTCTTGCAATCTCATGAGCCCTGAGGACAAGTTCCTGCCCCGGTGCATTGGAGGGTAGCTATGAGCTGCCTTGTACCTAGAGCCCATAGGAGGACATCTACCTGGGAAAGTGCCACCTATTGGATCATCCGCAGCAGCACTTCATGCAGCACCCTGGGTTTTCCCCTGTAAGTTTCCCATACAAATATTCTGCCTAGGCTCTGGCTGCTTAATTTGCAAGCACTGCTGTGACCACAACCCAAAGACACTGAGCTACTGCAGGGCTATAAGGTATTTTATATACAGCCGCCTCTTCTCCGCTGCACCCTGAATTCAAGTCGCCAGCTGGTTCCATTTCATTTCCAAGTTATCGCTGTAACACCCAACCCCCTGTAACAACCCTGTAGGAAGCCAAGTCTATTCCGCTCAGGAGTTAAAGTTCCTTGGAGCCATTGCATTAATTTCCACAGCTCAAGCCTGTCTCCTCTCTGATTTTTCCCGGTCCCCGGTTGCCAATCTCAGCTCAGCTGGAATCAAGGGGATCTTCGCCAGGGGAGGGATGTGGGGGGGGGGAATTAAATAAATCAAGGGGCTGGCTGGGAAATGGAAATGGGATTTAGCCCGAGATGTGAAATGTATTGCAGGTGTGAGGGAGGGAGAGCGTCTCTCTGAGTGAAAGCTCATTCCCCCATAAGCATGGCCAATTGCCTCTCCATCTCTCGCCTCCCCGGTCCTGTTTTATCCACAAACGCCACGTCAGCTGCACTAGAGAAAGGCGGGGCTGAGCAAATCGGGGAGGCAGCCAGCCAGGTGCACCTCAGGGGGGAGCGGAGGGACTGTCACGCCACCTCATTGGGGAGGTCCTGCAGGCAGATGGAGTAGGCGGACTCACTAGCAGCTCAACGGCTCTTCTCCATCCCCACCCAGGCTCCCCACTGCCTATGCAGCCGCTGGGCCTGTCAAGCCACCCACACGCATCATGGGGGTGCTGCCAGGTCTCCTGAGGTGGCAAGTTGCCTCATGGGCTCTTGGCAGTCAGACTGCAGGGCCCCACCTTCTCCTAGGCCCCTGGGATAGTGGCCAAATTCCCCAGGGGCTGTCCCTGAGCCATCCGTAAACAGCCCTGAGCTAGTTCGCCCTGGGGCTAATCCGCGGTGGTGCCGCACATTGATGCAAAGCGAAGGCACAAGGGGTGTCCAAGTCTAAGGTCAGGGCCCAGCCCGCGGTGGCGTGACCACAGGCTGCGACTTGCAAGCTAGACCTGCAGGACCATAAAACGGGGACCTTCCCAGCAAAATCGGGGCAGGTGGCCATCCCCTAGCTCTCCTGAGGTGACGTACTCGCCCCATGAAAGAGACTCCCTGGCCCGAGGATTCTTTATTAAAAAGTTTGCCTTCAGGCTGACTGTAACCATTTCCTAGCATCCTTCCTAGAGTTGCTGGGAGTCAGAAGAGAGATGCTGGATTTGATCCAGCCTTCGCTCATGGGGACATCCACTTATAGGATGACAGGTTTCAGAGTAGTAGCCGTGTTAGTCTGTATTCGCAAAAAGAAAAGGAGTACTTGTGGCACCTTAGAGACTAACAAATTTATTAAAGCATAACCTTTGAATGCATCCGATGAAGTGAGCTGTAGCTCACGAAAGCTTATGCTCTAATAAATTTGTTAGTCTCTAAGGTGCCACAAGTACTCCTTTTCTTTTTACTTATAGGATGCTTATTCAAACCATGCACCTTATGGCCAAGCCTGATTGACCTAGTTCTTTGCTCCCTTCTCTCTGCTGCCAGAGGCTGTCCATGATTTCTGCGTCTGGCTGGATTGCCTGTAAGGGAAAGGCCTGGAGTCAGAAGGACTGTATCTACCCACAAAGCCATTCCAGTATGGGCAGTGCCAGGACAAGCTTCCCCATCCCGCTCTGGCAAAGTGCTCCAGAGCCAGCATGTCTGTAACATACATGTGTATGCGGTGAGTGTCTGGTGCAGGTTTGCAATATGCAATGCATGTTTGCAAAATGTGTGTGGACACAGGGAATATATGCAGACTCTGTGTGTGTGTGTGTGTGTGTGTGTGTGTGTGTGTGTGTGTGTGTGTGCGTGCGTAAACAGGGAATATATGCAGACTGTGTGTGTGTATGTGGATACAGGGGATATATGCAGACTCTGTGTGTGTGTGTGTGTACACAGCGTATATATGCAGAATGTGTGTGTGTGGACACGGGATATATGCAAACTCTATGTGTGTGTGTGCCCATGTGTGTGTGTAGACAGGGAATATATGCAGATTCTGTATGTGTGTGTGCCCGTGTGTGTAGATAGGGAATATATGCAGATTCTGTGCATGTGTGTGTGTAGATGGAATATGTGCAGACTCTATGTGTGTGTGCCCATGTGTGCCCATGTGTGTGCGTACACGGGGTATATGTAGACACTGTGTGTGTGTGCGTGTGTGTGTAGACAAGGAATATATGCAGACTCTGCGTGTGTGTTCCCCTTTAAGAGAGAGTTTTCTTTTGCCGAGTTAGCACTCGAGCGTGTAATGTTAGGGCTGCTGTGGGAATTGCTTTGATATTGAACAGGTAAATAAAGGATGGCTTGGAAAAAGCCTGCACAAATGGGCTGTGAGGAAGTCTGCCTTCCCCTGGGTGTGCTTAGCCCACGGCCCCTCTTTGCCTCCTTGCGCCAGCCCGGGGAGCTGGGCAGGAGCTGGGAATGTCCAACCGGGGGAATGCCCATCTCGGGGTGCTCGGAGCAGCCCCTAGGACTGTTAACCCCTTCCTCACCCTCTGCTCTCCCCTTTTCCTCCTGCCAGTGAGCTGCTTACACGCTCAGCCCTGCTTGGAGAAGTTCTTTTGTTCTTGCTCTGTGAGTAGCTCGACTGGACCTCTCTCCAGAGGGGCTGGCGGGGGGGGGGGCGGGAGGAGGAGAAATGTTTCAGACAGACAGAGGGATCAGCGTGAGCTGGCTGGCGCATCATTGCCAAGCACTGAGTCGATGCTGGCCCAGGCGTTTAGCCTGAGATGGGCAGAGCCCCCATAGAGTGGACCTAGAGCGGTATGGTCCCTGTAGCTCAGGGCTTGGGGTGATGTCCAGTCTGCAGCACCCTGGGCACAAGGCAGTGGCTGGCATGTCTCTCCCCACTGGGGGTTCCCTATTTCTGGTGGTGATTTGAGTGCTGCTGAAAGGTGCCAGATCAAGGAGTGGCCACAGAGCAGGCACAACACAGGTATGCCCGCAGCCCCGCTACCACCCCTCAGCCCTGCCACAGAGGATCCCCCTGGGGCGAGAGAACTGGGGTGAGAGAGGATAGCCAATAAGGTGGCCTTTTAGAGCGTGTTGGGGTGGAACATTTTATGATGAGGACACCTGCCCACTGGGAACTGGGCTGAGACCCAACAAACTCATTTCACCACACAGCCTTGGGGAGGGGCAGAGGGGGGCCAGCTCTTGCTCCCCTCTAATCTGGGCTGGATCCTCACTAGGAACTCCTCCACTTTCCCCCTCCTTCTGTAGCTGCAGAGAAGAGCTGACGTCTAGGGCAGCCATTCAGCTCTGTAACTAGCAGGCTCGGCACCCACTGGCATCTGCCATGCCTGCCAGCACGCGGTGATCAGGGAGCTGGTTTGATTTGGAATAATAAAAAGGGCCCATCCACAGGCTAGTGCACCCTGCCAACTATTGAAAACTCAGTCCACTTGTCCCTTGAGGCACACAGCAACTCCTAGGCAAATGGTGAGACACCCCCTCACCCCCACATCAGCCTGTACCTCAATCCCTTACCTCTCTTCCAAGACCAGCTCCTACCATGTGCCATGATCCAGGCTATTATAGACCAGGGCCAGGGTCTCAGAACTTTTACAGAGAATATCCTGATAGCCGCTCTATAATATTGGGGGAGAATCTATTCCCAGAAAGTGCTATTATTTTCTAGCTCTTCAGCCCAAAGGGCCATAAACAGCATTAGCCCCATTTTACAGTCTGGTAAACTGAGGCACAGAGAGGGGGTTAAGCCCTATTCACCCAGTAATAACAATGTCTCTTTTTTGGGGTGCTGATCTGGAGATGCTGTGGACCTGATTTTCTGGGGTGCTGAATACCCATGGACCCCTGCTAGAACTGTGGGTATTCAGCATCGATGAAAACCAGGCCCTTAGGCGTCTCTTGTTTGGCTGCCAAAAAATCAGGGTAAATGGGCATTTTAGAAAACTTAAGCTCTGGTGTCTCAATTAACAGCACACCGTGGTAGTAGGAATGGAACCCAGGAATCCTGCCCTTAGACCAAGCTCATTGGAACACGCTACGTCCCACCCTGCCATTCTAGTCTAACCATGCAGGCTTTTTACACTGTGCCCATCACCGTGGCATAGCAAACTGCCTGAGCATTTACACTGATGTAAATCAGGAATGACTCCAGTGAAATTAATTGAATAATAGAATTTAAGGCCAGAAGGGACCACAGCGATCATCTAGTCTGACCTCCGGTATCCCACAGGCCATTACATTTCACCCCTTCATCCCTGCATAGAGTCCAGCAGCTTGTGTTTTGGCTAAAGCATATCTCCCAGCAAGGCAGCTGCTCTCGCTTTGCCCTGGTTTTGAACTGGTGTAAGTCAGAGGAGAATTGGGCTCTTGGTATTCAGATCTGCCTTGCTCTCGCATTGAACTGGCTGAGTATTTATGCAGTGGCTACACTATCTCCCTTTGCTCATCATTTTCCAATTTGATTTTTCTCCCTGTATCCTCCTCCTCGGTTATAAAGTGGTTACCTCTCCTGCTGAAGGGGATTCACAGCTGATATTATCTCTGTATTTTCACCCCCCTTAGGGATACATTTGAGGTGTTGTTATTGGAAGCCAGACGGCCATTACTGTGCAATGGGAGGCTGTTACTCGTGGCTTTTGGACAGCTTAACGGGATCTACAATGGGTAGGTGTCCTTCAGAAATATTAAATGAAAAGATTATTTAAAAAAAAGAAGAAGAAGAAAAAAGAGACAAACACAGATATAGCCCAGGACTGGGAGGAGAACTGGCCAGGAAATGTATTTTTTTCTCTATCATGAAAAATTCCAAAGAAAATGAAAATTTTCATGGAATTGATTGGGTTTTATCTGAAAACTGAAAAACCAACAAAAAGCGTTGGTTTTTGGTTATTGAAAACAAAATGAGCTAATCAGTTCTTGCTCCTTGAAAACATCATGAATTTGGAGTTTTCGTTTTTTGGTTTTTCTGGAGAAAGAAATCAACAACAATGGAGATTTTTTAAGAGAAAATGTCCATTTAATCAAAAAGCCATTTTTGGTCCAAAAAAAGTTTAGATTAAATTTGTTTGACCAGCTTTAGTCAGGAAATTGGTCCTGAGGTAAGCTTAGCGGAGCTATTGAATACCAGCAGGGTGGGAACTCTACAATGGGCTTTGTGGCAGAGTCAGAATTCAAGCCATGATTGTGAATCCAGGGATCCTCTTGGGAGATCACTAGCCACTCATCAAGAGCCAAGATTGGGCCCAGGGATGGGTGGGCTCCTACTTTGTAGGGTCTGACTGTTGGGATCCAGTGATGGCCTATCTCTTGTGGAGTGTGAATGCAGTAACATACTTGCACAGGGTGTCATTTTTCTCTCCTATACACTTGTCGCTCCATACAAGGAGTGCAAAGAGACACAAAGATGGAAGAAGGAAACAAACAGGGCAACTAAGCAGGCATCTTTGGCAGAGTGGACATGGTAAGAGATGAGGTCTGAGAAGCAGATCGGACTGAAGCTGCGCAAGGCCCAGGAGCCAAGGACTGACAGTTCATTTCCATTTCCGTCCCTGCTAAATTAACTTTGGCTTGGACTTTGTTCCTCCTGTTGGCAAACATCCACAGAGCAACACTCATGAGCTTGATTTGTGATCACTCTGCACCTTGGGAAGTTATTTACACCAGTGACATTTTATGCCCTCTGCACACTGGTGTAATGACTGCACGAGACAGAAGGCAATAGTGAGTCAGCTGCTGTGTTTATTCAGAAATAATGCACCTGATTCTCCTCTGCCCCAGGCCAGTGCAAATCAGAGTAACTCCAGAGAAGTTAAAGCAGCTACACCCATATAAAAATGGCAGAATGAGGCCCAAAAGCGTTCATTTGATATATATTAAATTATAATTCAGGGAAGACCACCGCATTTTTCAATGAATTCTTTGCATTGATCTTCACTGCAGAGGTTGTGGGGGAGATACCCACAGCAGAGCTGTTCTTTTGGGACAATAAATCTGAGGTACTGTTCCAAACTGATGTGTCAATAAAAGAGGTTTTAGAACAAACTGATAAATTAAACAGTAATAAGTCACCAAGACCAGATAAGATTTGCCCAAGAGTTCAGCAGGAACTCAAATGTGAAATTGCAGAACTACTGACTGTGGGATTCAGAGTAGCAGCCGTGTTAGTCTGTATTTGCAAAAAGAACAGGAGTACTTGTGGCACCTTAGAGACTAACAAATTTATTTGAGCATAAGCTTTCGTGAGCTACAGCTCACTTCAGTCCTCTTGGATAGTTCTCTGAAAACATCTGCTCAATGCACAGCAGTGGTCTAAAAGGTTAACAGACTGTTAGGAACTATTAGGAAAGGGATAGAAAATATGACAGAAAATATCATAATAGCACTATGTAAATCCATGGTGTGCCCACACTTTGAATACTGTGTCCAGGTCTTGTCGCCCCATCTCAAAAAGAAGACAGTGGTACTGGAAAAAGTTCAGAAATGATCAAGGGTTTGAAACAGCTTCCATATGAAGAAAGACTAAAAAGATTTGGGCTGGTCAGTTTAGAAAAGAAATGATTAAAGATGAATCTGATAAAATCCTGACTGGTGTGGAAAAAGGGAATAGGGAAGCATTATTTACCCTTTTCCTCAGAACAAAAACCAGGGGTCACCCAATGAAATTAATAGGAAGCAGGTTTAATACAAACAAGGTGAAGTACTTTTTCACATTATGCACAATTAACCTGTGGAACTCACTGCCCTGGGATGTAGTGAGGGCAAAAGTTCAAGTGTGTTCAAAAAAGGACTAGATAAGTTCATGGAGGACAGGTCCATCAATGGCCATTAGTCAAGATGGTCAGGGATGCAATCCCATGCCCTGGGCAACCCTAAACCTCTGACTGGCAGAGGTCAGGAAGGGCAAAGAGGATTAGATCTCTCCAAAACTGCCCTGTTCTGTACATTCCCCCTGAAGCTCTGGCACTGGCCACTGTCAGAGACAGGATACTGGGCTAGATGGACCATTGGTCTGACCCAATGTGGCTGTTCTTATGTTCTTATAACCCCATGGCTGTTTCCAAGCCCAGATTATGCAGCCAACTTGTAAACACTCAACTACTTTGGTGATAGGGGGATGAAATGAGTTTAGCGGGTCTCAATGCATTTCCTGGTAGGGTAAGCGTCCACCTCATAATGCTCCCCACCCAAATATGGCTCTGACTGGCCCCTCATTGGCAGCCCCAGCAGAGAGGCTGAGGACGAAATGGGCCATGGACTGAACTCCTCGAGGTGATCCTTCCAGGGCAGCATTTGAGCACATTGGGAGTGGGGAGGGGAGCTTGCCCTGCTGTGCCCAGGCTGTCTTCACTTGGTGATAAATAGAGAGGCCTTGGGTCTCCAGGGCTGTCAATCCAGAACCTTTCACCGGCACGAGCACGAAATTCGCTGAATAACATGAGAAAAATCAGCCGAGTCAGGGAAAAAACTGCCAGGTGGCCGACCGATCTGGTGTGTGTGAAGAGAGCAATTGAGTTCCCCTAACCTCCCCTGATCCCCATATCAATCAGTGCCCGTCACCCAGCTCACCTCTGAAACGGAGGAGGCGTGTTTGTTTTGGAGGGTTATTTTTTTTAATGTCCGAGATGGGAGAGACCCAGGGTTTGGCTGGACAAAGCAGCTAGTATCAGAGAGCAGGGTCTGGGAAGAGAGGGTGGATCAGTGCAGCAGAAACACAGGGGATCAGGACAGGAAGTGTGTGTCTATGCCTGTGCATCTCAGATGCGATTCTGTGTGTTTGTTGGCATCAATGAGAGGTGTGTGTACGTGTTTGTGAGTGGCGTGGGTTTTGTCATGTGTGTCTGTGTTCTCGGCGTGCACTTTTGCGGGTGGTTCAGGGCGGGTGTGATTTTGTGACTGATGCAATGTGTGTCCTGGCGTGGTGTTCTGTGGAGGCCATGCGTGTGCGTAAAGAGTATCGGTTGGCGTGGTGTGTGTGTGTGTGGTGTGCTTGAGTGTGATGTAGGAGTGGTGAGTGAGGTGTGTGTGTGTGTGTGTATGTTTCCATTTGCTTGTTTGTTTGTTCCCTTCTGGCAGCGCAGATGTTACTCTGCAGAGCTGCTGTCGATACACAGCTGCAAATGTGAGCGGCTCAGCAGAATTATAGCGAATCCCCACCGGTCAGCATGGTCACTCAGCAGCAGGTAAGAGATAGCAGGAGGTAGAGAAGAATGTCTTAAAGGGCCAGACTTCCTTCCCACTGCAAGTGTGTGTGTGTGTGTGTGTGTGTAGGTCCATGGTGCCTGGGTGCATGTGCCCATAGGTACATCCCCACGTGCCTGTCATGATGTTGTGTCCCTGTATGCATGCATGTCTGTGCCTGGTTATTGTCCATGTGTGCCCATGTGTGTTAGTTCCCCCAGTGGCACTGGTTTAAGTTTGTCGCCAGTGAGCCAGTCCAGTTCTTGGTGGCACATGTGGCTACATCACCAGAGCTTTAGTCCTATTGGCATTCAGCAAGCTTAGTCAGGAAGCTGGGAACTGGCCAGGCTAGGACACCTGAATTCCCCTTTTAGCTTCATTGCTTCAGAGATTGCAAGGCCAGAGGGGACCGTTGTGAAAATTTCATCTGACCCCTTGTGTAACACAGGCCAGAGAACTGCCCTAAAATAATTCTGAAAGCAGATCTGTTAGAAAAACAGCCAGGCTTGATTTAAAAGTTGTCAGAGAGGGGCAATCCACCACGCCCCTTAGGAAGTTGTTAAAAATGTACACCTTGTTTCCAGTCTGAATGTGCCTTGTTGCCCAGTGGCCGCGCAGCTGCCTGTGCAATGCACAGTCTGGGAAGAGAGAACGGGGGTGAAGGCGAGCTGGAGTTGTGACAAGTTGGGATTTTCTCATCAAAAAAACAAAAACAAATTTTAATTTTCGTCCCAAGATGGTGTTTTCTGGTTCTGGTTCCTTGGCACAGGCACACATTCATTTTGTCGTTTTTCCATTTAAAAGAGAAAAAAGTTTCATCAAACCCTAACAGTAATCCACTGGGGACCTCGGCTGGCTCTGTTACCCGGGGGGGTTCACAACCCAAAGCAGTGGTCACGTAACTGTTTCACCCCAGGTGGGGTTAGGAATAAACCAATGGGAACACAGTGCTTTCTGCCTGATGAAAGATTGATATAAGTGAGCGTGCTCTTAGCTAAAACTACAATGTATTAGATATTAAGCACACACAGACATAAGTAATCGGGTTAGGACATCCCTGAGATAGTTACCCACAGTCTGAGATGATTTTGAGTGATTACCAGCTGGACTTCCAAGACCGCTCTTTCCCGGAGCGGGAGTTTAGATGTTCGTTCCTTTCCCAAAGAAAAGCTCCCTTGGATTGTCCGAGGTATTTACTTTTACCTAATCGTTTATAGTTAACCCTAATAGCACCTAACCTACAGTGACTCCTAGCGAGTCAGCACAATTACCTCCACTGGCTCACCAATTCGCCTAACTTCAACAAACTGCTCATTATCTCCAAACATTGCTCATATTTCTAGCCATAACAACAAGAAGTCAGGGGCACCTAAAACCACGGTCGCTCTTCACTCACTTTCCTCCATAACTTTCTAGCTCATCCTCCCATTCTGATTAACAAACTGCAAGTCTGCTGCTGTCTGACCTTGTCTCACAAAGACCTAAGATTATTCCTAGCTACGTGATGTTTGGTTTTCAGCCGGCTGTGGCTGCACTTACAAAATGGCTGACTGCAGTACTGTCAGGTTCTGGGGTATGCGAAGGAATGTCAAATTCTGGGGCAACAGCTCCTCCATCCATTCACTGGGACAGCTCCAGGCCATATGTGAATGATTCTCCTCCGCCATGGGTGGCTATGCTCTTCCCTCCCCCACCAGGGGGTGCGCTGTAGCTTCATTTGCCCACCCGGGCCCGGATGCTCAGGGCAGAGGTATTCAGCGCCATGTTTAAGAACATAAGAATATAAGAATGGCCCTACTGGGTCAGAGCAAAGGTCCATCCAGCCTAGTATCCTGTCTGCCAACAGTGGCCAATGCCAGGTGCCCCAGAGGGAATGAACAGAACAGGGAATCATCAAGTGATCCATCCCCTGTCGCTCATTCCCAGGTTCTGGCAAACAGAGGCTAGGGACATCATCCCTGCCCATCTTGGCTAATAGCCATTGATGGACCTATCCTCCATGAACTTACCTAGTGCTTTTTTGTACCCTGTTATGGTCTTTGCCTTCACAACATCCTCTGGCAAGGAGTTCCACAGGTTGACTGTGCATTGTGTGAAGAAATACTTCCTTTTATTTGTTTTAAACCTGCTGCCTATTAATTTCATTTGGTGACCCCTAGTTCTTGTGTTATGAGAAAGAGTAAACAACACTTCCTTATCTACTTTCTCTATACCAGTCATTATTTTATAGACCTCAATCGTATCTCCCTTTAGCTGTCTCTTTTCCAAGTCTTATTAATCTCCTCTCATACGGAAGCTGTTTCATACCCCTAATCATTTTTGTTGCCCTTTTCTGAATCTTTTCCAATTCCAATATATCTTTTTTGAGATGGGGCGACCAAATCTGCACACAGTATTCAAGATGTGAGCATACCATGCATTTATATAGAGGAAACATGATATTTTCCATCCTATTATCTATCCCTTTCTTAATGATTCCTAGCATTCTGTTTGCTTTTTTGACTGCCACTGCACATTGAGTGGATGTTTTCAGAGAACTATCCACAATGACTCCAAGATCTTTTTCTTGAGTGATAACGGCTAATTTAGAGCCCATCATTGTATATGTATAGTTGGGATTATGCTTTCCAAGGTGCTTCCTTCTGCCATCTAGCAAAGGAGAGTTACACAGAATCATAGCAAAGTTGGGCTGGAAGGGACCTCGAGAAATCATCTAGTTCAGCCCCTTGTGTTGAAGCAGGACTAAGTAAACCTAGATCAGCCCTAGGAGATGTTGTCCAGCCTGTTCTTCAAAACCTCCTATGATGTGTATTCCACAACCTCCCTTGGAAGCCTAGTCCAGAGCGCAACTACCCTTAGAATTAGAAATTTTTTCCTAATGACCCTTATCTCCTGCTTAATGGCACCACCGTGACCTTCCTGCTGTCACCCGCCCTGCTGCTTGGACACCAAGAGCAAGGATCTTGGTTTCCTCTAATAAGGGCACTGATAGAGCTCCTGTGTCCAGTCTCCTCAGTGCAAAGCACCTGGTAGCCCCATGTACAGAGGCCTCATGGCTGTCAGCAAAGCCACCTGCAGCTGGCATTGAAGATTGAACCTGCAGCCTTCTGCTCTGGAAGAACAAGCTTAGATCACCGGAGCTGAAGCAGAATCTCCCCGGTTTTAGTTACAGTTTGGCCATTTCTTGCATGCAGGTAAAAGGCGTGCTCATGTCTCTCCTCCTTCGGTAACTGCAACAGCCTACTCCTTTAGTTCAAGTGGTAGGGGCTTGTGCTTGCCGTCATCAACTGGGCTTGAACCTAGGACCTCTGGGATTTAATGCATGAGCCTCTACTGCCTGACCTAAAAGATGCAATCGCCGCCACTGGAGGGGGACAGGGTGCCCCACCAAGCAGGCCGGGGTTATACAGGGACCTGAGTCTGGGCCCTTTGTTCCCTGGGCTGGAGGAGCTGGGGAGGTGGCATGCTACATGCTAGAGGGAGCAGGGATTTGGGTCCCTGGAGCAATCCCTTCCAGCCAACCCACGTATGGGGATTATGGGTTCCGGAGGGATCTGCCCCAGCTGGAGGGTGCATTCCCGGAATGGGACCGAGACAAGTGAGACGCCGCTTCATTGGCTGCCTTTGGAGATCCCTCGTCCAGAGGAGTCAGGTAAGGACTCTCCCAGCACTGGCCTATCAATCATCAGGGCCTGTCAATAAGCTCTGACACGATCAATGGCCGGAGCCTGGTAATTACATTTTCGAGATCAAATGCATATATAAATGTTTCATTTGGGTAAATGTTTTTTGGGGGCGTAGGGGCGTCTGAGCAGGTCCCATCGATCCAGTAAATGGCCAGAGATAAGGTCTGTGTGTTAAGGAACCGGGGAGATTTCCTTTGATGAATAGGATTTCATCCCAAATGTTCACATTACTTCATCGGTCAAAGGCCCTGCAGGCAATCAGACCTAGTTCTTATTTCCTTTCCTTGCCTCTGTGTTGGTCTCCTGCCGTGGTGGAACAGCATCAGTGCAGAGATGGAGAGGGGACCTCGAGAGAGGGGAGCAGGGAGAGATGTGGGGTTGTACATGGAGTCTATGTTGTTTTAGCTTGGGCTGTGATCCTGCTGAAACGAGGGCTAGGTGTAAGAGGAAGGGTGGTTTAGTGGTGAGGACACTAATTTAAGCCTTGAGAGACGCAGATGCAAGCCCCTGCCTGGCTACAAACTTCTTTGGTGAGGCGCTTAGCCTCTCTGTGCCTCAGTTACCCCTTTGTGAAATGGAGATAAAGATGCTAAAGATTGGGCAGCTCTTTGAGGTCTGCTGATTAAAAGCCCTTCAGTAGTTAGCCCTATTGCCTCATCAAATTATCCATTTGGCTTAGCAGAATCCTAGAAAAAGGCCCTGTGAGGTCCCATCTGCTCTGGCCCAGTGCAGGATTATTCTGATCAGTGACTCTTGCAGCAGTCCGGGTTCAGAGGGCTCTGGGAATGGATCCTACTGTTTTCCAGACACAGGCAATGGGTCTCTCTCTTGCCCAAGGACTCTGTAAGTATTTATCCACAGTCAGAGGCTGCATACCAGACTAATCCTCGCGTGTGACTGAGGGGGCCAAACACCTGCTTTGCGAATCACTCTGGGGCTCAGGCAGGAGAGAGGAGTCCAGACACCTAGTGGGAGGCAGCCATGCACATGCCTGCAGGAAAAATCAAAGGCGCCTAGAGGAACTGTTACCCTGAAAACTTAGGCCCTGAGTGAGGCACCTTCAGGGGCAGGCAGGTGTTCTGTGTGTTGCAGGGGAGACAAAACTGGGACTTAGGCACCTATAATAGGGATGTCGGCATCTAACTTCTTTTGTGCATTCAGGCCTTAAAACACTTTGTGCCTCAGTTTCCCTCGGAGGAATGGTGAGGCTACGCCTTCATTTCTCCCACCCTCTGTCCATCTTGTGTATTTGGACTGGAAGCTCTTCAGGGCAGGGCAGGGCAGGGCCCAGCTCTCACTGGGCATCTGTGCAGCGCCCAGCACAACGGGGCCTGCTCTCCGTTGGAGCCTCGAGAAGCGACAGTACCATAAATCACTGATGATCAGGGATCGTCTATACACTCTGCCCTGGAATACATCACTCCCTTACCTAGGCCACTTCAGGCTGCAGGACATGATGAACCAAAGTGGCTTGTGACAATGGCAGGGGATGGCAGGATGCTAGACTGGATGGACCAAGAGTCTGCCCAGGTTCTCTGACCTAGGGAGCATCATCCCTTTCCTGAGGTTTCAGTGCAAGAAAAGTGGCTGGGTGAAGTCAACAGACCCTGGTCATCATTTTATCTCTCTCTCTAAGCGGTCTCACTGCCACTAGATGTGACACAACACCACACCCAGGAGGTGTGCAGGTTACAGCTGCACCTACTGATCCCAGCCCCTCGCACACACTGCCTGTGAAAGGGGAATTCTGTCCTGTGCCCATGCACCCCTTCCCCACCCTCCAGGCTCACCAAGAAGCCAACTGATGACAATGTGCTGGCCTCTGTGGACGCTGGTGCCAGTCTGAGGGTGGCTCCCCACTCTCCTCCTGTACCAATGAGTGCACTGCATGTTTGCAGTCCAAATCTCTTTTGCCATCCGCCAGGCCACCCTCCCTTGTCCTCCCCGTAACCCACCCCAGCATGCTCTGCCGAGCTGTTCTGTCAAAGGCCTGTCAACCATCTGGCTTCCTCTGGTGTCTGTCCTTGAGACACCCCCTGGAACCTGCTGAGGAACCAGTTCCTGAGGGGAGAGTTGCTGACTCAGTCCCTCGGCTGAACTTGCTTTGGGAGGCAGTTCAGCGCCAGCTTCCCCACCTGGTCCCCGGCCCTGCGTTTCAAAGCCAGGCTGGCCCTCGGGAGGAGGCGGGGTGCCCTATCCCTACAGGAGAAGGGTTTACTCTCAGATCGGGGATGCTGCAGCTGTGACTCTCGCTTCTAGCAGCAAGGGGACAGTGGGGGGTCCTGGACCCTCCTCTCCCCGCCCCTTGTTCCAGAGCCCCGGGGTGCTTTCTACCGGGGCTTCAGTGCTGGTGGAACCTGGGGCTGAACTCACTGGAGACCAGCCTCTCCTGCACAGAGCACCCCATGCCGACATGCTTCCCACCCTGCCATGCAGAGACCACGGGGTGGGAGGGGAAGGCAAGCTCTGTCCAGTCCTTGGCCCCTTTTACTGTGCCTGACCTGGAGCAATTGTCTCAGGGGGCCTTGGTTCGATGAATGTCCATGCCCCATTTTCCTTTGCCTCTCTGCTTACGCAGCCGGCTGGCGGGCAGACCCCACCCCATCAGGAGCCGTCGCATTGCGCGTAGCAGCCATCAGCCGGAAGGGGCTTTGGGTCACTACTAGCCTGAATTGAACCAAGAAGGTGCCAGATCCGAGTCCCAATCTCCTGAGCCTCTCACTCTTCCATGGGCCTACCGTTCAAAGCCCTGAAGAAGTGGGGTTTTTACCCACAAAAGCTTATGCCCAAATAAATGTGTTAGTCTTTAAGGTGCCACTGGATTCCTCGTTGTTCAAAGCCCATCATAAAAGCCCATCAAACGGGATATTTCAGGAGCACTGACTTTTATTTTTCCTGGTGGGTACTTCACCCCCACTCCGCTCCGAGGCCCCACCCCCACTCTGCCCCTTCCCCCGAGATCCTGCCCCTGAGGCCCCCTGCCCACCACTCACTGATGTCTCCTTGAGTCCCTCCTGCCAGCCACCAAACAGCTGATTGGCAGCCCCCTGAATAGCTTAACAACGGCCCAACTGAACAGCTGTGACTGGTGGGTGCTGAGCACCCACATTTCCCCCCCCGGGTGCTTGAGCCCCAGAGCACCCACAGAGTCAGTGCCTGTGTCAGGAGCACTGAACTTCCCCAAAACGCCAGGCTGTTTGGCTCTGGGGACTCCCTCTGGGCCCGTTCCTGATGATGGCGACAGAGTTGCACCCAGTGTTCGTCAGGTCTGAATATGGGCCCCCTTCTGTTACCATCAATAGATCCTTCAAAGGCCATGGCCTCTTCCCTGCACCCCCTGCAACCCGTCACTCTGACCACCCCCGGCCTGGCTGAGGCTGTTTTCATGGGAATCTGCGAGTGCAATTCCTCAATGGAGGCATCAGCGCTGTGCCCTGCCAACCCCCCCTTCACCTCCTCCTGCTGAGCACACTATGTCCTTCCCAGTGCTCCCAAGTCAGCTCAGCAGGGGTGGGGGCAAGGCTGGACTCTCCAGTGCACGATCCAACCATGGGCAGCTATAATTGAGGCTCTTATAATTACCGGGAGGGGGTTAGGCCCTTATACCGCAGGGAGTTTTAGTGGTGAGTGCCTTACGTAATGACGGTAGATTAGAGCAAGAGAGGCCAGTAAGTTATGGTTCCCCAGAGCAGCTGCACTTTGCACTCCAGCCATTTATGCAGGGGTTTATGGGTTTCTGAAGAGCACACGCTGGGGCCTGGTGCTGGAGCAAGCTCAGCAGCATTCTTAAAGAGATACCGCACCTGGACAAAAGGGTTCTGGGGACAGGGAAAGCCCTGGGACAGTTGGCATCAATGCAATGAGACTTGAGCTGTCGAGCAGCCCTCAGGCCCAGCACCGCTACTGCAGTGAGATGGGAAATAATGAAACAAAGTTCCTCCGTGATCTTTAGTTGGAAACCTTCCTGCTGCATTTCTGGGTTTGAGGGTGGAACACGAAGTGCCAGGATCTCACTGCACTATTTCCAATCTGACTAGCTCGGTGCTGGAATTGGGGGAGGTCGGTGGGGGTGGGGAGGGGCTGCTGCACCTCCTGGCTTGAAGTGGTTTCCATTATATCCAAGGTTTACAGTTTTGTTCAACGGGTCACAGCACCCCCACTATAAAAGCTGTTCCAGTACCCTTGGCTCTAAAGAGTGCTGGAGATTTCATGGGAACAATGGAGCCCTTCTGACCCAATTCCCAGAGCACAGAGCTTTGGATACGTGCCGAGAAGCCAAACCACACTTTTTGATGCTCACCCAACATTAATTCCATCCATGTCTCCATCTGATGAGAGACAGGCTGGAATCAACTGGATTCTCATTTTATGACTTGAGCGTATCTATCTATCTATCTATCTTTCCATCCACCCCGAAACAGCTGAAATCCAAAGACACCAAATATCCTGATAACTGAACCTCTGTGAAGTGAGCACAACTGATCCGAGACCATGTGATCCTGTTTAGTCTAAACTTCCTTCTTCTATATCTTCTGTATCCTCCTTCTGCCTTCACAGCCACTCTTTGTATCATGGCAAACATGAGACTAGAAGCTCCTCAGTAAAGGGGCCATGGGTGAAATCACTGCAGTCAGTGGGAGTTTTGCTCTTGACTTCAGTAGGGCCAGGATTTCACCCCGTGTCTTTCCACTTACGCTGTGAGTGCCAAGCTATTTGAGTGCTGCTCAGTAACAATGATTAGTAACCAATTGAGACAACACTGCTGCAAAATATGATTCCCCCCCCCCCAAAAGAGGAAGACATAGACCCAACTGGATAGGAAGCGAGGCAGTGCCGGCCATGGCAGAGCAGACTCAGGGTCCATATGAGCCGGGGAGCTGGTATCAGACCATGCTGCACACTATGGCCTTGTCTACACTTGGGCACTCAGGAAAGTTAAGAGGAATCGACTAAAGGTGTGATGTTAATGAGCAGTAGTTCAAGTGCATTGAACCTCTGTGTTCAGAAAAAAAGTGGCCTTAGCTCACTATACCTTAATTCTCCTGGGAGGATAGTGGAGAGGGACTTATCTTCTTACCCCAACTGGTGATCAGTTGGAACAGGAGGTGTGGTAGCCCTGGTAACTGGTATCCTAGCCAGAGTAGCACTGGATGCTTTCCTTGTACATATACATTTTTAATCTTCTTTTGATTTTCCCTGAGCTGTAAGTTCCTGCAGCAGCAAGTTTCACGGGTTAGTTGAACAAAGTAGTTCCTTTCAGCCGTCTTTATATTTGCTCCTCCTTGATTTTCTATTATGGGATGAGGTAAACTGAGACATCCAAGCAGCCTTCTTTGTAACCCTTATGGGCCACATCCTTGGCTAGTACCAATCCTTGAAGTCCATGGAGAGATATTGATTTCCACCAGCTGGGGTTCTGGCCCTACTGTTTTAGATGCCGCTATCATATCTTCTATTGCCCTTCTTTGCAAACAGTCCTTCTCTCCTATGTCTCTCCATCATTTTTTGTTGCACTGCTCTGGACCTTTTCTATTCCTCGGTCCCTTTTGAGAGGCAGTGACCAAAGCACCGCTTGCAGGGTGAGCATGCAAGACCAATGGGCAAGAACTACAGTTGATGTGAATTGGTGTGGCTCCATATGGAGCTATGTGCATTCACACCATCAGAGGATCTGGTCCAGTGCACCTAATTTCTCTTCCCCTTTCTTAAGACCACCTGATGCCTAATCCACATTTCTGACCACTGCTGAGCAATGAGCAGATGTCTTCACTGAGTGGTTTCCAGCCGGGCTCAGCTCTCTTTCCACAATTAATCCCTGCTCCATCAGTGCGCCTGGGTCATTTTCAGGTGTTCATCCCAATGAGCATTACGGCGCTCTTATCTCTGTTCTATCTCATCCACTGTCGCATTGCCCAATTATCTGGTTGTGTTTGCTCCTTGTAGAGTTCCCCACAGCCCTCCTTACTCTTGAGTAATGCCAGTGACTTCACATCATCAGCAATTTTTGCCACCTAATTCTTCATATAGACTTTCAGATCATTAATAAGTATACTGAATAACAGTGCTGCTGGTTCATATAACAACAGACCTCCAGGCTCTTTGTTATTAAGCTCTTTGCATGGCCCATCTTATTCTTACTCTCTGTTTTTTGTATCTTTAATTGGGTTTTTTTAAGCAAATTCCCATAATAACTTATTGTAAGGGCCTTTCACAAACTCCCTTTAAAGTCTGTTAATTATACCTACCTGCTCCCCTTCATCTATTCGCCTGTTAACTTGGGTGAAGAATTTGAACAGGTCAGAGAGGCATGATTTAGGGGTAAAAGTAGAGTTATGGCTACAGGCGTGTGAGGAGCTTAATAATACTTAGAACTCATAAGCCAAAGTCAGGGAAGAATATTTTTCTCCAATGAAAATTGAAAAAGGAGATTTTTTGGGGTGGGGGGAGAATGGTGGGAGGAGAGTTGTCGTTGGTTTTGTTTGGTGTTTTTTTGGTCCCACCTCCCCCCCAGGAAAACAAGCCTTTTGGCTTTCACTTGCTTACAATTTTTTTGGCTTTCAGTTTTTCTATGCAAACCTGAAACTCTGTGGCAAAAACAGACATTTTCCCTGAAAAGGATCTGTTCTGTTGAAAAAAGCCATTTGCTGGTGAAATGTTCATTTTTGACCAGCTCGGCTTACAAAAAGCAGTGGCATCTAGAAGCCCCAAGGAAAATCATAGCCCCATTGCGCTAGGCACTGTAAAGCACATTTTAAGAAACGGTCCCTGCCTCAATGAGCTTACAATCTAAGTATACAAAGGATGGGAAACTGAGGCACAGACAGGGGAAGTAGCTTGGCCAGGGTCACAAAACAGAGCCAGGAACCAAATCCAGGTTTCCTGAATGGTGATTCCCTACAGCATATTGCTTTCCCTGTTAGCAGCTGGAGGGAACGGCCTCAGAGAAATTAAATGTTTTTTTCTTGAGGTCACATAATGAGTATGTGTCAGGATTACAATTTAGGAGCTCCAGGCTCCCATACCTAAAGTCAGGCCACTAAACTCCCGTGATAAGCATCAGCAGGGAGTTCCCACCAACCGCATCCCCCCTCTTGGGTCCTTAAACGATCGCCAAGGAGACGTTCCAGCTGCAAAATGCTGCCCCAGGCAACTGTGGCCTTCGTACGTTGAAATGTATTTCAAAATAATTGTTTTTCATTTGCAAACTATTTTTCCCCCCAGATCTCAGAAGGCCAAGATCTATTTCTGCTCCAAATAAATAAATAAATAAATACCATAAAATCCTCTGTCTGCTTGGCTGGCAGAAAACGGCAGGGGGTGTGGGGTTAGGGGAAAAAATCAATTTCAGCTTGGGTCAGCGGTGTGTGTGAGAGAGAGACCTTTGGAGCAATGGAGATTAATTTAGTTGGAGAGAGAAGGCAAAGCAGGGAGGCAAGGAGGGGAAGAAAGGCGAAAGCCGCCCTGGGGAAATGAGGTGGGGGGTGCAGATTTGGGGATGTGCCGGCGCTCTCTTTAATAAGATCCCACCGTGTCCTGGTGAAATTAATCACCTCCGTGTTGGTGCACAGATGCCAAAGTGCTGAGTCAGTCACTAGCCGCGAGAAAAAACTGCAAAGGCTGCTGGACGGTTGCTGTGCCCCAGAGCCTGACTCTCCCCGGGAAAGGAGGAAGGTCCCACCCGTTGGTTGTGTTTGGCAGCTCCTATTCTAAGTGCTGTCTTTGATCGGAAACCCACCTGGGGCTCGGTCCCTGGGAACCAGCAGGGCAGGAAGTGAGGGGATCTCGCCAACTGCTGCTGGCTCAGCAGCTGCTGGGGGGATGCGCTCTGGAGCTGCAGTAGTCAGGATGATACCGCCAACTGGACCACAGAGTCAGAGTCACGGCCTCTGCAGGGAGGCTTCTTTGAAGTCAATGGGGCCTCATCAGCTACAGATCCGGCCCCCTGTTCCTAACCTCACTAGGCCCTTGCGTAACATTCTCCTGTCCTCACTAGCGAGTGCAATATCTGCCCCGTAGCATACCGAGGGGGAGAGCACACCAAACGGTGTGCTCTTGAAGGAGGGAGTCCTGAGCACTGGAACAACCAGCCCTCCCAACCTGGCTCCAGATGATCCTGTAGATAGAGCGGGTAGACTGCAGGGGACTTGTATTTTGTGTAACCGGCTGGTCAGGGGATATGCTACAGGTCACTCTCTGCTCCTCCATGGCCACAGCTAGGTGTTTGAGCTCGTGCTGAAGCAGTGTAGGCTTTTAACTCTGGAGGCTCCCAGTTCAATCCCCAGTATGCCAGCTGCAAAGTGCTCCCCTAAGTGAGTGTGGCCATTGGCATTGCTTGGATTCTGAGGGCTTTAAGGAGTGATTGACAGCAGGGCTGAGCACTTTCCCTGCCCCAGTTGATTTCAAAGGGGGCTGCAGGGGCTCAGACTTCAGAGGCAAATTCATCCCTGTCTGACATCCTGTTGAAGTCAGTGAGTTCACGCTCGGTGGAAGGTAGTGCAGAACGGAGCCGGGAGCAGGCTCCCTGGCTCACAGGAAGTCAGGGCAGGGGTGTGAAAAAGCCCCTGGAGCTGCCAGGTTCTGCAGTAGCTTGAATGGGTTCTGCATGTTTGTTACACGCATGTGTATCCATGCCAGTCCATTGCAGTCCTCTAGCACGTGATGACTTCCTCAAGCATGTGATGACACAAGGGAGGGCCAGTCTCGAATTACCCAGCAAAGCTTCTGTGTAACGCTTACCAGCCACCTGGTACCCTTCAGATCCCTGCTCTGCTCCAGCAGGAACCAACTCCCCCATGCCTGAGAAGCCATCAATCAGTCACTGCAGAAGCTCGAGTGCTCACAGGTGCCAGGGTTTATCTGAAGCACTGAGGAAATAATGTGGCAACAGTAAGTGAGGACGTAACCTTAACAAATATAGAGGCCAGTGGCTGCTCCTCCGCTTCACCCGAGTATGGCTTACTGCTGGACCTAGGCAGTCTGGATAACCGGTCAGGATCCTGTGCTATTTTCCCCAGATACGTCAAAAGAGCCACAGCCAAGCGGTACATTTTTTATCTCCCACTGGCTGTCCCCGCTGCCCAGAGCTGTAATTAACCAAATTGAGCTACATTTGGTAGGGCGCAGGGGATCCTACCTGGGAACATTTTATTAAACACCCATCTTCCACAGGGCAGTTCTTTAGCAATTATTTCTCTCCAATTTTAGAAAGGGAAAACACACTGCAAGCCCTTCTGAGATAGGTACATGGCTGGATGTTTACCAATCCACTTGCCCTGAAGACTTTACAGTTCCTCCCAAGTCTCATGCTGTTGACCTGGAGGTAGGATGTTAACGAAACAACTCAATGTGCTAAACTCATTAGAAAAAAACTGGCCACCTATTTCTGTGTCTAAACAGGATATAAGCTGCTGTGAAAATCTGGCCCTAAACCTCTCTGACCTCAGTTTAGTCATCTGTAAAATGGGGATCATTATACCTACTGTAACAAAGCTCTGTCCTTGCCTCCGTGGGTCCCGCGTTTCCTGGTGGATTTCACTAGCCTCAGAGGCTCACTGTGACCCTCCACGTAACCCGTCTCTCTAGAGACAAGGGTCACAGTCTACTGAGCCATTTTCATCAAAAGCCAGCGAGGAAGGTGAGGAGAAGTTATCCTTCCTTGCACAGTCTCTGTTGTCTCCCAGTCTCGGTGATTAATCAGGGGGCAAAGGTGGGTGGGGGTGGAGCCCGGGCCCACCCTCTACTCTGGGCTCCAGCCCAGGGACCCTAATAGTATCAGCTATGGTAGCTGACCTTTTAGAAACAGGACATGTACAATTCCCTGGGCTACTTCCCCCACAGCAGCCCTCACTTCCTCAAGCTCCACACTTCACCCTTATCTCAGGGCCTCCTTCCTTGTGCCTGATATGGTGTGTACTACTCAGCCTCTCCAACAGCGCAACTTCCTCCCACAGCTCCGGACATGCACCCCCACCTGACTGACTGAGAGGCTTTTAACTAGTTTCAGCCAGCCCCTGATTGGCTTCAGGTGTCAATCAACCTAGCCTTCTCCCTGCCTTCTGGAAAGTTCTTAATTGGCCCCAGGTGTCTTAATTGACCTGGAGCAGCTGCCATTTCACTTATCCTGGTATCACGGATTTGTTTAGCCTGGAGCTAATATATCTATCTCCCACTACTCTTCCATAGCCATCTGGCCTTGCCCCGTCACACTACCTAGGTGATTCTGAGGCCCAACTAGCTAATTAATGTCCGGGAAGCTCTTGGATATCCTCTGATTGAACAATGCCACTGGGAAAAAAGGGAAAACAAATTGTTCCCAAATCTTGTGCCGCCATTAAACTGAATGCAGAAAGATCCACCCTTCCTCATTAGTGTTAATCATTCCTATAAGAGTTTTGTTGACTTTTATCCATAACAACTCCTGTATCACATACTGGGCTAAGTTCCAATCTTATGGGCCCTGGTGACCCCAGGAGCCGAATAGAGCCTACTGCACGCTGCCAATATAGCCAATAATGACCATCACTATGAGCAATGTTCTGGCTTTATTAGGTACAGCGATGGGGGAGGGCCTGGAGGAGCGGCTCTCAATCAACCTTCCCAGCGGGAGCCTAGCATTTGAAAGTGATGCATGGAAGGGGGAAGGGCTTAGCCAGCCTCACAAAATGTTGACCACACCCTCTTGAAGCACCATCACTCCATGCAGAGCCGTGGCTTACTGGGTACGGTGCTCGCCCCCAGTCACCAGGGAGACCCACTCCCTCCATCAGATCTACACACAGAGGGGTCTGTCTGTGCGTGACCTACCCCAGGCTGGGCAGAAGCTGGAGTTCCCTGCCCCTCCCTTGTTTCCCAGGACCCCACAGTGGGGTGGGGGGCCTCCAAATTCTGTGGTGAATCAGCACAAAAAATAAAGCCAGGACTGAGAAGTCCTCAATCGTGGTACGCAATCGCAGCCTGAGGAGATGTTCCCTAGCTGGCTTTAATCTACCTAGCTTGGATCCTGCAGGGAGCAGTGTAGCCGTGGCAGCATGGGCTGTAAAAGCCCTTCCAGAACCCAAGTGGCTGGCCTGCCCCACAGCCCACCCTGCTACAGCCCAGGCTAGGTAGATTTAATCTTGTTTGGGTGTGTCCATGCAAGATGCAATCACATCCAGTGTAGACGTGCCTGTGTAGGCTTCCCTCCCTCCCATGGCACAGCAGTGCTGGAGAACCAGCCTGGGGTTCCAGCCAGCACAGGGCATCTGGGGATCTTGCAGGACTGAACAGATTTTGGGGTTTCCACAGATGCTGAGTACCCTCCTCCCTCCAGGAGGAGAACTGGATGGAATCTCACTGCGTTCCCCACTTCCTGAATCCCATTGCACGGGTTTTCTCATGGGAGCCTCTGATTCCCCCCTAAATGCACCCCGACTTGTTTAACTATAGTGAGATTTTGTTAGTGGGCTTTTTTTGTTGACGGTACATTTAATTCAATTGCTAAATGTGCCTAGAGACTGTGATGGGCACCATTTGCATTGAAAGAGGGACGGGAACAGCAGAGATCGCAAAGGATGTCTCCTGGCTACGCCACCACCTGTGCCACGACTGCACACGAGGTTGTGGCTGCTCAGGAAAGGTACTGGACTCAGGATACTGGTGTTCAGTTCCTAGCTGTGCCACAGCCCCCCTGTGTGACCTTAGGCATGTCACTTAGTCTCTCTGTGCCTCAGTTTCCAAACTGGAAAATGGAGGTGATACTTTCTTACATCCCAGGGGTGTTGAGCAGATAAATTAATTTATGCTCAGGCAATCCAGTGAGGGGATACAAAGGACCTAGTTACGCAGGCTTCAGGTGTTCTTACCACTGTCCTCTAAACTGGCTCAAAGCAGGTGCTCATCATGTGATGGTGCAAATCCCGGAGCCCCGTCTCTGCTAGTGTCTACAACCCGCTAACACCAGCACAGCCACACGGTCGGCAGCAGCAGCAGTAACATGAGTAGAGAAGGCCCTATAGGCAATATTGCTATCAAAGCTTGTGTCCAGTAGGATTAATGGCTCGCAAAGGCTTGGGTGACCCCACGCTTTCATAAGCCGTGCTCTGCCAGTCACACTAGCCGAAATTAATAACGATCCTTTTATTGGTATTTAAAAGACTTGTCAGTGGAAAAAACCCTTTAATTGAGTCAAAGCTATGTAAATGCTCGACTGATCAGCAATAGCTTCCAAATTACTTTGGTGGCAACAGGGACCCTTGCTAGTGTGACCTGGTTTGTCATGCAATCTTGGCTGGTAAATGGTCCTCTCAGATCTCCTAGAAAATACTATACCACAGCAATACACCATCATTTATGTGTGTTTCCAGCTCTGGCACCAATTCCTTCTATCTTGGCCAACTCTCTTAGCCGCTCTGTGCCTCAGTTTCCCCATATGTAGAATGGAGATGATACTAACCCAGTTCACTGGGGTGGTGGGGCAGGTTGAGTATTAATATTTGCAAAAGGCAAAGCACTCTATTAAGCACCCTATGTATGCATTTCCCCCTCGTAGTCAAGCTTAGCATGAAAGCTGTCTAAGAGGAGCGCATTTTGTGTCTAAGGACTTTGTTCATGACTTCACCTAGGAAGAATGTGGAAATGTGTTAAACCTAAAGGGAGAATTGTCTTTTTAAAATAAAGATCCAACTTGATGCTGCTGATTTGACTTTCATGAGACTCCAGTTAATTTTTTTTTTTAAAGCTTCCACACAAAATGGCAAATCTTCTAAAATTAGATCTAGGGAATTATTTTATCTACACGGGTAAAAAGGCTGTTTGATACAAAGCCTGTGGAACGCGTGCCTTCTCAGCTCCCCAAACACACTAGGAGAACGTTTTTGATTTTTTTTCTTCCCCTTTTGTCTTGGTGAGCTCTCGTCATGTGCCTGAAAGGGAAATTAAGGGGCATTCTTCGGGTCCAGCTAAGCCCCAAACAGATTTTTGTTCTAAAACATAAACCTTTTTATGTCAACCTAAAAGCAATAAAAATGATCTTGTGAGTGTTGTTGTTCCAAATGCAAACCTGACATGCAAATATTCCCCCTGCAGTGTTCTGAATCCAAACATTGCAGCTTCCTGCTAATGCATGAGACCTTATCCAAAGCTTATTGAAATCAGTAAACTCCCATTGACTGCAATAGACTTTGCATCAGGCCCTGAGAGAGGAAAGTGAAGACTCGCTAGAAACCAAAGGTTTCAGAGTAGCAGCCGTGTTAGTCTGTATTCGCAAAAAGAAAAGCAGTACTTGTGGCACCTTAGAGACTAACAAATTTATTAGAGCATAAGCTTTTGTGAGCTACAGCTCACTTCATCGGATGCATCCGATGAAGTGAGCTGTAGCTCACGAAAGCTTATGCTCTAATAAATTTGTTAGTCTCTAAGGTGCCACAAGTACTGCTTTTCTTTTTTAGAAACCAAAGTTGATGCATGCTATTTGATTGCAAGCTCTTATTTAGGGTCTGATTCTGCAAGCACTTAAGCCCCATGAATAATTGTACAAAGGTCAGCTGTGGGATTACAGGTACATGTAAATGTCTGGTGTATAAGCACCTCCGTGCAGGACAAGCCCTCTATGTCTTTGTGAACCCCAAATGGTTTCACTGACCTCACATAGGACAGCTTGCAGGATCAGGGCCTGTGTTTGCAGAATGTCCAGCACAGCTGGGGACCTTGTCTTGTTTGGGGCTTCTGAGTACAACTGTGAAACAAATATGATCATTGATAGCTTAATAGATTCAAAGGCCTGAAGGGACTAGGGTCACCCAATATTATCGGGCCCATCCTGGTATTAGGGGCTTTATCTTATAAATGCAACTATCCCTCTTCCTCTCGCAGTCCCTGGGGGAAAAAAGCGTCCTGATTTTTCACACTTGCTATCAGATCATCCTAGAAGGGACCGTTGTGATCATCTAATCTGACCTCCAGCACAACACCGGCCAGAAAACTGCACCCAGGGATTATTAACTAGGAACAAATATATATCAACTGCCTGGCTTCTTGACACTGTGCAAACTGAGTGGAACGCAAAAAAACAGATAAAGCAGCAGAAATGAGGAAACGTGGATTTGTTTTCTGTTTGTTAAATCTTCCACCTTGAATGACTGATCTGAGGTTTCATTAACACAGGAGAGATTGAGGGTTTTTTAAGGAGGATTTTTAACCATTGTCCCTTTAAATACAGACCTGGGGTGGCTAACTTAGGGAAAGGAGTGAATAATTTATCCAGTTAAAACAACCAGGGGAATATGATTTGGCCCATGCTGGCATGCTGGATCTAAGACCCCCTACTTGGCTCAAATTCTAATCTCAAAGTCGGATCCAAAGTTGGAACACTCCCATTGATGCCAGTGAGCTTTGGATCAGGGCCCTGAAACTTGAACCTCTTTGTAGAAAGGACTGGTAAATGTCATGTGTGTTAGAATCATCAAACTATAGGGTTAGAAGGAACCGCAAGTATCATCTAGTCTAACCCCCTGACAAAATGCAGAATTTGTTGTGTATAAACCATCCCAGACAGATGGCTCCAGCCTCCTTTTGAAAACCTCCAGTGAAGGAGCTTCCACACCCTCCCTAGGCGTCTGTTCCGCTGTCCTCCTGTTCTTGCCATTAGGAAGTTCTTCCTGAGATTGCATCTAAATCTGCTATGCTGTAGTTTGAACCCATGGTCTCTTGTTCTGCCCTTTGTGGCAAGAGAGAACAACTTTTCTCCATCTTTTTTATGATGGCCTCTCAAATATTTGAAGACCACTATCATATCCCCCTGTAATCTCCTCTTCTCCAAACTAAACATACCCAGTTCCTTCAATCTTTGCTCATCAGGCTTGTGTTCCAGCCCTCTGATCATCTTTGTCGCTCCCTTCTGGGTCTGTTGCCTAAGTAGTAGTAAATAATGGCACCCATGGAGGGGGAAAAAGTGCCATAGCATCTATATTGACCCCAAGTGTTGGGTGGGTCTCAGTAGAGAGAAGACACTTCTGGGAGCCTCCATGTAGGGCACTGGTTCACTGGGCCAGAGAAGGTGAATAATGAATAATTATTTCCTTACTTATTCATCCCGTTGTATAAATGGGGAGGGGAGGATACTGTTGACTGTTCTACACGGGCAATATCATAAGGTTCATTCAAGCTCTGCTAACTTGGATGGAATAGAGCCACCTACTGAGCCACCCATGGCACCTCCTGCAGCTCCTAAGCACCCCCACCCAAGCCTAACCCTGCTTAGTTTTCTAGTCTGGACAAGGCTGTCACCTGTTACAGCATCAGCGGCGTCTGTAAACATGCGCCCGGGGCCCAACCCAACACGTGACAGGAAGATTTACTCCAGTGGCTGTTGGAGCCAGCTAAGACCAAGCATGCAAAGACTTGTATCAGCACAGCACTCTCAGCCTGTGCCAGCTGGCATAGCATTCCTCGCAGGGACCAGTGTTAGATTTCACCAAGCTGTTTGCTGGCTGGGGCAGGGAAAAGGGCCAACGCGCTCTCCGGTTTGTCACATTGTATTAACGGGCAGGATCATTTGAGCCTGGAGACAATCCACAGCTTCATTTTTTTGTGGTGGTTGCAGTGCTTGTGGCTGCCTGTTCCGGATGATGAATGATTCTGTTTCAGGCCGATCCGCTCGTTTGAGCACCGCGGTGGTTTCAAGACTTCATGCAAAAGAGGAGCACTGGCCATTTTTCACTCGGAGCGATGAGCGACTCAGGAATAAATTTTCCTGCTTAAAATTTGCTGGGCCCAGGGTTTCTCGGTGAGTCAGCTTTGACAACCTGTCACTTTGCTAGATGTTTGGCGCTTGGAGTATTCCGAGCTCTTTTATTGCTTTTTAAAAGATTTAAAGGAAACAAAATCCTGGTGCATTATGACATTTAGCAGGGTTGATATGTGTATCTGACTAGATCCAGGCCTAGTATCTAAACATGCCAGATCCAGATCCTGAACTCGCTCAAAGTAGCATAAATCAGGAGACGCTCCATGAAAGCCACTGGCATTGCACTAGTGTAAAAGCAGGATCAATGGGACTATCAAAGCCTTGCAAAATCACCATGGAGATGTGTTATCCCAGCCACAATATTCTGCTGCTGGATCACATCAAATTTCGCAAGGCTGGTATAGAACTAGCTTTGCCTGCTGCATCTGTGATGCACACAGATATGGCTGCACATGTGGCATAGCCAATGTTTAGATACCTTACAGCCTGATCTAACATCCACTGAAGTCAATGGAAGCACTCCCCCTCAACTTCCCTGGGCCCTACATGCAAATACACGGTGGGGTGCAAGACCCCTTCTTTCATCCCTGGGTCAGAGTCTTTTCTCACTTACATCCATGTACGCTGGGTGTTGTCTAGCCCCCAGCAAACCCTCCTGTTGGGTGGGTGGTTTTTTTTCACGATCAGCTTCTCCTGGGATTGACCGAGGATGCACCAAAATATCAGGGGCTGGGTTGCCAGAGGGTACTGTACCTGGGCCACCATATCTTCAGATCACTTTCCACCCTTCCCCCAACTAAATTCAGAGCCACCCCAAAGACTAGATCCAATATATGATCCTTCTTATGCATGGTGCCCATCTCTGGCAAATCATCAAGAGTTATCATGGTTCTGGTGATTGGACTTCTCCTCAGAACCAACAGTCTGACTTTTCAAGACCAACTTCGCAGATGACACTAAACTGGGGGGAGAGGTAGATATGCTGGAGGGGAGGGATAGGATACAGAGTGACCTAGACAAATTGGGGGATTGGGCCAAAAGAAATCTGATGAGGTTCAACAAGGACAAGTGCAGAATGGAAGGAATCCCATGCACCATTACAGGCTGGGGACCAACTGGCTAAGTGGCAGTTCTGCAGAAAAGGACCTGGGGATTACAGTGGACGAGAAGCTGAATATGAGTCAGCCGTGTGCCCTTGGTGCAAAGAAGGCCAACGGCATATTGGACTGTATGAGTAGGAGCATTTCCAGCAGATTAAGGGAAGTGATTATTCCCCTCTATTTGGCACTAGTGAGGCCACATTTGGAGTATTGCATCCAATTTTGGTCCCCCCACTACAGAAGAGATGTGGACAAATTGGAGAGAGTCCAGCGGAGGGCAACAAAAATGATTGGGGGCTGGGGCACAAGACTTACAAGGAGAGACTGAGAGAACTGGGCTTATTTAGTCTGCAGAAGAGAAGAGTGAGGGGGAGATTTGATAGCAGCCTTCAACTACCTGAAGGGGGTTCAAGAGAGGATGGAGCTCGGCTGTTTTCAGTGGTGGCTGATGACAGAACAAGGAGCAATGGTCTCAAGTTGCCGTGGAGGAGATCTAGGTTGGATATTAGTGCTGTGTAGGGACCTGAGACTGGAATAGAGGGAGGGTGTTGTGGTTCAGCACCAAGCAGAATCCGCACAGCTGTGGTGGAGGGGTGGGCTGGGAAAGCAGAAGGCCAGAACTGGGATGGGTCAGCAAAGCCGCGAGGGGAGAGGACTGAAATGCGGGCGGGGGGAGCAGGTCCTGCAGGTGAGGGTGTGAAGTACATTGGCAAAGCCGGGAGGGGACAGGACTGGAATGGGGGGGGGGGCTGCTGGTCAGGGTGTGAGGTGCATTGGCAAAGCCACGAGGGGGCAGGACTGGAATGGTGGAGGGGGGGTGCTGCAGGTCAGGGGGTGAGGTGCATTGGCAAAGCCAGGAGGGGACAGGACTGGAATGGGGGGGGGCTGCAGGCCAGGGGGTGAGGTACATTGACAAAGCTGGGAGGGGACAGGATTGGCATGGAGGGGCTGCAGGTCAGGGGGTGAGGTGCATTGGCAAAGCCAGGAGGGGACAAGACTGGAATGGGGGGGGCTGCAGGTCAGGGGGTGAGGTGCATTGGCAAAGCCAGGAGGGGACAGGACTGGAATGGGGGGGCTGCAGGTCAGGGGGTGAGGTACATTGGCAAAGCTGGGAGGGGACAGGATTGGCATGGGGGGGCTGCAGGTCAGGGGGTGAGGTGCATTGGCAAAGCCAGGAGGGGACAGGACCAAATGGGGGGGCCTGCAGGTCAGGGGGTGAGGTGCATTGGCAAAGCCAGGAGGGGACAGGACTGGAATGGGGGGGCTGCAGGTCAGGGGGTGAGGTACATTGGCAAAGCCAGCAGGGGACAGGACTGGAATGGGGGGGGGGGGCTGCAGGTCAGGGGGTGAGGTACATTGGCAAAGCCAGGAGGGGACAGGACTGGAATGGGGGGGGCCTGCAGCTCAGGGGGTGAGGTGCACTGGCAAAGCCAGGAGGGGACAGGACTGGAATGGGGGGGCTGCAGGTCAGGGGGTGAGGTGCATTGGCAAAGCGAGGAGGGGACAGGACTGGAATGGGGGGCCTTCAGGTCAGGGGGTGAGGTGCATTGGCAAAGCCGGGAGGGGACAGGACTGGAATGGGGGGGGCTGCAGGTCAGGGGGTGAGGTGCACTGGCAAAACCAGGAGGGGACAGGACCAAATGGGGGGGCCTGCAGGTCAGGGGGTGAGGTGCATTGGCAAAGCCAGGAGGGGACAGGACCAAATGAGGGGGCCTGCAGGTCAGGGGGTGAGGTGCTTTGGCAAAGCCAGGAGGGGACAGGACTGGAATGGGGGGGGGCTGCAGGTCAGGGGGTGAGGTGCTTTGGCAAAGCCAGGAGGGGACAGGACTGGAATGGGGGGGGCTGCAGGTCCGAGGGTGAGGTGCATTGGCAAAGCCAGGAGGGGACAGGACTGGAATGGGGGGGCTGCAGGTCCGAGGGTGAGGTGCATTGGCAAAGCCAGGAGGGGACAGGACTGGAATGGGGGGGGGCTGCAGGTCAGGGGGTGAGGTACATTGGCAAAGCCGGGAGGGGACAGGACTGGAATGGGGGGGCTGCAGGTCAGGGGGTGAGGTGCATTGGCAAAGCGAGGAGGGGACAGGACTGGAATGGGGGGCCTTCAGGTCAGGGGGTGAGGTGCATTGGCAAAGCCGGGAGGGGACAGGACTGGAATGGGGGGGGGCTGCAGGTCAGGGGGTGAGGTGCATTGGCAAAGCCAGGAGGGGACAGGACTGGAATGGGGGGGGCTGCAGGTCAGGGGGTGAGGTACATTGGCAAAGCTGGGAGGGGACAGGATTGGCATGGAGGGGCTGCAGGTCAGGGGGTGAGGTGCATTGGCAAAGCCAGGAGGGGACAGGACTGGAATGGGGGGGGCTGCAGGTCCGAGGGTGAGGTGCATTGGCAAAGCCAGGAGGGGACAGGACTGGAATGGGGGGGGGGCTGCAGGTCCGAGGGTGAGGTGCATTGGCAAAGCCAGGAGGGGACAGGACTGGAATGGGGGGGGGCTGCAGGTCCGAGGGTGAGGTGCATTGGCAAAGCCAGGAGGGGACAGGACTGGAATGGGGGGGGCTGCAGGTCAGGGGGTGAGGTACATTGGCAAAGCCGGGAGGGGACAGGACTGGAATGGGGGGGCTGCAGGTCAGGGGGTGAGGTGCATTGGCAAAGCGAGGAGGGGACAGGACTGGAATGGGGGGCCTTCAGGTCAGGGGGTGAGGTGCACTGGCAAAGCCGGGAGGGGACAGGACTGGAATGGGGGGGCCTGCAGGTCAGGGGGTGAGGTGCATTGGCAAAGCCGGGAGGGGACAGGACTGGAATGGGAGGGGCTGCAGGTCAGGGGGTGAGGTGCATTGGCAAGCCGGGAGGGGACAGGACTGGAATGGGGGGCCTGCAGGTCAGGGGGTGAGGTGCACTGGCAAAGCCGGGAGGGGACAGGACTGGAATGGGGGGGCTGCAGGTCAGGGGGTGAGGTGCATTGGCAAAGCGAGGAGGGGACAGGACTGGAATGGGGGGCCTTCAGGTCAGGGGGTGAGGTGCATTGGCAAAGCCGGGAGGGGACAGGACTGGAATGGGGGGGGCTGCAGGTCAGGGGGTGAGGTGCATTGGCAAAGCCAGGAGGGGACAAGACTGGAATGGGGGGGGGCTGCAGGTCAGGGGGTGAGGTGCATTGGCAAAGCCAGGAGGGGACAGGACTGGAATGGGGGGGGCTGCAGGTCAGGGGGTGAGGTACATTGGCAAAGCTGGGAGGGGACAGGATTGGCATGGAGGGGCTGCAGGTCAGGGGGTGAGGTGCATTGGCAAAGCCAGGAGGGGACAGGACTGGAATGGGGGGGGCTGCAGGTCCGAGGGTGAGGTGCATTGGCAAAGCCAGGAGGGGACAGGACTGGAATGGGGGGGGGCTGCAGGTCCGAGGGTGAGGTGCATTGGCAAAGCCAGGAGGGGACAGGACTGGAATGGGGGGGGGGGCTGCAGGTCCGAGGGTGAGGTGCATTGGCAAAGCCAGGAGGGGACAGGACTGGAATGGGGGGGGCTGCAGGTCAGGGGGTGAGGTACATTGGCAAAGCCGGGAGGGGACAGGACTGGAAGGGGGGGCTGCAGGTCAGGGGGTGAGGTGCATTGGCAAAGCGAGGAGGGGACAGGACTGGAATGGGGGGCCTTCAGGTCAGGGGGTGAGGTGCATTGGCAAAGCCAGGAGGGGACAGGACTGGAATGGGGGGGGCTGCAGGTCAGGGGGTGAGGTGCACTGGCAAAGCCGGGAGGGGACAGGACTGGAATGGGGGGGCCTGCAGGTCAGGGGGTGAGGTGCATTGGCAAAGCCGGGAGGGGACAGGACTGGAATGGGAGGGGCTGCAGGTCAGGGGGTGAGGTGCATTGGCAAAGCCGGGAGGGGACAGGACTGGAATGGGGGGCCTGCAGGTCAGGGGGTGAGGTGCACTGGCAAAGCCGGGAGGGGACAGGACTGGAATGGGGGGGGCTGCAGGTCAGGGGGTGAGGTGCACTGGCAAAGCCGGGAGGGGACAGGACTGGAACGTCAGTGGGGGGCTGGGCTGGATTGAGGGACATCAGCAGAGCTGTGGGGGTTGGAGCAAAGGTGGAACTCATCTGCAGCAATAGATGGTCCGAGGGAGGGAAGAGGAGGCAAAGGAAGATCAATTTCTGAGAAGCTGAGCCCAGCCTGGAAGAGTCCAGGAGCCTCGCGCTCCGAGTCTCGGCTGCGCTGAGTCCTGAAGGGACACAGATTGGTGTCACTTTAAAAAGTAAACATACGCAGTCTAATGAATGAGTTATATCCCAGACGCTCCATTGCGGAGATGTATTTAACAGGCACTATTGGATCCTGCGGTATTTCTCAATCTGTAACCAGTGCATTATGACCATTAATGGATTTTTGAGGCCGGATTGATTTTTCATTAATTTGGTAAAAATCTTTTCCCTCTCCCATATAATTCTGTCTTAAAACTCTCCCCCTGACAGCTCGATAAGTCACTCGCCTCATAATGCAGGTCTGGCTCGTAGCTCTCGGCGGGGCGCTGGGGTGGGGTGCGGTGAACAGTTCGGGGTGGGGTGCGGTGAACTGTTCGGGGCGGGGGGAAACCTCCATAGGTAGTAATGGGGCTGCCAATCATCCTCTGGTTCCTAGCGAGTTTGAAAGGCTGGCCACCGAATTATTAACGGTGCGTGGCTGGAGGGGGTGGAAAGGGAGGGCATGGAGGTTGGTTTGGGGAGAAGATGGGTGTTACAGGGGGCTATCTCACAGGGGTCAGTCCATTGCTATGGATTCCAGGGCAGGCCAGAGATTCAATGATTAGTGGAAAGGCATCTTGCACGGCTGCTGTGTGCGCTCACTAGCCAACCATTCCAAACGGGGGTGCGAGACACGAGTGGGAGAGAGACTTGCAGGGGAGAGTTATGACGAAGCTTGATCTGGATTCTATGGAAGAGGGGGAGCTGTGGAGAGATTCAGATGTGTGTGTGAAGTGGGATCTATGGGCAAGGGAAACGGGGGAAGCTTCATTGCTTGACCCACAAGTGGACTAGGCAAAGCCCTTGAAAATATACAGTGGGGAACAAACCTGCCCTGGCCAGAGTAAGGAGGCTGGCGATAATAACAGGATAGTCTTGTGGTTAGCACGGGTCACTTGCAGGTTTAAACAAGTGTGAATGGTGGATTCTCAGTAACTTGAAGTCTGTAAACCAGGATTTGAGGATGTCAGTGACTCAGCCAGAGGTTCGGGGTCTGTTCTAGGAGTGGGCGGGTGAGGGGCTGTGGCCTGCCAGGTGCAGGAGGTCAGACTAGATGATCTTGATGGTCCCTCCTGACCTTACAGTCTATGAGTCTGAGCCTCCGCCTCGTTGATTAGTGCATCACAATCAGGTCCTGATCTCCTGGCCTCTCTGCGCGGCGACAGTGTAAACGCGGAATAGGGATATTGCTGGAACAAAGCCTTTCAGATGAGATTCTCAAAGCTGTGTGCAGGGGTAGATCTCTTGTTCTGGGTCTTTTTTGCCTTCTGAGGTGGCGTCATTCCCCAGACGCGGGGCTGAAATTGTGCCGGAAGAGCACAACCCGCCAGCAGGGGGCCGTTTGGACCGGAAATGAGAGCAGCTGAGCCACTTTCCCTGGAGGGTCCTGTCTAGACCCACATCCCAGCTCTGGTTCTGAGGCTCCGCTCCTTGAGTTCAATTCCACCAACTGCTGATCACGGGATATTAATTAGGTGGGTGTGAATACTTTCTGAGGCAGTAACGAGACATCCGATGAAGTGAGCTGTAGCTCACGAAAGCTTATGCTCTAATAAATTTGTTAGTCTCTAAGGTGCCACAAGTACTCCTTTTCTAGTAACGAGACAGTTCTCTCTGGAATCACCCAGACGATAGGTAGCTTCTTTCAATGAGGAAGCCAAGTTATAGTTCAGCAAACGACGGCGTGTGAATGCCCATGTGTTCTGGGGACAGGCTGGTCTGTATTCAGCCCGCCCATGTCTCTCACCCCTCCCGTCGTTGGCAAGAGCTGCCAATAGCACAGAAGCCGCCTACTCTGCTGGGCCACACCGCCTGCAGGATAGGGGTCTTCTCCATTTCAGGCTTCTACGACCAGGAGATGAGCCAGGCATACAGGGAGCCTTTCCTTCCCGCTGTGGAGCAATGGCCAGACACTGGATTTGATAGGCGTCTGTTCACATTCGTAGTCGGTTCCCATCATTGTGGTGCCTGAGCCCTTCCACAGGCATTGCAAAGGTAGGGAGCTATCCACATTCACGCGTGTGAGCACACCCAGATCACGTGTGTGTGTGTGTGTATGTGTGTGGGTACACACACACAGAGGCAATGTTGCCTAGTGGATCGAGTACCAGATTGACACCCTGAAGACCTGGGCTTTGTTTCCTTGCTCTGCCCCGCCGTGCTGGGTGACACTGGACAGATCACTGCCCTGCACTGTGCCTCAGTTTCCCCATTTTACAGATGGGGATAATGAGCCTGCTCTCCCCTGCAAAGCACTTTGCGACCTATAAATGAAAAGCGCTGTATCAGAGCTGTGTGCTGTTATTTATTATTCCATACAAGTACACCCGCCTTCTCATGCATGTATGCCAAAGTGAATGACATGAAGTCACAAGGAGAGCAGGTGAATGGGAGGAACACCTGCACTCTCCTGCACCCTGGGGCACCTGCTCCAGCCCCTCCGCAAACTGGGAGTAAGGCATGAGAGTATCTCTTTCCCAAGTGCTACTGGATCCTGTGGTATTTCTCTATCTGTAACCAGTGCATTATGACCATTAATGGATTTCTGAGGCTGGATTGATTTTTTCATTAATTTGCTAAAAATCTTTTCCCTCTCCCATATAATTCTGTCCTGAAATGCTCCCCCGACAGCTCGATAATTTACCAGCGCCAGGCACAATCTGTTAGGAAGATAAAAAGAGGGAATAGGTGTCATCCATCCATAACTTGCCTGGCTAAAATATCTTCCCCCGCCCCCCCACCTTCAAATGATGCCAGTGGATGCATGGGAGGGAGTAAGTCACGAGTGCCCGTCCATCCAGGTTCTCCCAGGCAACAGGCACACCGCTCATGTGCTCGGCCCCTCACGCACACACACGCTATCACTGAGGCTTACACAGACATATTCTGCACACGCACACACACACCCATCCTCGCACATATGTGTGCATTTCCCAGCTTGGTCTGCACACATTTTCTCTCTCTCCTAGGCTCACAGATGTGTTCGGCTGACACCTTACACACCTCCTCATGTGTGCGCACACAGGCACATGCTCCATGCTTGTGCAAACAGCGTTCCTGCCTTCCAGGTTTCAGAACCCAAACTCCAGTAGAAGCAGGAACGTCTACGCTGTATTTTTAGTGCCATCGCTTGAGCCCAAGTCTGTAGACCCTGAGAGCTGCTGAGGTGGGTGTCTTTTTGCAGTGTGGAGATACCTGGCAAGACTAAGTGACTTGACCAACACCACATAAAGACTCAATAGCAGAGTGAGGAATCAAAGTTAAATCCCACAAGATTCTTATCTCAAAACAAAGGATGACTTCCCCCAACTATCTTCCTCTGCCAGCTCCACCTGGCATCTAATGATCCAGATGGATCCTTTTTGCCCCATCATGCAGGCACTTAGCTGTGGATTTTGTTGCCAAATCATCAGGCAGAATAGCAAATTGCTCACTCTCCCATACTGGATTAATGGCAGAAGCTGGGCTGTATCAGTGAAATTAGGAGCTGATACTGTACCCATAGCATTTCATTAGCCTCAATCCTGGATCCTTAGAATTGCACCACAGCGTTCCTATCAGCAAGTAAGAGTATTACAGGATCTCAGTGTTACTGCAGGCTGGGCAGGTAGAACTGTCTGTGGGATTCAGGTGTTACACATTGAGTGAGGAAGATCCTGTTTCTAGTCACTTTCCTGAGCCTAGCCTAGCTCACTATAGAGGGACACCATAAAAGAGAATCACAGGTAATTTATAATAGATTGGGGTGGGGGTGGGGGGAGGTAAGAGGTGCTATGGAGAGTGGGTCAAACACAGGGCTAATTCTCCTCTTCAAGGAATTGCAGATGGGGCAGAGCACAATTCAATTGGCTTCTCATCACTACATGTTTAATGTATCTTTAAAAAGATGCCGATTGTATGATGACTAGCCACCAATTGCTTATTAAAACCATATTTAATGAGGGTTAACAAGTAAATATTTGATAGCCAATCAGGTCACACAGAAGCAGATAAACCTCAATAAACGCTTTTTATAATCAACTTCTTTACTAAGCAGATCATCACTACGATAACGACTATAGGTGTGATTTAGACTTAACACGGTCCGATTGCATCATGAGTAAATACAAACTGACTCGCAGCATCACTCATTGGGATGTGCAGAGGGCTGTTTGGGGTTTATTTTACAGAGGTTTTAAACCCCACAGAGCCTTGCCAAAAAAATAAAAATAAAAATGAGTGTTAGTTTAAAAGTGGTAACTGTCCTGGGGAGGGATAGCTCAGTGGTTTGAGCATTGGCCTGCTAAACCTAGGATTGTGAATTCAATCCTTGAGGTGGCCATTTAGGGATCTGGGACAAAAATTGGGGATTAGCTCTGCATTGAGCAGGGGGTTGGACTAGATGACCTCCTGAGGTCCCTTCCAACCCTATGATTCTATGAAAAGCCAGGGAAGTTCTGATGTGAACTTTTTAGCCTTTGCTCTATCGAGGATGATTGATAATGTCAGGTGCTCATGGTAGAGGTTGATGGAGACTCACTGTCTTCTAACATTGAACAGGGAACTTTATTAATCAGGAAAACAATGTTCTCCCTAGAGTTTCTTTCTCTGCTTCAAGGTAGATCTTCTGTGTAGGCCCTTCCTCCCCTGCCTCATTTCCTGCTGTGGATTTAAAGAAACAGCAGGAAAGAGCGACCGGCAAGAAAGTTTTTAACCTCCCCGCTACATGAGAGCACTGCGCTGGTGCATGCAAGCCGGAAATGAAACTGACCAATGTATAGTGGGAATTTCTCCATTATACATGAGTGGAGCATCTTCTGTAATGAGAGTGGAGGCAGGCTGTGTCTTTGTTTGATCTCCTCTTACTTTAGATGGCAGCCCCTCTGGGGCATGGGCTGGGTCTCGCTCTGGATTGTAAACGGCTATGCATATTGATGGCTCTGTACAAGTGAGGAGGAGGATGGGGATAAAGTCTGTGTGGATTGCTACCTGTGGCTGAAGAATCTGGGCATATACCAGAAGAAATACCCTGCGAGTTCGGCTCTGTCTTGTCTGGAGAAGTCCAGAGTGAGCGGAGAGTCTGTCTCTTTGATTGTTCTCATATGATTGGCTGCAGCTGCATCCCAGGTTGGTTTCTTGCAGGTCTGACTGCCAGTGCTTTGAGAGCCATTGCAGCTGCTGTCCTGCTCGGAGCTGCCTTGGATTGGAGACTAGGACTTCTCTGAACTTCCCGTGGCCCTGACTCATTCTTGTTTGCTTGATGGGGCTTTGCATTATTTGTGCTTCCACATGGGGGTTCTCTTTGGTTTCTGAAAACAGCTGCGTGTCACTGATTTCTGGGACTGAGGGGTAGAGGAATCAAACGCTGAACACGCCGGGCGTCCCTGCACCGTGTCCCTCAACAAACGGGCCTTCGAAGGACGCTCTCGTAACACACGCTTGTCACCTAGACACAGCCGCGCTCAGTCCTGTGTCCCTCTCTCCCAGCAGACGGCTCGTTAAAGGGAACCCCTGAAGCGGCTCTGGGAAAGGTGTGGCATCGTTAGCCCCTCAATGACAGGTGCGACTCCAGCTTTGATCAATAGCCATCAAAGGTCAGGACTGTGTGAAAGGCTGTAGAGCAGCCTATCTAAATGAGTGAGTTGGGGTCTGTCACGGATCCGCAGCTCCGGTGCTCTTGAATGGCTCTGGAATGGTCCCTCGGTGGACCCCTTCAGTGTGACAGCCCCCCGTAGGGTCACACTCTTTCACTAGGGTAAGCCACAGGGCTTCACTGCCTCCTGGAACAGAACCGCAGAGCCTCCCTCACACCCCTGCTTCATGCTGTGAGCTCCCTGCAGCACATCCACCTGAGTGAGAGACTTGCACACCCAAAGGGAGCAATACGCCCCCACCTTCCTTAAACCAGAGTGACTCCAGCCGGCGTTATAAAAGCAGGAAGGTTTATTAGATGTCTGGAACACAGCGTAGAAAGTCCTTAGTTAACATAGAGAACAGAAAGTTACAGCGTGGACCAGCTGGGTCAGTCCAGAGCTCTCTGACCCCTCTTTAGCCCCAGTCCAGGAGCATCTCCTGCTTCCAGCAGCCCACACGTAACAACCCCACTGGGCCCATCCTCAGTCCTTTGTCCTTGTTCCTGGGCAAACATTGTCACCTGTCCCTCCTCCTTAGCCCTTTGTTCCCCAGCTGGTCACACATGGCTGGCTTCCTGCAGAGGGTAGGCCATCCATCCTCGTTAGTTGCTAGGTTCCAAATGTCAGGGCTCTTGGAGTGACCATTGTCTTCTCGGACTCTCCATGGGCTGGGGGGTCCAGGCCCAAGGCAGCTAGGTATCAGTTTCACCTGAATCTCTGGGTCTCTGCAAAAAGTAAACAACCTTTTCCCACCACATAGTTTCCCGCATTGGGGAAACTGAGGCACACACATTCATTCAAAATATTATGAAAAATTCCCACTCTGTCACAGGGGAAGAGTCTAGATCCCAGCGGGTGTGTATCCACAGGATCCACCGAGATACCGCTCAGTGCCAATGAGACAGGCCAGTGCTTGTATGGGCCACGAAGACCAGCTAAACTCTGTTTTCAACCCTAGAGATGGCCTGTCTTGTGTATATGAGCAGTTAGCCTGCGGTGAGCTAGGATGTAAATCTACCTCACACTAGCCCCCCGCGGACTGAAAGGTCCCGAGCATGTTTTGGCCCACTGCTGTTTGGAAGCGAGACAGACCAAAGTGTGCCATGGAAGCGCTTGTGCACGGCAGCTGGGGCCGTACAGTGTGAGGTAGGTTTTCGCTCCAGCTTGGCACGAACAAATTGTTCACATAGACAAGCCCAGATATGCAGCTCTCTGCGCTGTCCTTCTTCTGGGGGCAGACCACAAGCTTCAGGCTCCATCATTATCAGTTTAGCACCTCTCCTCATTGCAAGGGCAGCCACTGGAGTGGGTGGATAATGACCCCCTGCTATGTGACAGAGGTATTTGTCACCTCAGACCCATGTCACATGAGTGGGCCCAGGAGATCAACCCCTATCTCCAGCTCCCATTCCAATGGGAATTAGATGCCCTACATGTCCTTCTCCAACACGGTATCCATGTCTGTCCATTTCAAGCAAGCTTTTAAATAATCAGTGTCCAGGTTGATTTATAAGAACCTTATCTACCTGTTCGGCACCGGGGCCCTGTGCTACAGCAGTGTGCTTGGATGGAAGGATGAGACAGATAGCTCAGCGTGCTTGGGTCTATAGGTGGAGATAGACAGAGGGAGAGAAATCCCAGTGTTCATAATGAAAAACCATTTATGCTGTCTTAATGCCAGGGCGGCCCTACCAAGAAAGTCTCATCCCTGATTCCTGCTACAGTCGTCAGTTGCTCAGGGCAGCGAGAAATCCATGCAGCTGAAAGAACGTCCGATCAAGGTGCAATTTCTTCTGCTTGAGAACATTGGAAAGTTCCCTCCCGCCAGAGCCCAGCGTGGGATGATAACTCCCGGCCCCACCTGTCCTGGTAGCTGGTCCTGTCGCTCCCCGTTTGTTCTACGGCTGCCGGCGTTAACATTTCTGTAGAACATGGTGATAATTTTCTGCAGAGAAGTATCCTTTTTTAGTGACTTGCAACAATTAATTCCCTGCCTCTTAACAATCTGCGGGGACGAGTGGTTGCCAGGGAGCAGCTGCCAGGCTCCTAAAGAATCATAGAATATCAGGGTTGGAAGGGACCTCAGGAGGTCATCTAGTCCAACCCCCTGCTCAAAGCAGGACCAATCCCCAACTAAATCAGAAGAAGCTCATATGCTAATGGGTGAAATGGCACGAAAGTGAATGAAGTAACTTCGGGGGGGGGCGGGGGAGGGGAACTGTTTCAGGGTCAAACTGTATGGGTTCCCGTAGAGAGATGTGGCCACTCCTTGGTACACTGCAGCCACCTGGGAGCAGGCCTGGTGGTGCAATCCAGAAGGAGCTCCTTGCTACTCTTCTAAACTAAGCAGCATTGGGGTAGATTGGTCTGTAGATGGAAGATCTCCATGGTGTTGGTATCTGTGGGAGCTTGTAATAGAACCTACTCTTGCATTCATGGGGTCTGTCTACACAGCATCTAGGTGCCAGCCTAGGTCCACAAACTAGCTGGGGAGATGGTGCTTTGGGGTGGGGACACAGGCTGGCACTTGGGCTCCCAAGCTCCAGGCAGGGCGAGATTCTAAGCGGTGGCTAGTGTGGACCTGGGGGTGAGCCTTGCTCCCAGCTACTGTGGAGACACACCTGTTGAACTGCAAGTCAAAGCTCCCCGTGACTTTTATGGGCGAGGTGGAGACCCATCATATTTTGCACTTACATCACGCCTCTCCTTGGAAGATCTTAAAATGGTGGGGGCTGGGGTAAATTGACCCCCAGGAGAGAGAAGATGATTTGCACCAGTTGAGGATCTGGCCCTTAAACCTAAAGTGTCATTGAAGCGGTGGGGTCTTCAAAGGGCTGTGGTGCAAGCCACCAACCGCACCATGCACAGCTGGCTCCCTGCCTGGGCCTCTCTCCACCTGCTGCAGCTCCTCCTGTGCAGACCTGGTTTTCCTGTCCCTAGTGCTGGGGCTGGCCATCCCATCGGACCACTCACTGTGGGCTGTGGATGGAGGCGAATGCGGCAGCCATTTTGGCTCAGCCGCAGGTCCAACTGCCTTTGCTGAGAGAAGACACCATGATGATCCCGACGTGTGCCTTCCCCAGGGCTCTGTGCCCCCCTCCTGAACGTTCCCCTCTCTTGGCCCTTCAGAAGCATGTAAAGAAGAATGCCTTCCCCCAAGCAGGTGTGTGCCCCCTAGACTTCTCCCCGACCTGGCCCTTGCGCACAGATCTGCTCCAAGCCAGGCCAACCCAGTGTGAGAGGCCCTGAAGCTGGAACACAGGGCAGGACACCCTGCTAATGAAACCCTGCAGAAGGCTTGAGGCAGGGACTGGTCCCAACAGCCAGCTGGCAGGGCGAGATGGGACATGCAGAACCTGGGGAGGAAGAGAAGGTCCATCAAGGTCGCTGCTCAGAATCACCTTCCCAACCCTACATAGCTCTGTCCCTCCTGGCTTGCCCCCTCTTCTCTCTTATCGTCTTGCCTTCCCTATCCCCCACTCTGTCAATGGTGCTGGCTCTGACACCTCATTCATCTGCATCTCCCACAACCGTTTCCATGCTATCTTCATAAGAACAGCCACACTGGGTCAGACCAATGGTCCATCCAGTCCGTCTTGTCTTCTGACAGTGACCAATGCCAGGTGCTTCGGAGGGAATGAACAGAACAGATAATCATCAAATGATCCATCCCTTGTTGCCCCTGTCAAACAGAACATGGTTTTGCATCTCTGCCCATCCTAATAGCCATTGATGGACCTATCCTCTATGAACTTACCTAGTTCCTTTTTGAACCCTGTTATAGTCTTGGCCTTCACAACATCCTCTGACAAGGAGTTCCACTGGGTGACAGTGTGTTGTGTGAAAAAATACTTGCTTTTGTTTGTTTTAAATCTGCTGCCTATTAAATTCATTTGGTGATCCCTAGTTTTTATGTTGTGAGAAGGAGTAAATAACAGTTCCTTATTTACTTTCTCCACACCAGTCATGATTTTATAGACCTCTATCATATTCCCCCTTAGTTGTCTCTCTTCCAAGCTGAAAAGCCCCAGTCAGAGCAGAAATCAATCACTGCACATGCTGTTCCCCTCCACCCTGTTCTCTTCTCCACCAAATGTCTCCAGCCAAAGCAAGGGCTGAGGCTGGCTTGGGTTTGAGCACACCATGGGGCTGATTCGCCATTGCTTTATTAGCCTCTTGTGAGTGACCGATTTACTCACTGTTCAGTCATTTGTCGGGCACTGGAGTTGAACATACCTGTCATTCCCACATATCCGAACAGTGTCGCCACGAGCCAGCCCCGGCGTGCGGCTTTGTGGGGATAGTGCTGAGGTGGTATCCTCTGGAAAAGATTGCGGGCCTGATGCATTTAATGACATACCATCAGCACTGTCAGTTTATCTCAGCCTTGAGTCTAATTGCCTCTCGTTACCTTACGACCATCTCAGTAATTTCATGGCATTCCCAGGAGTATCCACAACAACCGGAGCATTGAACAAGATGGGAAACTAACAGCACTGAAGGCGGCAGTTGATAGCCCGGGAGCTTTCAAGACTTCTATCTCCTGAGCTGGGGAACAGCAGCAAGAGCTCGCTTACATTGCTGCAGCCTTCCTAATACAGAGTGAGAACAAGCTTCATCTTCCATGGCCCATTCCATCCCTGGCCCCTCCAGGTATCTCTATCCTGCACACTACCCTCATGCTCTGACTCAGGTGTGAGGCCAAGCCCCACTTCTGTCCATACACAAATCAGTGTGACTCGGGTCAGCCAGCACTCAGGACTCAGGTCCTATGACCCTGGTGGGGAGGGTTCAGAGCCCGAATCCTGCTGTGAGTCAGGTCGCAGCCCTGTCATTTTGCAGTGTGGACACAGCTCATGTTGCAAACCGGAGTCAGAAGGGCTGTGTTGAAGCATTAGCACGGCTGCGAGACCCGGGTCCAGCAGTTGTAAACCCAGGTTCACAAACCCAGATCCCACAGACCCAGGCTTAGTGTGCAGTGTGGACACTGTCTCTGACACTTCACCAAGCACACCTGTCTACTAGGAACTGAGCTGGGCTGAGACCTGCCGCCCCATTTCATGTAGGCCACCAAACAGCCACCTGATGGTATTAATTAGTTTTAGTGCCAAAAGGCCAGGGCCCCGCTGTGGTAGGTGCTGCACAAATGTCACCGAGAGGAGGTCCCTACCTGGCAGAGCTTACGTTTCCCTCCCAGCCATGGTGCAGTTCCATCGCTACCAACTTAGGCTGCATCCAGTCTGGCAGCCTGGAGTTGAAAGGGACAGCAGCTCATTCCAAACCCTACGTGCCAACTAGTCTTCTCCCATGGAAGAAGCATCTTAGTTCACTGCCCTGCATCCCAAACACAAGTCACCGCCTGGACCTGGCAGGGCTGGCCACACCTGCTGTGCTAAAGGGAGCAAAAAGCACAACCTTGCAGGATTCCAGGCACCCAGAAGGACCAGCCAGAGGACAGACCGGCAAAATGCTACCCAGCTGCCCAAGCCCTCGGCCGACAGCTGGGGAGTCAGCGCAGCGTGGCAGCCAGTGGCCTGGGCCTGCATCCAGACTAAATCTGCTGAGTCCGGCATGTTTTTGCAGACCGTGCAAGTTTACCAATAAGACCCTGTAATAATCTTCTGCGAGAGAGAGCGAGAGCGCGCGGCTGGGCCTCGCCATCTGTGTGTAATAAGTGCTGGAGATTTAAGTGGGAGAGAATTACCTTAAATGTATATCTAGAGAGGAACGGAATATATAGGTATATTTAAAAAAAACCCTGAACTACTGGAGAGGAGTAGAACCAATTTCCCAATTTCAATCTCCGGCTTGCTGGGATTCAGCCTCTCAGATGTTGCCTGTTTTGCTACATTGGCTGGTCTGAGGGCTGCTCCGATGCCTATTTAGGCTCATTGTGGTGCATTTATGAAGGGCTGTCACACAGGCCTGACAGGGTGATGAATTGGCCTGGCTCACCGGAGCTCAATGCGGGCTGGGGCGGGGGGTTGCAGAGAGAATGGGGAGGTGTTGCTCTCGGGAAGAGAAGGAAAGAGACAGAGACAGAGGAAGGAAAGTGGGAGAGGGAGGAGGAGGAAGCTAGCCAGTGGGTTTCGCTCAGTAATCGATTCCGCTTCCAATAAACGACCAGTCCCCGTGGAGGGGGGAGATGGAGGGAGGGGATGGAGCTGGAAGCAGCAAGTTAAGCAGTTTGCTGTGAAATCCCCCAGGGGGGCTGCGATTAGGATATTACAGAAATGCAACGGGAGGCTCGGTGTCACGGGGAGGGGGGCATAAAATATTCCCAGGCAGCAATTCCACCTCTTCAAACTCTCCAGCCCAGCTTCTGAGCTCCTTTGTACGTCTGGAATGATCCTATGGACTTCAGTGGAATTATACCAGATTGAGTGGGGTAACTGGGAGCGAAATCTGGGCATAGAAGTTGGTCTTTCTGGAGAGAGAGAGGTAGATGGCAGGGTTGGGGGGTTGTTTGGGGGTTTTCTCTAGCATTCACCCCTGTAGTATTTATTGCTCCCTGTTTCCCTGTATGTGTGTCTCTCACATTAGTTATATATAAATGGATGATATATAGTTCTAACTACAGATACAATACAGATATAGATCTATATCTGAGACAGATAATATCTGTCTCTCTCTTGCTACTTGCTTATCCTAAATATATATCTCTATTAATCTCTCTACCAAACGGTATGCCTCTCAATCTATCTGGTTCTCACGTCCTCTTGCTCTCAGACATAGACTTTCCCAAGGAATGTATGGCAGGTAAAGGATTCATGGTTGTATGGTGTGGGCCAAAGGTTTTATTGCCACTGGATTGGGATAATTTGCACAGCTCGCCACTCATGAGACATGTGGCTATTTCACGTTAATGCCAGTCAAACCTTTACACCACATACCCTGCCGTGACATACACCCTCCAGCTATCTTCATGCAACTGTGGGCCAGAGCTACTCATATGGATACCCAAGTCCTGATTTGTGCCTTTGCAGATCTGGGCCGGTATTATCAATTTCCACCCTGTAAAGTGGGTCAGAAGGAGAAAGAATTAGAACAAATTCTTCAGTGGGTGGATCTCGTCTGGTAGCTGTTTGTGAAGGAATGCATGCTTGCAAATGCGTTTGGAGACCTCCCTGAACTTCTGCATATCTGGCTCTTGTTCTGAGCATACAGCTTGACCCAGTGCTGTCTGTCTTACCAGGCCCACGTTCACTTTAATCATCTTAAGAGCTGATTATATATCGGGGGAAAAAGAGAGCGGGGAGAATTTTTTTCAGCAAAGAGTAAATTTGTGAAAAATGCATTTTGGGGGGCACTGAAACTATTCACCAATTTAGATCAAATTTGGCAAATAATAGTTTTGGCTGAAAAAAAACAAAACCCAGAAGAGAAAATTTCAGAAATGTCGAAATGGTTTGTTTTGACATTTTCAAAACGAACCATGTAGACCTCTCATTTCGAAAAGACATTTTCACAATGAAATGTTGGTTCGAACCGTCTTTCAAAATGGTTCATTCGATCTGAGTGAAATTTTGTGTGTGTGTGAGAATTGATTTGGTGAGGGAATCCCCCCGACCCCAAAAACATTGAGTTTCAGTTTGAAACTAACTGCATTCTTAAAATTATTTTTCAATTCAGCCACTGAACTGAAAAATTGATCATTCGCTCAGTGCACTCTCTCTCCTGTGAAATACACGATCAACCGTATTCCTATTAGACGGGGGCTGAACAGTAAAATGTGGATCTGGAGTCCAACCTTACCCGCTTCAAAAGCTCACTCATCTTGGGTTCTAGGGTTTTGTCTTGGCTCATTATTGAAACTGTGAAGTCCAGGTCTTGCTCTTGTAGTGCTGTCCCCAGTCCCTTTATGATTGTAAAGGCCAAGCCAGGACTTCGTCATTATGCCTACACGGCGATAAAACTGGCGGCATTGAGTCTCAGCGCCCAGGTCAGCTGACTTGGGACTTGTCTTCACACACAGTGCTTTAGTGAAAACTCTCCTACACCAACAGGAGAGTCAATCCACCATCCTGGGAGGGGGTAGCTCTGTCAACGGGAAAAGCTCTCCCGCTTTTATATCGATATAGGTCTGTAGTGTAGACCTGGCCTTGCAGGGCTGTGGGGCTAAAAATTGCAGTGTAGACATTCAGACTCATGCTGGACTCCAGGCTCCGAGACCCTCCAGCCCAAGCGTGGATGTCTGCATTGCAATTTTATAACCCAGCAGCCTGAGCCTCAGGAACCCTTGTCAGCTGACATGGGCCAGCCACAGGTGTTTTACTGCAGTGTAGACATACCCAGGGACACCCTTTTAAGGTGTCACGAAGAGCACAGGTTGTAGGTATTAATCAGGGAATCAGAGACGACCATAGGGATTTGATGTCCTGCAGCCTACCTAAAGAATCCTTTTTATAGTCACTAGCCCTGAGCCCTGTCTCTACTCCATCATCCAGAATGCTACAGATCTGGAGCTGAACTTTCCGAGTTGGATTGGGGTGAGGGGTCCATTCTGTTCCCATTTCTGTCTCCCACACCCATCGGCGTATTATTTACTCCTAAAATACTGTGTAGAGCAGTGGTTCTCAGCCTTTCCAGACTCCTGTATCCCCTTCAGGAGTCTGATTCGTAGTGCGTACCCCACGTTGCACCTTGCTTAAAAACTCAGGCTTCAGCTTTCTGCCCCAGGCCCCAGGGCATCTAATGTTGGCCCTGGCGACCCCATTAAAATGAACTCACCCACAGTTTGAGAACTGCTGATCTAGTGTATAGAAGAGTATAAACAAATCATTGTCGTGATGAAATTTTAGTTTGTACTGACTTTGCTAGTGCTTTTTATGTAGCCGGTTGTAAAACTAGGCAAACATCTAGATGAGTTGATGTACCTCCTGGAAGAGCTCTGCGTACCCCCAGGGGTAAATGTACCCCTGGTTGAGAACCACTGGTGTATAGGAAACAGACAACACATTTTGAAATTGGATATGGAAAATCAAACCCAAAATTATATATCTATATTTAAAACATATTTCCCCGCCTCTAGAAAAGCGTATACTTTTGTACTGCTTCCACCCCACTCTCCTCCCATCCCGGCAGATCTATCCCTTGTTAGCATTTTGTCGATTTCAAATACAGTTAAAAATGTGCAAACGGAGTCAATTTTTACACTGTTGGTTACTGTGATATAAGGCTCTTGTGTCTCAGAACAGGCTAGGGGGCCCCCTCGACACCCCCTAATATCAGAACCTGACAGTCAGCCACTCGGTTTAGAATGGGTACCTGGTGCCACGCAGATTGACCTCATTAAGAGAGACTGCTGTAGAAGTAAAACCTAAAAGGTAATAAAAATCGCCAATATTTTTATCAGGACACGTTGGGGTTTTTAACCTCTAATGGAAAATACTTCCTCCTGGCTATCTTTCACCCCACAATCCCACCTCTAAGCAAAAACCCTGCTCGTAGCTTAAATCCTGTATTTGAAACTTGCCCCTTAAGGTGAGATGTTAAAGGAGACCTGCACAGGGGGGGAGGGGGAGAAGGTAATTGCCTTTTGTGCCTTGCTACTCTAGAAAGAAGACACGGAAAATTTTAATTCCCCCCAGCTTTGTTTGTGACATTAGAAATGCACATCTGGGCTCTGTGGGTTTTTCCTGGAACACCCAGGGAGTGATGATGTTGGCGAGTTGATGACATCACAAGTGCCCAGGCACTTGACAGGGAGGTTGGGATTTTAGTCTTCTTTAACTAGCCCAGCTCCTAACTGTTGCAGGCTGATGTAGCTATAGGTGGTCCATGAGCTGAGGCGGTGGTTACCAGTGCAGTTTTACTTAATCCTTCAATCACAGCGCCCCCAAACACTACCTGGAGAGAAAAAGAGTACTTGTGGCACCTTAGAGACTAACAAATTTATTAGAGCATAAGCTTTTGTGAGCTACAGCTCACTTCATCGGATGCATCGGATGAAGTGAGCTGTAGCTCACGAAAGCTTATGCTCTAATAAATTTGTTAGTCTCTAAGGTGCCACAAGTACTCCTTTTCTTTTTGCGAATACAGACTAACACGGCTGCTACTCTGATACCTGGAGAGAGTCAGTGATGCGAGAAAAGGAAGGGATTGTAGTAGGAGAGATCTGGAAAGAGGAGAGGAAAGCACAGATGGCAGGGCAGGGCAGGGCAGGGCAGGGCAGGGAACCCTCCCCCCCCCGCCCCCTCAGAAGAAGCCAAGGCTGCAGTGGGTGTGTCGTGCTGGAGGTTCACAGAGGATCAAGGCACAGAAGGCTGCAAGTCACAAATCACAATCACAGAGAGGTGAGATAGGCTTTGTGTGTGGCAGACCTCTGAGCTGCCTTGCCACCTAATGCTGCTGGCTTAGCATATGCACACGTGAAGGAAAGAGCATCAGTTAAAAAATTCTTTCTTTTATGACAGGAAATAAGAATGGCCAAACTGGAGCAGACCATGCAGTCTAGCGTCCTATCTCTGGCAGTGGCCAGCACCTCATGTCTGAGAGGAAGGAGCAAGAAATTCCATAGTAGGCAGTTACGGGATAATCTGCCCCCCGGACTGTTTCTTCCTGACCCCCATTAGTTATGCCCTGGAGGATGAGGATTTATAACCCTACCAGAACTCCTGTTGTTTTGATTTGTAACCCTTGCTATTCTAACTCTGCATAGTCTTGTTATCCATGTGAATATGAATCCATTTCTATGTTCTTGACCCCTTTAATATCTTGTGGCAGGGAGTTCCACAGGCTCATTGTGCATCGAGTGAAAAAAATGTTCTTTGATCGGTTTTGAATTTGCTGCCATTCAGTTCCATTGGCTGTCCCTTTGTTCCTGATTTACTGAGACAGGGTGAAGAGATTTGTCTCTGATCTACCTTCTGTACACTGTTTTGTACATCTTGAGCATGTCCCTCTTCATTTATGAAGAGAGACACATAGAGCAGCAAGTTACAAGCCATGTGGTCTGTCTGGAGTAGAGCTGGTAGTGATGGGGTGATGGCAGAGGGATCTAACAACATGCTTCAGGACAAAAGCTGCCATCTTGCTGGGATCAGGTAATAGTCTCACCCTCCCCTTACATACAATATTGCATGGTTAGGTGCATTATGGAGGTGGATGGGTTTTGTGTTCCTTTCTAGCATCTGGATGCTGGACTAGATGAGGCCGCCGCTGCTCCAGTATGGCAAGCCCTGTGCTCTGGGATGCTCTTGGCCTGCAGTTCCTTTTGAAGGGAAATAGAAATAACAACCTGCCCTGCCGCGCACGCATAGTGAATACCCAAGGAGTGATTTACTTGGCACAGGGGAGGCCGATTTCTCAGTTCTTGGAACTAGTGTTTGATTTTCCTCTTTAGGAATATTCATAATCGGTTCTATCATAACACTGCCATTCTCTTAAATGATAAAACAAGCGTTTTTATACACCTCACCTGGGATTGACACTAAACTCTCTCTCTCACCTTTCCGTCCCCCATTTCTTCTCACTGTCCCATTTATCTTCCTCTCCTCGGGTTGTAAGGGCTCTGCAGTCTTTCAGTGAGATCTTCCAAGCTAAGAAGATCTTGAGTGGGTTAGTAGTTAGGTAGGAGACCACCTGGGCACCGCAAGGCATCGACTGAGCCTGACCTCACCTCTTGTCCCTTTAGCTCAGGGTTGAGACACAATAGCAGGGGGTGGGAGAGAAGCTTGCCCCAGGGCTCCACCTGTTCTGCAGTCTTAATCAATCTGACACATGACAAGAAAGGTGCTTGGGAGAGGATGGCACCATGTGACGTTTGAGCTGATTTGCTGATCATCCACAGGAGAGAAACAAATGGTTACCTCACTTCCAAATCCCAAAGCACTCAGGGCTCAGTTTGCTATACAGCAGTGGTTCTGAAACTGTGGGGTGGGTCTCCCAAGGGAGGCACAGGAATGTATCAAGGGGAGCATGAGCTGCGAGATTTTTTTTTGAAGAGTGCTGGCTGTCATACCTGTGTGGCTGGGGCTCATGCAGAAGGGCCATGCACACCCGGGAAGCAGGGATAAATGGGATAGCCAGAGCCTTGCCACCTGGGCTCGGGTTATCCTTCCTCCCCACCACCCGCAATTCCTCACCTGCAGGTGATGGGCCTCTGGCTGTCAGCCACGGGGTAGCAGCACCAGCACAGAAGAGTGGAAATGGCGCACTAAATCTTCTGTGAAAAGTGATATTGATGAATATCATTTTTCACATTGCCCCCCTTACTTCTGTGCTGCTGATGACCCAACGTTGCTTTCAGAGCTGGGTGCCCGCCCAACAGCCGCTACTCCCTGCTCTGCCTTCCGAGCTGGGTGCCCAGCCAGCAGCCGCTGCTCTCCACTCTGCCTTCAGAGCTGGGCGCCCAGTCAGCAGCTGCTGCTCCCCGCTCTGTCTTCAGAACTGGGTTCCCGGCCAGAAGCTGCTGCTCCACACTCTGTCTTCAGAACTGGGTTCCTGGCCAGCAGCCGCTGCTCTCCACTCTGCCTTCATAGCTGGGTGCCAGCTAACAGCAACTGCTCTCTTCTCTACCTTCAGAGCTGGGCGCCTGGCCAGAAGCCACTGCTCTCTGCTCTCCCTTCGGAGATGGGTGCCCGGCCAGCAGCTGCTGCTCTCTGTTCTGCCTTCGGAGCTGGTGCCCAGCCATAAGCCACTTCTCTCCGCTCTGTCTTCAGAGCTGGGCACCCAGCCAGCAGTCGCTGCTCTCTGCTCTGCCTTCAGAGCTGGATGCCCAGCCCGCAGCCGCTGCTCTCAGCTCTGCCTTCAATGCTGGGTGCCAGCCAGCAGCCACTGCTCTCTTCTCTGCCTTCAGAGCTGGGCACCCGGCCAGCAGCCATGGCCCTTCGCTCTGCCTTCAGAGCTGGGTGCCCGGCCAGCAGCGGCTGCTCTCTGCTCTGCCTTCAGATCTCTGGGTGCCAGCCAGAAGTCGCTGTTCTCCGCTCTGCCTTCAGAGCTGGGTGCACGGCCAGCAGCTGCTGCTCTCTGCTCTGCCTTCGGAGCTGGTGCCCAGCCATTAGCCACTTCTCTCTGCTCTGCCTTCAGAGCTGGGCATCTGGCCAGCAGCCACTGCTCTCTTCTATGCCTTCAGAGGTGGGCACCCGGCCAGCAGCCACTGCTCTCCGTTCTGCCTTCACAGCTGGGTGCCAGCTACCAGCTGCTGCTCTCCTCTCTGCCTTCACAGCTGGAAACCAGCCAGCAGCTGCTGCTCTCTTCTCTGCCTTCAGAGATGGACAACTGGCCAGCAGCAAGTGCTCTCCGCTCTGCCTTCAGAGCTGGGAGCCCGGCCATTACCCACTTCTCTCTGCTCTGACTTCAGAACTGGGCACCCGGCCAGCAGCCACTGCTCTCCGTTCTGCCTTCACAGCTGGGCGTCAGCTACCAGCCACTGCTCTCCATTCTGACTTCAGAGCTGGGAACCAGCCAGCAGCAGCTGCTCTTCCCTCTGCCTTCAGAGCTGGGCACCCGGACAGCAGCCACTGCTCTCCGCTCTCCCTTCAAATCTGGGTGCCAGCCAGCAGCCGCTGCTCTCTTCTATGACTTCAGAGCTGGGCACCCGGCCAGCAGCCGCTGCTCTCTGCTCTGCCTTCAGAGCTGGTGCCCAGCCATCAGACACTTCTCTCCGCTCTCTCTTCAGAGCAAGGTGCCCAGCCAGCATTCACTGCTCTCCACTCTGTCGTCAGAGCTGTGTACCCAGGCAGCAACTTCTGCTCTCTGCTCTGCCTTCAGAGCTGGTGCCCAGCCATCAGACACTTCTCTCCACTCTCTCTTCAGAGCAAGGTGCCCAGCCAGCATTCACTGCTCTCCACTCTGTCTTCGGAGCTGTGTACCCAGGCAGCAACTTCTGCTCTCCGCTCTGCCTTCAGAGCTGGTGCCCAGCCATCAGCCACTTCTCTCCACTCTGCCTTCAGAACAGGGCACCCGGCCAGCAGCCACTGCTCTTCACTCTGCCTTCAGAGCTGGGCACCCGACCAGCAGCCGCTGCTCTCTGTTCTGCCTTCACAGCTGGGTGCCAGCTACAAGCCGCTGCTCTCCTCGCTGCCTTCAGAGCTGGGAACCAGCCAACAGCCACTGCTCTCCCCTCTGCCTTCAGAGATGGGTTCCCAGCCAGCAGTGGCTGCTCTCCACTCTGCCTTCAGAGCTGGGTGCCCAGCCAACAGCCGCTGCTCTCCGCTCTGCCTTCAGAGCTGGATGCCTAGCCAGCAGCCACTGCTCTCCACTCTGCCTTCAGAGCTGGGCACCAGCCAGCAGCCACTGCTCTTCACTCTGCCTTCAGAGCTGGGCACCAGCCAGCAGCCACTGCTCTCCACTCTGCCTTCAGAGCTGGGCACCAGCCAGCAGCCACTGCTCTCCACTCTGCCTTCGGAGCTGTGTACCCAGCCAGCAGCTGTTGCTCTCCGCTCTGCCTTCGGAGATGGTGCCCAGCCATCAGTCACTTCTCTCCACTCTGCCTTCAGAACTGGGCACCCGGCCAGCAGCCACTGATCTCCATTCTGCCTTCACAGCTGGATGTCAGCTACCAGCCGCTGCTCTGCTCTCTGACTTCAGAGCTGTGAACCAGCCAGCAGCAGCTGCTCTCCGCTCTGCCTTCAGACCTGGTGCCCAGCCTGCAACCGCTGCTCCCAGATCTGCCTTCAGAGCTGGGTACCCAGCCAGCAGCCACTGCTCTCCGCTCTGCCTTCAGAGCTGAGTGTCTGGCCAGCAGCCGTTGCTCTCCGCTCTGCCTTCAGAGCTGGGTGCCCGGCAAGCAGCTACTGCTTTCCGCTCTGCCTTCAGACCTGGGTGCCCGGCCAGCAGCAGCTGCTCTCCTCTCTGCCTTCAGACCTGGGTGCTCAGCCAGCAGCTGCTGCTCTCCACTCTGCCTTCAGAGCTGGGTGCCGAGCCAGCAACCATTACTCTCCACTCTGCCTTCAGAGCTGGGCACCCAGCCAGCAGCCGCTGCTCTCTGCTCTGCCTGCAGAGCTGGGTGCCAACCACAAGCCGCTACTCTCCACTCTGCCTTCAGATCTAAACATCCAATGAGCAGCTGCTGCTCTCTGCTCTGCCTTAGGAGCTGGGCAACCAGCCATCTGCCACTGCTCTCCACTCTGCCTTCAGAGCTGGGCGCTAGCCAGTAGCCGCTGCTCTCTTCTCTGCCTTCAGAGCTGTGCACCAGCCAGCAGCAGCTGCTCTCCACTCTGCCTTAGGAGCTGGGCACCCAGCAAGCAGCCGCTGCTCTCCATTCTCCCTTCACAGATGGGCGTCATCTACCAGTCACTGCTCTCCTCTCTGCCTTCAGAGCTGGGCACAAGCCAGCAGCCGCTGCTCCCCACTCTGCCTTCAGAGCTGGGTGCCAACCAGTAGCCACTGCTCTCCCCTCTGCCTTCAGAGCTGGGTGCCCGGCCAGCAGCTGATGCTCTCCACTCTGCCTTCAAAGCCGGGCACCAGCCAGCAAACACTGCTTTCCACTCTGCCTTCAGAGCTGGGTGCCAACCAGCAGTCACTCCTCTCCACTCTGCCTTCAGAGCTGGGTGCCAGGCCAGCAGCTGCTGCTCTCCGCTCTTCCTTCAAAGCTAGGCACCAGCCAGCAGATGCTACTTTCCACTCTGCCTTCAGAGCTGGGTGCCAACCAACAGCCACTGCTCTCCACTCTGCCTTCAGAGCTGAGTCCCCGGCCAGCAGCTGCTGCTCTCCCCTATGCCTTCAGAGCTCGGCACCAGCCAGCAGCCACTGCTCTCCGCTCTGCCTTCAGAGCTGGGTGCCCAGCCAGCAACCATTACTTTCCAGTCTGCTATCAGAGCTGGGCACCAGCCAGCAGCCACTGCTCTCCGTTCTGCCTTCAGTGCTGGGTGCCTGGCCAGCAGCCACTGCTCTCCACTCTGCCTTCAGAGCTGGGTGCCCATCCAGCAGCCGCAGCTCTCTTCTCTGCCTTCAGAGCTGGTGCCCGGCCTTCGGCTGCTGCTCTCCACTCTGCCTTCAGAGCTGGGTGCCCAGCTACAAGCTGCTGCTCTCTTCTCTGCCTTTAGAGCTTGGCGCCCTACCGCAAGCTGCTGCTCTCCACTCTGCCTTCAGAGCTGGGCATCCGACCAGAAGCCACTGCTCTCCGCTCTGCCTTAGGAGCTAGGCACCCAGCCACTGGCACTGCTTTCCGCTCTGCCTTTAGAGTTGGGTGCTAGCCAGCAGCCGCTACTCTCTTCCATGCCTTCAGAGCTGTGCACCGGCCAGCAGCAGCTGCTCTCTGCTCTGCCTTAGGAGCTGGGCACCCAGCCAGCAGCCGCTGCTCTCCATTATGCCTTCAGAGCTGGGTGCCAGCCAGCAGCTGCTGGTCTCCACTCTGCCTTCAGTGCTGGGCACCCAGCCAGCAGCCGCTGCTCATCTCCCTGCCATTGCAGGACTGTTTTGTATGATTCTTATGTCCAGCCAAATTATAGATTTCCCAAAGTATGGGACACTTCCCTTGGGAGATCATTCCACTCTCCCACAGCTCCCCTTGTTTGGAAAGGTTTCCTGAGAGGCTGGATACATTTTCCTTTTCTTGCATTCATTATGGTACCCCACCTTACAACCCAAAACTATTCCTCCCCTCTCCGATTGTTTTAATTCTTTTATGGTCTTGTAAGATAAGAAATAGCTGGTTGCTGTCTTTCTCCACAGGTTTGAAAAACTAGAGCTTGGCAGAACATGATTTTCCCATCTTGGGAAAATTGTCAAGATTTTGGAAATTTTGTCCCATCCTGCATCTGGAAATCTTGGCAATTTTTGCAAGCTAAAAATCTGGGTAGGGTAAATTTTGGTTTGGGTTGATAGACATCTTTTATTTTATTTTGTTACTATAAATTAACTTACATTTTCTAACAAAGCAAACCCAACAGACTGGGACATTTCGAGAGTTTCCAAACACATAACAAGTGGGTGGCAGAACAGGGAATAGAACCCAGGTCTTAGGTTAGTGCTCCAACCACTGGATCCATGTAGCCCCATTGTTTGTCTTCTCCACTGGGGCTGCAACTGGTCAGTGTTCTGCTTGGCCAGTCATTGGGGTCATTTGGATTGTTTTCTCTTCTTAGGAGCCATGAATCTTTGCAATCAGAAGGAGAGGGAGAGCGATAAATCCCACTAAAGGTAAAAGGGATTGATTTTAGAAGACACTGTTTAAGAATTTGTTTTTCTAATGGATCCTAAAGTCTTGTCATCAATTTTGCCAAGCTCAGCGGTGCCAGAAAGCTTCTGTATCCTGTCGGTGGAGGAGGAGGAGGGGGAGAGACAAGGAGGCGTGGGGGTGGGGGGGGGGAAAGAAGAGGTTGATATGTCCATTCCAGATACAGTATCCTAAAATGGGGATTATACTTTACCATAAATACTAATCCATTAGTTGCTCTTTCACACACGGCTGGCTTTAGCGCTACCTCCATTTGCTTGCATGAGAATCTATTTGAATATCAATGCAGCTTCATGTTAAACTGCTTCCCTTGGAGTTTCAGATGAAGTGCAACCACGCTGGGCCTGCACTTTGGGGATAGGGTACCGTATCTGGGGCAGAATCGGAAGGCAATTATTGAAACCCTCTCTGTTCTGAGAGCTTCCTCGCATCCTGCCAAAAAAAAGAAAAAGGCTCCAGATGGCTCCTCCTTTAATGGGAAGTTTAAAGGAACCTCTGTCATTCTTAATTCCTCTACAGGCCGCCATCGATTTGCTTTGTTTCCAGTGATGGGAAGGGGAATATGCCCACATAATGTAAATGGCAGGTCTTTGCGGGAAGAGGTGCCAGGGAATGGGGCATTTTCCCCAAAAAGAAAGGAAGTCCATGAGCAATGAGGTTCCTACTGGTTTTATCACAAGGTCGCTGCATCCTCTGGACTAATGGCCATGATACACCATGGCCAGTGGTGTCTGCAAAGGGAATCCACCTGTGAAAACATGTCAAAGCCGTGGAGAATCCATGATTAGTAGTTGTCTTTGCGTGATGGGTATCCTGGGCCTGACTTGAGTCTTATACCACCTGGTCCAGACCCTCAGCTGGTGTGAATCTCTCCATAGCTCCACTCAAGGCAATTGAGTGACACAGATTTACACTTGTGGATCTGGCCCATCATGTGTAAACATATGGCAAGTCAATCCAGGATTGCACAAAGCAGGCAAGCAATGTTCCTATTGGATCCATGTCCAGGGGTCATCGCTAGGCAGTCAACCTTGGCCAGCTCTCACCGGCCACAGGCTGATATCAGAGAGACCCTGAAGTATTCCCTAAATGTAGAACAGGAAATAACTGAGGGATCACAGAAACCACTAGGTGGCTGAGGAGTATTGGCAAATGCTGACCCCCTAATAGCCATCACTCTGTGTTTGCATGTGTGTATGTGTGGGTATAGATGCACACACATGTGCTGGCTCAGGAAGGTAGCAAATTCAGCAAATCCCCAGTTTCTCCAGCATTCCTCAACTGTGAATGGCATCAGGTCCCATATTTCCCAGTTCAGTCAACCTGACCCTTTGCGCAAAGGATGGTGACCAAAGCCAGAGATGAAGACAGGGAGAGAAGAGACTTGTGATCCCCAGGTTCAGCTATGGGATATTGTAACCGTGGCCCTTGCCACTTGAACTGGCCACATTTCAATGGGAGTAATTAATTGTCAGCAACACACGTTACCCCTGTGGTTGCAGTGGGATGCTATTTTCTTCTTTGTTTCTCGTCTGAAAGGGTTGTGGGGGTTCAACTACAGCCAGCATGCTCCACCCCAGAGATGGGTGCCTTTTAGTGACAGATGAAGCCATTCCTCCATGCAATTTGTTAAGCACTTTGGCAGGGGTACCAGGTGCTTCAGCATTGTAGTCTGTACATTCCCTGGGTCTGGGGAGTGTGTCTTTCAATACATGTGCAGCATGATAGGGCTGCAATGCATTGGATAATCTGGGTGCTACTGCAGCAGAAATAATAAAGAAGGAAAAGGGTAATTTTGTTAATTAACCAGCGGTAGAAGGAGACAGGGCTACAGAGGGGCAGTGCTGCCTAGTGGGCTAAGCACAAGAGCCAGGAACTCCTGGGTTCTCATGCTGGCTCTGACATGGGCAGCTTTGCTCACAGCTCCTGAAGATGTGGATGCTCAGCCTCTGCAAATCATACCCTTAAGCTCTCTGCCTCCCTGTCCCCCTGGGTTGCTTGCCTCATAGAGGGGCTGGGGTGAGGGGACCCACTCGATCATCTCTGCAAAGAACTTAGAAGATGAAAAGCGATTGGGTACAAGCGCCAAGCATTGCTGTTAATGGGAGATGCCCCTCCTCTGCTGAGCCCACCCCTGGGGTCTCTCTTTGAGCCTGGGGGCATTCACAGTTAGCACGGCAGGCAGGAAGAGGAGGAGCGCCCCCTATGGCGTTTCCGTGGGCCCGGTATTATTTATCCATGTGGCTCTTTGGTAAATTCACAGCTGAAGGACGGTTTCATCCCTTTCAGTCAATGCCTCTTCCCCATCACATCCCTCAGGCCTACGGCCAGGGTGCTGGAGGGGCTCCTTTCCTCTGTGTACCTCATCCATCAAACACGGTCATGTCCTCCTTCGCCCACCCCATCCTGACAGGCCTGTCAGCGCCTGGAGAAAAGAGTGATCGATAAACTGGCGCTAAAGACTCTGCCACAGGCTGCCCTCCTGTGAGTTGATGTATCTATTATTTTTACTGTAATCCGAGCCCTTCCCCCCCCACCTTCCCCTCCCCCTCTTAACTCTTCCTCCTCCATTGCTCCTGTTTGTGTAGGGGCCCCTTACGAGTGGGGAATGTGTTTTAAAGACCCTTCATGGTCCTTTTCCACTGTAGGGCTGAATGAGGCTCTGATGGCAACTCCAGCTGGACAGGCAAAGAGTGAGTCGGCCCAAATAGAACCTGAATCTTCTCCCTGCGCCTTGAAACGAACATTCGGGGCCACTCCAAAAGTTAGATTTGCTTTATCTTCTTGCAGTGAGCTGCGAACATCTGGCCCAAAGGGAAGTGGAAGGGGAGATCTCATGGGAGGAGTTCCTGCTTGTTAGATTTCCAGCCCAAGAGTGCAGAGCCAAGAGGCCCAGATGGCTGGGACAAAGGCTGGAGAAGCATTCAAGACTTTGGAGTTACTTATCCAAGTGGAAACCAAATTCTGAACCTTTTCAGATTCACCCACTTCTAGTGGAGAGGCTGGATCTATCTACACACACGCGTGAGGAGTCTGTCTGTCCTAGGCACGTATTCCCGTTATGGAGGTAGGGAAAAGCTGCAGAATGTGGATCTGGATTCATAAGCTAGATTCTGGCATTCAGAAGTTCTTGGGTCCAGGATTTTCAATCAGGCCCAGATCCAATTAAAATGTTTCTCGACTGATGGTTGACCCCCCTACTGCTGTGAGGGCTAGAGTGGGTTTGATACTACATGGCCAAACTGGTAGGCTTAATGTTGGCTCTTGAAGTAAATCCAGAATAACTGTACAGAGGGTGGTGGAGTTACTCCCAGGGAACTGAGAGCAGAATATGCTGCTCCCTTCTCCTTCATTCGGCAAGATGGGGAGCAATTTAAAACACCAGCTGGCTACACAATTGCCAAGAGTCGGCAAGTAGAATCGGCGCTGCGTGGTGACAATCTTCACTGCCTTCATTTTACATAGAATCTTTCCTACTGCATCCCATAATGCTTGAGGGAAGTATCTAACCGCGGGGGCAGGGGAGGGAATTCCTGGAGCGCTGCAAATCATTGTGCCACTAAATCATGTGCACTGTGAAACCCAATAGCACACAGCTTCCCCCTAAGATACACATCAGTGGCGTCTTCATCCCTTTAGTGAGGCGGATTCGCCACCCACAGACCCAGAGGGGGAGGAGCCCCGCATTGAACCCTGGTGGGCGGAGCCACATCACGCTCAACCCTCCCACCAGAAGTCAGTGGGCGGGACCAGAAGTATAAAAGGCGGGCCGGAGAACTCAGTTGGGATCCAGCCACCGGAGGAGCCAGACACCTCCTGCGAGCTCCCGAGCTGGGAGGCTGCTGCAGACCCCAAGGACTGGCCAGGACCGCCAGAGCCATTTACATTTAGGGCAGCCTCCCCCTCGCTTAGGCAAGATGCCTGCGCTTGTCGGCCCTCCGCCAGAGCTAGGAGGCCCGACTGTTTGCTGCCCAGCCTGAGGGCTGGCTTGAGCCAGAGACGCTTTGCTGCCCCACCCTGACCATGGGCTGGGCTCCGTAACTGTGTTTGTTGTTCGGCCCTGATCACAGACCCGCACTCATGTCTCCCGTTGCCCCACTGATTCCCCACACCAGGCGACCTCCCAGAGATGTAGTGGGGCAGATTGGCTGCCCACAGACCCGGAGGGGGAGGGGACACTCTCCCCCCCATGGACTACAATACCATACAGATGAGCAGGTAACTTCTGAAGCCCCCGGCCTTTATGATGTGTGAACAGGAGAGCACGTCTTGTCACACTTCTCAGGACAGCGGCTGTACATTTGGGCCGTATTTATCTGGGAATTGAAGTGACTGTCAACCAACATTTCAGCAAGCTCTCCCTTCACCAGGGCTTCTTCAGTCAAACATCCCAGCTTCTTTATACCTGTTACAGCACCCACTGAATGCTGGGCCAGATCCCCAGCTGGTGTAAATGGACATAGCTCCACCGATCCAAAATTAATTGAAATCAATGCCTGTTTACACCAGCCGAGGATCGGGCCCATGGTCCCTATCCAAGGATTAACTGGGACTCCTTCAATCAACTCATTCAGCATTAATCAGTTGCCTGAATAGCAAAGTTCTGGTCCTGGTTCCAAAGTTCGGGGCTGTTCTGTTCAGAGGCTGCGATTCAGGTCCCTCATGCGATTACGTTAAAAATAAAATAATCCATGACGCACTTTCTAGGAGTGTCCGCACATGATAGCCAATCGTTTTTTCTGAGTGGTTGCCAGCTACAGAATAGCATTGGATTAAGTGATCATTAAGGCAGAGGTTCTCAACCAGGGGGACGTGTACACCTGGGGGTACACTCAGGTCTTCCAAGGGGTACATTAACTCAGCTAGAGATTTGTCCAGTTTTACAACAGGCTAAATGAAAAGCACTAGCCAAGTCAGTATAAACTAAAATGTTATACAATGACTTGTTTATACTGCTGTAGGTACTATACGCTGAAATGTAAGTACAATATTTATATTCCAATTGATTTATTTTATAATGAAATGGTAAAAAAGGAGAAAGTCAGCAATTTTTCAGAACTAGTGTGCTGTGACACTTTTGTATTTTTATGTCTGGTTTTGTAAGCAAGTAGTTTTTAAGTGAGGTGAAACTTGGGGGTACGCAAGACAAATCAGACTCCTGAAAGGGGGCCAGTAGCTGGGAAGGGTTGAGAATCACTGCATTAAAAGGACCTTCAAGCTAGGTTGGTGGCTGTTCTCCAGCCTGGGTTGGAATCAGTAGTAACCAGAAGTTACTGAGCTGGAATTTCCACTGCCCTACCCCTTGTGTACTGATGTACAGCTGTGCAAAGTGAATGTAGGATGTTACCACATCAGAACGATAGACTATAAATGACTGCCCAGGACTCAGGGCCACTGTCTGTTTGAAGATCAGCGTGACACGGATCCGTTCCTGGAGGCAGATGAGCGATCACGGTGTTCTCAACATGCTTGGTTGCCATCTCAGCAGAAAGGCTAACGACTGACTGGGCTATGGAGATGGAGGGCTAAATTCGCCACTGCTCTTAAGTAACCACAAGTATGGCCTCATTCCTCTTTACGTCTGTGGGGAATTAGAGCCAGCGGCCTCGTTAGGGCACTGCTGGGAGATCTTTCATTGCCAGAGTCTGTGCTGATATGGTTCTGTGGGTAAATAGCAGAGGACACTCTCCACAGCTGGTGGTTTGCATGTACACAGAGTCTTAAAGGTTAGAGATGGAGAAGGCCCATTAGCCCATCCAGGCTGTGGTATGGGCACCAGAGCAGGGTTGTTGCCCAGACAACATTTTCCAGTGCTTTGTCCAGCCTAGTTTTAAAAGTCCCACGTACGGGGTGGGGGGCTCCCATCCCTGCCCTTGGAGAAGTGATTGTAGGGCCCGGTGTGGTGCAGCTCACAATCAACAAGGATCTCTGCATATTCGGCCTACATTTCCCCTCTCTCAATTTCATCCTGTTCTTCCTACCTATACCCCTGGGTATCCCACTAAATAATTCCTCCTATGCTTGACGTTTATGCCAGCGAGATATGTGCCGTCCGTTCTCATGTCTTCACTGGGGCGTGATCCAAAGCCAGCAGTCTCTCCATTGTTTGCAATGGGCTTAGTCATTGTTTAACCAGGGTACAGAGACCAAGTACATTTCAATATTCCTCCTAAACCAATCCTTTATCTGTCCATCCATCCTGTAACATATTAGCGGAGCACCTCTGGTTCACGGATAATATTCGTTGCCTATTTTTAAGCTGCTACCTTGCTTATCAATAATCTTATGAATATAATTTCATGATACATAAAGAGATAAAACATTTTCCCGCCTTTATTTGCCTTTTGATTGCTAGTTATTACATCACCCCGGGGTTTTTAGGTGCCATAAAATTATCCCTGGCTCTTGCAGACTGCAAGTTTATGATTAATCAATTACTTAGAGCGGTTATCTATTAAAAATCAAACAGGGATCTTCAGTACATTTTCAGCAAGGCACTGCAAACAGCAATAGATCATTAAGCTTATCATTCTCTACAGCTGTTGCTTATTACCAATAATCGCATTAATAGGATGGCAGGAGTCATTAAGTAAACAGTGCATTAAAACAGCAGGTGACATAACCGCGAAAATTTCATGATTAGTGACAGATGGTGCTATAAGAGATGACTCTCCATAGACTGTTTGCATCACCTTTACTCAATGAGTAGTCCCTTACTCTGCAACTAGGGCCACTGAGATTGCCACTCAGCCCCAGGAAGTAACTCCCTTGACATTACTCTGTTCAGGTCCGCCATGGCAGTGCTTGGGAGATGTCATAGGGCCAGGCTGCAATTCAGACTCACTGCATGTGAATCCCCATTAAGCTCTTATATGGGCTACTTGTGCCCAGTGGCGTTAGCGCTGCGGTGTTGCGTTGGTAAGGCCGCTAAGTGCTGCTGTTCCTGGAGCTCCAGTGTTATGTTAGTGGCACTAGCAGAGAGTGCAGTTTATTTAGATTCCTAGCGCCCATTGAAATCAGTGGGAGTGAGACAAATAAATAGCTTTGAGGACCTGGGCCTACCTGGCTTAAGGCTCTAGCTCCACATCCGTGGAGGGGATTGGTCATTCTGTGCATGCAGTGTCTCCCCCTCCCTATTCAGCAGAATCCTCTGCACACACCGGAGTCAAAATCATTCCCTTTTTGTGCTCCATAACCATCACGGACAGCCCAGCCTGCCCCTGAGCTGGCGAGTTGGCAAGGGCCATGGGGTAAAGAAAAGCCTCTACTTTGCCACTTTGAATCCAGACTGGCTTAGCAAGCCCTGGTCCATAGTAACTGAAAGATAGACTCACAGAAATGTGAGGCGGGAAGGGACCTCGAGAGGCCATCAAATCCGTCCCCTGGTGCCGAGCAGGACCGAGTAAACCTAGGCCGTTTGTCCAACCAGTTTTTAAAACTCTCCAATGGTGGGGATTTCACAACCTCCTTTGGAAGCCTATTCCAGAGCATAACTAGTTAAGCTGGCTGGTCTGTGATTCCCCGGGTCCTCTTTTTAGGGATGGATACTGTATGTGCACTTCCCCAGTCTTCTGGGACCTCCCCTGTCCTCCACGATTTCTCAAAGCTAACTGGGAATGGTTCCGAGAGTGCTTCAGCTCATTCCTTCAGTACCCCAGCTAGCCCATTAAGTACCTTTAAGTTGCCATCCGAGGGCTGCTGGGTGGGTTGTGTGAACTGAGTTTGCTAGGCCTCAGTCCAGGTCCTAGTGAACACAAGCGGCACTAAGTGGCTCCTTTGGTCTCCTGAGCAGAGAACCAAGGATCAAACGGGCCCTGGAGCCTGAACTCCCTTCTGATTCGCAAAGGAGATCAGCAGAGCAGCGTGCATGTGGGTCACTCACGCCACGCTGCAAACGCTATCCCACCCCATGGATAGGCAGAAAGCCTCCGTCACCCGGCCTATCGCTCTGGCCCCACTGCAAAGCTCGTTTAAAAACTGCAATGAAATACCCGCCGGCACCCCCTCGGACGTCTCAGCGGCGACTGCAATGCAGCTCTCTCCCTGCCGGTGCGTGACGCGCCTCTCCACCTCGCCCTGTTCCCGGAGCACATGGCGGGTCTCACTGAGTTGCATTTGCCTGGTGCCGCCTCGGCGTGACGAAGGAAAAAGTTTTAATCGTCGCCATGAATTTTTAATGCCCAGCTCCTGCTCCGGTGTCATTATTTGCCTGCACTTCAGCAGTTTGGGAGCACGTTTGTTTAACTAATGTTCCATTCGAGGAAGGATGTGGGGGTTGGGCAGCCCCTCCCTTTCTCCCCACAGTGACCATTAACTGAGATACCCGTGCTGCGCCAGGGGGTCGACAGATGCTGGCAATGCAGCGTCCCCTGCCAGCTGGGCTGTGCTAATGGCAAAGCCTGTTATCGAGGTCAGCCTGGCCGCTCTCAGGAACTTGGTTGTTTATATACTTTGGACTCCTTCCCCTCCACCACGGCTCCCACTTCCAGTGCCCCATCTATGGCAGGGAGGAGAGAGAAGAAAAGCAGGGAGCCCCAGAAGCGGTTAAGGAGGGAACTGGCTGTGAAGCTGGCTGCGGAAGGCTGAACTCTCGGGATGGCACTGGGAGGAAAAGGGAGATTTTTAATTACAGGCCTAAGGGCAAATGCACCATGAGCTGGCACTTTATGCAACCCCATTGCCCTAGATATCCTGGTGATCTATGATAGGGTAGATAGATGGGTTGGATTAGACAGATACAGTGCATGGCTTGTGCTGTGTGGTGACACAGACAGACAGGTAGGCAGATGGCTGTGTACTGTATGGTGACATAGACAGGTAGGTAGATGACTGTATGGTGACACTGACAGGCAGAGGCTGTGTACTGTATGGTGACACGGACAGAAGACAGAAGCGGTGTACTGTATGGTGACACTGACAGGCAAGTATGTAGTTGGGTAGCATATTCTTTATTATTGGTATTTCAATAATCCCCAGTAGTCCAACCATGTAAAGACCCCATTGTGCCAGGCACTGTACAAACACTTAGTAAGAAACAGTCCCTGCCCTGAAGAGCTAAGCAGCTAACGACTATTAGACAGCTACATGGCTCTGTACTGACTGGGGATAGATAGACAGACCTTCCATAGGATTTCATGGTGTATGAGCCAGTGCATTTCTCTGACACTGATGAATACCTCTGAGCTGGATTTCTCAGGCATCAGCCCTACTGCTTCCCAGCTGGGCAGTAAACTCGAGCGTCTTGCTTGTTCTCTCTGTTGTGGCTAGCGAGGAAACGTGGCACAAAGGGGAAAATGACGTTTCTTATGCAGCTTAAATTCTGAGGCCCAGGACAGGTAAAGGGAACCCTCTCCTCCCCAGGAAGTACCACTGCCATCTTCCCCACTCTGCTTGCAGGGTTTTTCTCTCCTCTCTGCTCTGTCCATGGTGCTGTGGCAGTCCCCCCCAGCCCAGCATTGATTCTTAAAGGAGCTGGGCAAAGGGTTGGAGGTATGCTCAGGACAGGCACTCCCCCAGCCTGGAAGGGTTCGAAGGACAGATGTTATCATCAGTGCTTCCTGCTGGTCAGGCAGGAGGTTCCTTGTGAAAGTTCAGCACCTCTGGTTCCTTTCTCCTCCAGAAGCGGGGAGCTCCAAGACGCAGTGGGAAAATGATATCAGTCATCATAGAGGGAGTGGAAAGTAATCATCTTTTTTTTTTAAACCCCACAAAAGGTTCAGTTGTTTCAGACACAGGCTTGGAGAGTGTCGGATTTTAATCCTCCTTTCTCAGGGCCTGATCCCAAGCCCTTTGCCATTCATGGGACCCTTTCTGTGGCCTTCAGTTGGCTTTGGTGGTGTTGTGTGTTTACTTGTAGGTACATGAGGGATGCAAAGGTCCGGGAAGTGGGCCACTTGGATAATAAAAATAAATACTTAGCAGTAATATAGGGTTTTGCAATTAGTCTTCACAGCGCCCCTGTGAGTGAGTGTAATCCCCATTTTGCAGAAGGGGAAACTGAGGCAAAGAGAAGGTAAGTGATTTGCCCAAGGACATAGAGGGAATCAGCGGCAGACAGCAAGAGTGTTGGGCTCCCTAGCCTGCGCTCAGTTCACTAGAGCACACCACCTTCTAATACAAATCAGACCCAGGGGGCGGGGCTTGTGCCGGTGTGTGGGTGGCTTGATGCACGCACAGCTGCTCTCTGCTGGATGGACTTGATCAGATTGGTGTATGTGTCAGTTCTGACCAGCGAAGGTCGTTCTTCAGGGTAGGTCAGTGCAGGGGCCCAGCAGCCCTCTCCTCCCCACCTCGCTCCAGGGCCAGGTCCAGGAACCAGCTTGCTTCTTCTAACTAAGGAGTCTCTTAGCCCTTCTGAGCTGGCTCTGATAATCACACAGAGCTTGCCGGCCCCTAAGCCCCTGCCCGGCCTTTAAAGGGGCAGGCCACCCTGTTATCAGTGGCCCTGCTAAAGCCAATGGTGACCTGGGTGTCTCCTGGGAAAGGTCACCAGTCTGACAGGGGCCCAGGCCAGCAGTGACTGGACCTCTCTGCTATGCATGAGATGAATCTGTGGGAGCTATTTTGCTGCAGGTCCCGGCCCTTTAAAAAGATCGCGACAACTCCTAATCCGGATGACCTTGGCTCTTGTATCTGTCAGCAAGATCCCGCTCGCCATCCAACACATGCCCATCCCACAGCGGGCACAAGGGGCCAGCAGGAGTCGGCGGCGAGCAGGGGGTTATATTTCACACCCTAGCCTGCATCTGATAAGAGCCGATAAGGGCAGCTCTGTCTCCATTAGAGACGATTCTTAAGTTACTCGTGTCTCGGCTTCTGCGGATATGTAATCCGGGACCTGGCAGAGAGGAGCATGGGCAGGAGCGGATCGCAGTCCAGTGGTTTCTCTTTAAAGCTGGGGGTCAGGTTAAGGACGGCAAGGGAAAGTGAGACACCATGGGCCTGATTTTCAGGGGCAATGAGCACCCCTCATATGGCAATAAAGTACCGCAGAGTGTCCCATTAGCATGGCAGAATCCCAGCACAGCCCACTGCTCTATCAACTGGCATCGCCCCACCTTGTAATAATTATATGCACAATGAAGAGATAGTCCCTGCCCCAAGGAGCTTACAATCTGCATGGTTATACCAGGTGGCATCTTCACATAACTGACCCCACCTGCGCCATCAGGGAGGTTTAAACCCAAGACCTTCAGCACTAAAATCATGAGCCTCTACTGCTTTCAGCTAGAGGAATGACTCGTTGATGGCCCTTGTCCTCTTGTGTAGACCAACCACTAGGAAGCTGATTTAGCTTCTGTTGAAGTCAATGAAAAGATCCCGATTCTCTTCATTGGTACTGAATCACACCCTAGGAGAAGTGATGAGCATGGCGTAAGAGCCTAGGTAAAATAGACTATAATAGATAAAGACCCACTCTCTGCTAGTTTCAGTCACGCCCTGTGAAGACTCATGACTGGGCTTAAGAACATAAGAATGGCCCCAGTGGGTCAGACCAATGGTCTGTCTAGCCCTGTATCCTAGCTTCTGACAGTGGCCGCTGCCAGATGCTTCAGAAGGAATGAACAGAACAGAGCAATTTATCAAGTGATCCATCCTCTCTCATCCAGTCCCAGCTTCTTGCCATCAGACTTTTAGGGGCACCCAAAGCATGGGGTTGCATCCCTGACCATCTTGGCTAATAGCCACTGGTGGATCGATCCTCCATGAAGATATCTAATTCTTTTTAGGAACACTGTTATAGTTTTGGCCTTCACAACATCCCCTGGCAATGAGTTCCACAAGGTGCCTGTGCGTTGTGTGAAGAAGGACTTCCCTATGTTTGTTTTTAAACATGCTTCCTGTTTTAAACCAGCTTGACATTGCCCCAGCACCTATCTTACTTCTTTGAGGACATTGATCATTTCAAAAGCAAAACCCAAATGCAGCTGGGTGGTGAGCATAATGTTGTGTTGGTTCTCAGAGTTCCAGGTGAGCTCAACACTGGCTACTGTCACCAGGGCTTGTTCAAGCTATTAGACCTCCACAAATATACTGATAATGATCAAGTGGCATTTCTTTAATAGCAGGAACTATCCTTTTACATCGAAATGAAGTGTGTGGTTAAACAGGCTCGGGGCACTCCCTGCAAAGACAATGCTGCTTGCTGTTTACGCCCTTCAGATGTCATGTCGCCTCTTGGTCATTGCTCAGCCATGCTGTATGGATTCAGCTCTTTTCATCTCCCCTTGTAAATCAATCTCTCAGTCCTTTTCAGTATTCCTTTATGAACCCTCTGCAACGTGCCAATATCTGGCTGGTAAGGAGAGGACCCAGAAATTCATAGATTCCCAGGCCAGAAGGGACCATTATGATCGTCTAGTCTGACCTCCTGTATAACATAGGCTATAAGACTTCCCTGAATTAATTCCTGGTGGAACTAGAACAGATCTTCTAGAAAAACAGCCAATCTTGATTTACAAGTTTCCAGTGATGGAGAATCCACCACAACCCTTGGTAAATTGGTCCAATGGTTAATTACCCTCACTGTTAAAAATGTACATCTTATTTCTAGTCTGAATTTGTCTAGCTTTAGCTTCTAGCCCTTGGACCTTGTTAGAACTTTGTCTGCTAGACTGAAGAGTCCTACTATCAAATTTCTGTTCCCAATGTTGGTACTTCAGTGAGCACAGCTTCCACATACAGTCACACCTGAGCCCCAGCCCTTTGGACTGTTTGATTTTTGGGGAAAGCAATCCATCCTCCTCTCTGTCTATAAGCCACCTTGTGCTCTGTGGGTGCTATCCAGTAGCAACAGTGACAGCAGTGGCTTCAGGACTTGGCCTGAGGTTTATGGAGTGCAAGAGTCCCAGTGCAAGAAACAAAACCAAAATCCTTTCATATAACTAGCGACCCCCACCCCAGGTGGTAAAATGTGATCCTATTTCGGATGCCTTCCTCCTCTGACTACTACATAGGTGTTTTCAGAGAGTCACCTGTGTTCTGTCTGGCCACCAGTCCCGCCTCAGCAGGCCACCCTGTTCACCCAGGGGAGCTCTCAGCTGGGAATCTCAGACCTTGCATGCTGGAAAGCAAGTAGGACACTTCATAGACCCGATGGGAGCCTGATTCTCCTCACATAATTATTGACGTCAGTGCAAAGGGGGTGTGGATGAGTGGGCAGTTGCGATTCAGGAGCGTCTGACATGCACTTGCACTATTCCCGCGCAAGGCAATGATGAACCAGCCCCAGAGTAACTAATGAGCAGGAATAAGGTTGAGTGCAATGACCCAGGTTAGAGTTAGCTTTAGGCCAGGGCTTTAGCTTTCAGACCAAGAGTCCAGATGCAGCTGTTCACAACTGCTTCCCTCACAACCTTTGCACTGGTCTATTAAATCATTGCACCAATTCCTTTCACCAGGGGTTACCCATGGGAACTGGTGCAATGGGTTGAAGATATGATCGTGCCGCTGTCTCTGAGGTGGACCTGTTTCTACAGGGAGTGGGCAACTCTGCTTCAGTCAGAGATGAGATATGAGGAATATGGACTTGACCCTCCCAGTCAACAGCAGATCATAGAATCATAGAATCATAGAATCATAGAATATCAGGGTTGGAAGGGACCCCAGAAGGTCATCTAGTCCAACCCCCTGCTCAAAGCAGGACCAAGTCCCAGTTAAATCATCCTAGCCAGGGCTTTGTCAAGCCTGACCTTAAAAACCTCTAAGGAAGGAGATTCTACCACCTCCCTAGGTAACGCATTCCAGTGTTTCACCACCCTCTTAGTGAAAAAGTTTTTCCTAATATCCAATCTAAACCTCCCCCATTGCAACTTGAGACCATTACTCCTCGTTCTGTCATCTGCTACCATTGAGAACAGTCTAGAGCCATCCTCTTTTTGAAACCCCCTTTCAGGTAGTTGAAAGCAGCTATCAAATCCCCCCTCATTCTTCTCTTCTGCAGACTAAACAATCCCAGCTCCCTCAGCCTCTCCTCATAAGTCATGTGCTCTAGACCCCTAATCATTTTTGTTGCCCTTCGTTGTACTCTTTCCAATTTATCCACATCCTTCCTGTAGTGTGGGGCCCAAAACTGGACACAGTACTCCAGATGAGGCCTCACCAGTGTCGAATAGAGGGGAAATAGATGAGCCCCTCTGGAGTCACAGCTGGGGCCAAGGTGGACTCCAGCTTCTCCAGGGCCTTGGCTAGAGGCATACAGCCGAGAAGTGCCTGATCCCTGGAGAGGAGGCCTGCGGAAAGGAAGAGGCAAAAGACTAGGAGATGGGCAGAATCCTCATTAGCAGGTCTGTCCACCATTCTGGTTTCAGAGGGAATTGTGGTTTCCATGCACGTAGGCAGAGTGATGTGCGGTAGAGAGGACTAGTGAATCCATCAATCACTCATCTGACATTGCTGGCCTGACTACTGCAAAATGTGTATTAAAAAAAAGAAACATTAAGGGCTTTAATAATTTAAGTCGCTCTTAACTACGCCCAGCAATTTAAACAATTGGAACGGTTTAAATATTTGGAAAGAAGTTCGAGCTGGGAAATGATTTAGGACTGGGACTGACAGGTTCAGCTTGGCTCTGCTCTGCAGATTGATACAGTCCCAATACATACATGGTCACTTACATCACTTGATACGTCCCGTGTCCCAAGCTAAGACCACGTCCAGCATGGCCCTTGGCCGATGGTGCAGCTGGCTGGCTATGGAGGTTCCCGCCAGGACAAATCCAGCTCAGGTGGTGGCTGAAAGCTGCTAATGTGTGAGTACTGTGGCATGGCTGATGTGAAAGGAGTTGGAGGCTGACCCAAAGCCCATTGAACTCAATGGAAAGGCAGACATGGATGTCAGGGAGCTTTGGATCAGGCCCGCACAGGTCTCTGTCCAATTCCCATTGGATAGGTGTCCACACCATGAAAACTGCCATCTCCGTTGCTGCTACCTGGCACATTTTTCAGCAGCCTCATTAGAGGTCAAAGCCTCCAGGGGCCACAGGGACCCAACTATCCTCTCAAGTGAATAGATGCTCTCCCCGGAATAGGGATAAGGTACACGGTGGGGATTGTGCTGTGCATGTCCTGGGAGCAATATCTTCCACTTCTCCTGAACCCCGAGCTGTAAACAGCAATAATCATTCAGTGATGTTCCCCTCTCAAAAGCACTTTACAAACTCCAATGTGTTGATTCTCACAACATCCCTGTGCATTAGGACAGTAAGTCTTATTGTCCCCATTTTACAGACAGGGAAACTGAGTCACAGAAGTTAAGTGACACACGCTCCCAAAGCCAGAGAGGGTGTCGGTTTCAGATATGAGATTAGAGGTTCCTGTTGCCCAGGTCTGGTGCTCAGACCACTAGGCTACCATAGTATAAATGTTTAATTAAAGGAGGCAGTGTTGCCTAATACACAGGGCACCTGACTGGAACTCAGGCGGCCTGGTTCTATTTCTGCTCTGCCACTAGCTAGTGGGTGCATCATGTCACGTCACTGCCCCGTGCCTCAGGTTTCCCCTCTGCAAAATGGGGAAAGTGATACTGACCTCCTTGGTAAAGCGCATTGAGTTCTACTATTAAGAAACACTATATAACAGCTATGTGCTGGTACTCTTAACAATAACAATAGCCTTAGGAACAAACATGTCTATAGATCCTTTGTCCTGTTCCAAGCCTAGTGGGCCAACTGGAACTAGTTTTTGGGGAACCCCTCTTCCATTCAGTTCCCCAAAAATTCAGTCCGACTACAGTCTTGTCACTCAGGTTCTTTTTTTGGCACACAGCAAAGCTATGCTGAGTTGATCAGTCTCAAGCGTAGAGGTGGATTTAGGGCATGCTACACATCCAAAGTTACGCAACAACTCTCCTGCTTTAGAGAGATATTTACAATTGCACCGCATGTTTTGGGATTGGCTCGGTTACTTTGTGTGAACCAATCTCCCTACAGCATGTGCAGTCCATGCTCTGTCCATGTACAATGTACTCTTTGCCTCATCGTTACGTTCCTGCGTAACCATTGTTATCCTGTCCATTGTAAATTTCCCCCTTCGTTTAGCTAGTACAGACATTCTGTTTCCAGCCTGCTGATCCTTTCATGTCCCTAATCCTGTCTTTCAGGAAATGAGACCTCACCCATGTCTAATGACTCTTGTCAAGCCAGGCATACATCAGTAGAAGCCAGGTGAAAATTTCCAAATGGAATGTACTAAAGCGTGTTTTAGATTCTCACTTCTGCACTGTTTTATTCTCTTCACCATTAATTGCATAGCTTTACAGATACAGTGGGGTATGCCAATGGTTTGATCTATAGCCCAATGAAATCGACAGCGATACCCATTGACTTCCCTGAGCTTTGGATCAAGCCCCACACACAAACCATAGCGCCATCATTCTTGCACACAAGCTGCCATCTTGTGTGATCTTTCCCTTTGCCTCTTAAATATTTTCTTGCTCAGCACAGGCTAAACTGTCATCATAATCCCATGCCTGCTAAGAGTAAACTGTTCCATTACTGCCCAGAGATTAAATTATAATCAGATCCAATCTCTTTCCCCACCCCAATTGCTTTACGCTCCATAATCAGATACAAGCTCAGATTGTTCAGTCATGTCAAGCAATATTTCTCTCCATAGTTCGCACTGAAAATTGCATGCAAACCTATGTCACCTTGAATTAATTCTTGTAAAACAATGTTTATATTAACCATTCATTTATCGACCTCTGTTTGGTGGGTCAATATCAAAACACATGGTCCCTTGAGGGCCATGTATTGACCTCAGCTTCCTCTCAGGTCAATATGCCAGTCTCAGGTCAATACATCTTGACACTGACCTCAGCAGAAGTCAATAGTATCTGCATATTATTATATTGTCAGAAGCTTAGAAACATACAATTGTGTATCTTGGATGTAAGGCAGCTCAAGAGTCACTTAGATGTATTGAATGAGGTATTAAAGTGCACTTCTTGCTCCCCAGATGTATTCAGTTAGGTCTGAAAATTATTATTTATTATTTGTTTATTTGTATTGTGGTAGCACGTAGAACCCTGGATATGGAGCAGGGCCCCATTGTGTCAGGTTCTGTGCAAACACAGAACCAAAAGATGACCCCGGACCCAGAAAGCTTACAACCTAAGAAAGGAGACAGCAGATGGATACAGACAGACCAATGGGAAGGTACAAGGAAACAGCCAATAGTTATCACGATGACCAGCCACAGACTCAGCGCTCCAGCAGCCTAACTTGTCAAGCTTTTCATGCAGCATTTTCAATGGATATGAGTGAGGAAAGATTGTGTTTGTCAAGGCCACAGAAAAGGATGTTGCAGTAATTGAGACACAAGATGATAAGAGCCTTGACAAGAGTTGTAGCTGTTTAGATGCCCAAAAAGACCTAATCCCACAATAAAGGAAGAAGGGCCAATTGGTTAAAAAAACAACTTGGCAAGTGAAGAAGTGAAGGCATCTATAAAAATGTGTATATATATGACTATACACCTCTACCCCGATATAACGCGGTCCTCAGGAGCCAAAAAATCTTACCGCATTGTAGATAAAACCATGTTATATTGAAATTGCTTTGGCCTCGAGCATTTCCATTATTAATAGTCACTTCCCACCCCCTGACTACCCCCTCCAGAGACCCCTCCGCCCCAACCACCCCTCCCAAGACCCCACCCCCTATCTAAGCCCCCCTGCTCCTTGTCCCCTGACTGCCCCCTCAAAAGACCCCCCCATCCCTAATCACCCCCAGGACCCCACCCCCTACCCAACCCCCCTGCTCCCTGTCCCCTGACTGCTCCGATCCCTATCCACACCCCCGCCCCCTGACAGGCCCCCTGGGACTCCCATGCCCTATCCAACACCCCCATTCCCCATCCTCTGCCCTCCCTGCCCCCAGAACCTCTGAACCATCCTTGTCCCCTGACCGCCCCCCCCCCCCAAGCCAGAGGGGTTACCCTTATCTGGACCTGCTGATTTTAAAATGTTCTGGCTTTAGTAGCTGCTACTTACATCCTCCTGAGATACTAGTGGAATGGAAAGATCGTCATTGTCATCCTAAATCCTAAAATCACCACTGGTCAAGTTTGCAGATGATACAAAAATGGAGGGAATGGTAAATAATGAAGAGCATAGGTCACTGATACAGAGCAAACTGGATCGCTTGATAAACTGGGCTGAAGCAAACAATATGTGTTTGAATATAACTAAATGTAAATGTATGCATCTAGGAACAAAGCATGCAGGCCATGGTTACAGGATGGGGGACTGTAGTGGGGTAGACACCCGCTCTGGCCCTGAGGGGCTTAGAACAGCCCAGGAGAGGGCTGTGGCTGGGGCAAGCAGCCCAGCCTAAGTAGGGAAGTAGGCTCAGCTGGGGCCATGCCCCAATTAGGGCTCAGTAGGCCTTATAAGTAGGCAGTGGAGAGGGAGGGACCTGGCTGCAGGGAGCAGAGAGTACCTAGATTGGAGCAAGGCTGAGGAAAGACTAAGGGAGCCGGGTATCTCTGGCCTGGAAAATCCCAGGCTGCCTTCTAGTAGAAGGCCAGGCAGGTACTGGGGTTGCAAAGGGGGCAGCCCATGGGTAGGCCGGGGCAGCAGGTCCAAACCCCTCCTTGCCAGTGATGAGTGGCTTTTACACTACAATCTGCCCCTGATACAAGGGGCTAGTTGGTGACTGGCAGTAGCCTTGCACTGAGGTGAGGAGGGGATAGTGGGTGTGGGTTCCCCTGTGGCGGAGGGGGGGATCCTGAGATACAGTGGGTGTACTGCCAGGGGGCAGCCATCCAAGAGACAAGGGGCACTGGGTCTAGGAGGGATGCGGGGCCAGCGGTAAGGCGGATCACCGACTTGCAGAGGGTGCTCTGGATCCTGGTGGGCTAATTCCCGACCAAGACCAGCAGGAGGCGCCGCAGGGGTGAGTACACTGCCTTACAGGGACTCCAACTTAGGAAGCAGAGACTGAAAAAGATTTGTGGGGTGTGGTGGATAATCAGCTGAACAGGAGCTCCCAATGTGATGCTGTGGCCAAAAGGGCTAATGAGATCCTGGGATGCATAAACAAGGGAATCTCCAATAGGAGCAGAGAGGTTATCTTACTTCTGTATTACCTAATCAAACTGGAGGATTGGGCCAAAAGAAATCTGATGAGGTTCAACAGGGACAAGTGCAGAGTCCTGCATTTAGGACGGAAGATTCTTGTGCACCGCTACAGGCTGGGGACCGACTGTGTAAGACGCCATTCTGCAGAAAAGGACCTGGGGATTACAGTGGATGAGAAACTGAATATGAGTCAGCAGTGGTCAAGTTTGCAGATGATATAAAGAAGGCTAACAACCTATTGCCAAGAAGGCTAACAGCCTATTGGGCTTTGTTAGTAGGAGCATTGCCAGCAGGCCGAGGGAAGTGATTATTCCTCTCTATTTGGCACTGGTGAGGCCACATCTGGAGTACTCGCAAAAAGAAAAGGAGTACTTGTGGCACCTTAGAGACTAACAAATTTATTAGAGCATAAGCTTTCGTGAGCTACAGCTCACTTCATCGGATGCATTTGGTGGAAAAAACAGAGGAGAGATTTATATACACACACACACACAGAGAACATGAAACAATGGGTTTATCATACACACTGTAAGGAGAGTGATCACTTAAGATAAGCCATCACCAGCAGCAGGGGGGGAAAGGAGGAAAACCTTTCATGGTGACAAGCAAGGTAGGCTAATTCCAGCAGTTAACAAGAATATTACATAAACACCACCCTATATCGGAAACCTACTGACCGCTATTCCTACCTACATGCCTCTAGCTTTCATCCAGATCATACCACTCGATCCATTGTCTACAGCCAAGCGCTACGATATAACCGCATTTGCTCCAACCCCTCAGACAGAGACAAACACCTACAAGATCTCTATCATGCATTCCTACAACTACAATACCCACCTGCTGAAGTGAAGAAACAGATTGACAGAGCCAGAAGAGTACCCAGAAGTCACCTACTACAGGACAGGCCCAACAAAGAAAATAACAGAATGCCACTAGCTATCACCTTCAGCCCCCAACTAAAACCTCTCCAACGCATCATCAAGGATCTACAACCTATCCTGAAGGACGACCAATCACTCTCACAGATCTTGGGAGACAGACCAGTCCTTGCTTACAGACAGCCCCCCAATCTGAAGCAAATACTCTCCAGCAACCACACACCACACAACAGAACCACTAACCCAGGAACCTATCCTTGCAACAAAGCCCGTTGCCAACTCTGTCCACATATCTATTCAGGGGATACCATCATAGGGCCTAATCACATCAGCCACACTATCAGAGGCTCGTTCACCTGCGCATCTACCAATGTGATATATGCCATCATGTGCCAGCAATGCCCCTCTGCCATGTACATTGGCCAAACTGGACAGTCTCTACGTAAAAGAATGAATGGACACAAATCAGACGTCAAGAATTATAACATTCAAAAACCAGTTGGAGAACACTTCAATCTCTCCGGTCACTCGATCACAGACCTAAGAGTGGCTATCCTTCAACAAAAAAGCTTCAAAAACAGACTCCAACGAGAGACTGCTGAATTGGAATTAATTTGCAAACTGGATACAATTAACTTAGGCTTGAATAGAGACTGGGAGTGGATGGGTCATTACACAAAGTAAAACTATTTCCCCATGGTATTTCTCCCCCCCACCCAACCCCCCACTGTTCCTCTGATATTCTTGTTAACTGCTGGAATTAGCCTACCTTGCTTGTCACCATGAAAGGTTTTCCTCCTTTCCCTCCCCCCCCCCTCCGCTGCTGGTGATGGCTTATCTTAAGTGATCACTCTCCTTACAGTGTGTATGATAAACCCATTGTTTCATGTTCTCTGTGTGTGTGTATATAAATCTCCCCTCTGTTTTTTCCACCAAATGCATCCGATGAAGTGAGCTGTAGCTCACGAAAGCTTATGCTCTAATAAATTTGTTAGTCTCTAAGGTGCCACAAGTACTCCTTTTCTTTTTGCGAATACAGACTAACACGGTTGCTACTCTGAAACCTGTCATCTGGAGTACTGCGTCCAGTTTTGGTCCCCCACTACAGAAAGCATGTGGACGAATTGGAGAGAGTCCAATGGAGGGCAACAAAAATGATCAGGGGGCAGGGGCACATGATTTACGAGAAGAGGTTGAGGGAACTGGGGTTATTTAGTCTGCAGAAGAGAGGAATGAGGGAGGATTTGATAGCAGCCTTCAACTACCTGAAGGGCGGTTCCAAAGAGGATGGTCCTAGTTCTTAGTGGTGGCAGATAACAGAACAAGAAGCAATGGTCTCAAGTTGCAGTGGGGGAGATCTAGGTTGGATATCAGGAAACACTATTTTTCACTAGAAGGGTGGTGAAGCACTGGAATGGATTACCTAGGGAGGTGGTGGAATCTCCATCCTTAGAGGTTTTTAAGGCCCGGCTTGACAAAGCGCTGGCGGGGATGATTTAGTTGGGGTTGGTCCTGCTTTGAGCAGGGGGTTGGACTAGATACCTCCTGAGGTCCCTTCCAACCCTAATCTTCTAGGATTCTATGATTCTATTTGGCACTTGTGCAACCACTGCTGGAATCCTTTGTCCAGTTCTGGTGCCCACAATTCAAGAAAGGTGTTGATAAATTGGAGAAGGTTCAGAGAAGAGTCACGAGAATGATTAAAGGATTAGAAAACATGGCTTATAGTGATAGACTCAAGGAGCTCAATCTATTTAGCTTAACAAAGAGAAGGTTAAGAAGTGACCTGATCAGTCTGTAAGAACCTACAAACATTTAATAGTAGGCTCTTCAGACTGGCAGAGAAAGGTCTAACACAATCCAATGGCCAGAAGTTAAAACTAGACAAATTCAGATTGGAAACAAAGCAGTGAGGGTAATTATTCATTGGAACAACTTACCAAGGGTTGTGTTGGATTCTCCATCACTGACAATTTTTAAATCCAGATGGGCTGTTTTTCTAAAAGATCTGCTCTTGGAATAACTTGGGGGCAGTTGTCTGGCTTATGTTATAGAGGAGGCCAAACTAGATGATTACAATGGTCCTTTCTGACCCTGGTATCTCTGAATCTATATAAAACCAGCAGAACCACTGATGCCGCAGCTGATGCTCAGCATCCTAGAACCACTGGCTCTTCCTTTAAACCTGAGCGTGATTGCCAGCCACACCTGCTTTCCATCTCTGGATTGGAATGACGCATTCTTGTTTCACATTTGTGCGGCACTTTACAGGGATAACGTACCTAGGACCCTGTTCAGGTCATTGGCTCTCGCCCCTGCACCCACCCCAGTCTGATCAGCTGAGAAATTTTCTTCATGATGCTGTTAAAAAGCAGACCCCTTAGCTGGGCAGTCAAAGGGTATTTAGAAGGATAGCTCTTCACCATCACACTCACACATCTCCTGGGAAATCACAGCTCCTAACTGCAGCCTCTTCATCCGAGACTCCAGTGCAGCCGTTGGGATCTGCCAGCCACCAAGCTTTCCTGCCTCAGGGCTTTTCTGAGGGAGCAAATGAGCTGCCAGATCCAGCTAATGGAAGTGTATTTGCCAATTAAAAACTGTTCTGTTAATTGTGACTGTGTGTGTGTGTGTGTGTGTGCACGCTTGTATGTATGTGTGAGTGCCAGCAGTCTCTGTCATTGTCACTGAATTCCTGGCTGGATTGTTCTACAGCGGGTTGGGGGAAACAAAGCCATGCAAATCTCACTGCAAACAACGTCCCATTTGCTCATCTGGCTTGCATTCCATCCCTTTGATCATCTTTGTCACTCGCTTCTGGATCCTTTCCAGTTTCTCTACATCCTTTCTATACAGCAGTGACCAAAATTGGACACAACATTCCAGATGAGGCCTAACCAGTGCTGAGTAGAGAGGTACTGTCACCTCCCGTGACTTGCATGCTATGCTTCCATTAATGCAACCTAAAATTGCATTTGCTTTTTTTTGCAACAGCAGCACATTGCTGACTCATGTTGAGGTTGTGATCCACCACAACTACCAGTTGCTTCTCAGCAGTGCTGCTGCCAAACCATATATCCCCCATTCTGTATTTGTGCATTTGGGTTTTCTTCCCTAGGCATAGTACCTTACATTTGTCTTTGTTGAATTTCATTTTGTTGTCTATCGCTCAGTTCTCCAATTTATCAAGATCCCTTTGAATTTTAGCTCCATCTCCAAAGTGTTTGCAACCTTGCCCCCGCTAGCTTTGTGTCATCTGCAGATTTGATCACTATGCTCTGTTCCTATATCCAGGTCATTAATAAAAATGTCCAACAGCACCAGATCCAGAACAGATCCCTGTGGAACCCCGCTTGAGACCTCCCTCCAATCTGACATCATTCCATTCAGAGTTACTCTTTGTTTGTGCTTGTTTAACCAAATGTATATACACTTACCGGTAGTTCTGCTGAGCCTACATTTCTCCAGTTTACTTATGAGAATATCATGTGGGACTGTGTCAAAAGGCTTGCTAAAGTCCAGGTATTTTATGTCCACTGCATTTCTCCTATCCACCAAACCAGTTACTGTGTCAAAGAAGGAAATCAAGCTGGTTTGGCATGTTTGTTCTTGTAAATCCATGCTGATTAACCCTTCATCCTCCAGGTATTTGCAAACTGAATGTTTTATACATTCAGCTAATAACTTCCCAAGTGTCAAGGTCAGGCTGACTGGTCTATAGTTTCCCAGCTCCCCCCTTTTTAACGATGGGCACTACGTTAGCCCTTCTCCAGTCTTCCGGGACCTCTCCTGTCATCCATGAATTTGCAAATATTATCGCCAGTGGCTTCCAATGTGCCAGATGCTTCAGAGGGAATGGAGAGAACAGTGTAATGTATCAAGGGATCCATCCTTGTCATCCTGTCCCATCTTCTGGCAGTCAGAGGTTTAGAGATATCCAGAACGTAGGGTTGCGTCCCTGACCATCTTGGCTCATAGCCATTGATGGACCTATCCGTCCTTGGTCACTTTCTCTATCCCAATCATGATTTTATAGACTTCTCTCATATCCCCCCCTTAGTCGTCTCTTTTCCAAGCTCAACTGTCTCAAATGTATTAATCTCTCCTCATACGGAAGCTGTTCTAGACCCCTTATCATTTTTGTTGCCCTTCTCTGTACTTTTTCCAATTCTAATGTATCTTTTTTTGAGATGGGGTGACCAGAACTGCCTGTAGTATTCAAGGTGTGGGTGTACCATGGATTTATACAGTAGCATTATAATATTTTCTGTCTTATCTATCCCTTTCCTAATGGTTCCTAACATTCTGTTCGCTTTTTTGACTGCGGCTGCACATTGAGTGGATGATTTCAGAAAACTATCCGCAATGACTCCAAGAGCTCTTTCTTGAGTGGTAACAGCTAATTCAGACCCCATCCTTTTATATGTATAGTTGGGATTATGTCTTCCAGTGTGCATTAGTTTGCATTTATCAACCCTGAATTTCATCGGCCATTTTATTGCCCAGTCACCCAGTTTTGTGAGATCTCTTTGTAACTCACTCTAGTCTGCTTTGGACTTAACTATCTTGAGTAATTTTGTGTGGTCTGTGGTTTGCCACCTCACCATTTACCCCTTTTTCCAGATCATTTATGAAAATGTTGAACAGCACTGGTCCCAGCACAGATCTTTGGGGGACCCTGCAATTTACCTCTCTACTCTGTTTATTCCTACTCTTTGTTTCCTATGTTTTAACCACTTATTGATCTATGAGAGGACCTTCCCTTTTATCCCATAACTCCTTACTTTGCTGCCGAGCCTTTGGTGAGACTTTCTGAAAGTCCAAATGCACTATATCCACTGGATCGCCTTTGTCCATATGCTTGGGGACAGACTCAAAGAATTCTAATAGATTAATGAGGCATGATTTCCTTTTACAGAAGCTGTGTTGACTCTTCCCTAATGTTTCATGTTTATCTTTGTCTGATAATTCTGTTCTTTACTATAGTTTCAACCAATTTGCCTGTTATTGAAATTAGGCTTACTGGTCTATAATTGCCAGGATCGCGTCTGAAGCCTTTTTAAAAAAACTGGCATCATGTAAGCAGAGTCAGGATGAGCTCCACCCTGACATCTGTTGGTGAGTTGTGGCAAGTTGTGGAAAAGAACTTCAGGGGCTGATCTCATTTGCATAGGCACACCCACCCCGCCTAGCATAAGCACATAGCTGCCCAAATGGTCACTTTGGCTGCTGTGGGATCCCCAGTTTCTCTGTTGTTGGGGCAGGAAGAATAAATTGTTATCCTGATTATGTGAATCAAGGACAGTGGAACTGTATTTGGCCTTTTGTTATGATGGAGGGACTCTCCATCAACTAAGTAGCACTCGCTAGGCAAGGGATGGGTTCCAAAACTCAGTGAATGGAGAGAGAGGTTAGGGATATGTATTAATGCCTGGTGGTATGGGTTCCCTCGTGAGGACCTTACATACTAATTGCACTTCCTCCTCTCTCCACTGTAGAGTATCAGAGCTAATTTTGATTCTATTAGGAGTCTAGTTACAGGCTGTTGAGCTGAATTCACTTTGGGCCAACGATGTACCAGCATTGAGGCTCACCTGCTACAAGCTGAAATCACAAAAGAGCTACAATTACAAAGAGCTGAAATCACTGAGTATTGTGTTAAGTAGTGGGGGGGCCTGAAGATATATTGCGGAACAATTTGTGGGATGGCTGGAGTGGCTCATGGGGCTGGCTGGCAGAGTGGAGCAATTCGTGGGATGGCTGGTGGAGCGAAGCAGAGCCCCACGGAGGGGCAAATTGGCTTTGGACCATGTAAGGTGCCCCTTAACCCCCCATCTCCACCCAGGTTGGGAGGTAAAACTCTGCAGATAAACTTTCAAACTGTGGCGCTGCACTGACCAGGGACAGAGACTTTTGGGTTGTTGGACTTTTGGGATTTTGGGTTGCAGGACTCAAGAACCCAAGGGAAAGGTCATGCTCCAATTTGCTTGGGGTGGGTTTTTGCTCATGGGTTGTGTTATGAATCCTGTTGTTTGTGGTTCCCCAACATAATGCCACATTGTTTCTCTCTGTTATTAAAAGGCTTTTGCTACACTCAGACTCTATGCTTGTGAGAGGGAAAGTATTGCCTCTTAGAAGTGCCTAGCGGGGGTGGTATATATTTGTCCCAGGTCACTGGGTGGGGGCTCGTGCCAGTTTTGCATTGTGTTATTGGAATGGAACCCCTAGATACTGAACCCGGCCCTTGTTGCTGCCAACTCTGATGGGCAGAAGGGTTACAATCACATTAGCTATCTACCAGTCATATGATACAGAGGCTGCTTTCAGCAATAGGTTACATCCTGCCATTAGTAGTTCTGCAACTTCATAGTGGAGTTCCTTCAGAACTCTTGGGTGAATCCCATCTGGTTCTGGTGACCTTATTACTGTTTAATTTATCAATTTCTTCCTAAATCTCCTCTAATGACACCTCAATCTGTGACAGTTCCTCAGATTTGTCACCTAAAAAGAATGACTCAGGTTTAGGAATCTTCCTCACATCCTCAGCTGTGAAGATGGATGCAAAGTATTCATTTAGCTTCTCTACCACAGAGAGAGACTGTGGGAGAGACTGCAAAGCCCAGCCTGGAAAGGCCAGTGGAGAAGGACCAACTCCAGGCAGGTGGTACTGGGAAGCAGCCACAGACCCTAAGGAAGGAGGGGGCTGTGCCTGGCTGAAATTGGGATGAAGACTTCATGAATTGGTGTTTCAATTTGAAAGATTTTGTTGCCTTCTGGGAGAGAAATGCTCAACTAGGGTTGGGGCCTGGAGAGCTCAAGTGCCCCTGAAGACTAAATAAACGGAATCCCTTCTGTGGGTTGTTTGAATTATTTTGTGAACTGTTTCAGAGTAGCAGCCGTGTTAGTCTGTATTCTCAAAAAGAAAAGGAGTACTTGTGGCACCTTAGAGACTAACAAATTTATTAGAGCATAAGCTTTCGTGAGCTACAGCTCACTTCATCGGATGCATTTGGTGGAAAAAACAGAGTAGAGATTTATATACACACACACAGAGAACATGAAACAATGGGTTTATCATACACACTGTAAGGAGAGTGATCACTTAAGATAAGCCATCACCAACAGCAGGGGGGGGAAGGAGGAAAACCTTTCATGGTGACAAGCAGGTAGGCTAATTCCAGCAGTTAACAAGAATATCAGAGGAACAGTGGGGGGTGGGGTGGGAGGGAGAAATACCATGGGGAAATAGTTTTACTTTGTGTAATGACTCATCCATTCCCAGTCTCTATTCAAGCCTAAGTTAATTGTATCCAGTTTGCAAATTAATTCCAATTCAGCAGTCTCTCGTTGGAGTCTGTTTTTGAAGCTTTTTTGTTGAAGTATAGCCACTCTTAGGTCTGTGATCGAGTGACCAGAGAGATTGAAGTGTTCTCCAACTGGTTTTTGAATGTTATAATTCTTGACGTCTGATTTGTGTCCATTCATTCTTTTACGTAGAGACTGTCCAGTTTGGCCAATGTACATGGCAGAGGGGCATTGCTGGCACATGATGGCATATATCACATTGGTAGATGCGCAGGTGAAGGAGCCTCTGATAGTGTGGCTGATGTGATTAGGCCCTATGATGGTATCCCCTGAATAGATATGTGGACAGAGTTGGCAACGGGCTTTGTTGCAAGGATAGGTTCCTGGGTTAGTGGTTCTGTTGTGTGGTGTGTGGTTGCTGGTGAGTATTTGCTTCAGATTGGGGGGCTGTCTGTAAGCAAGGACTGGTCTATCTCCCAAGATCTGAGAGAGCGATGGCTCGTCCTTCAGGATAGGTTGTAGATCCTTGATGATGCGTTGGAGGGGTTTTAGTTGGGGGCTGAAGGTGATGGCTAGTGGCGTTCTGTTGTTTTCTTTGTTGGGCCTGTCCTGTAGTAGGTGACTTCTGGGTACTCTTCTGGCTCTGTCAATCTGTTTCTTCACTTCAGCAGGTGGGTACTGTAGTTGTAGGAATGCATGATAGAGATCTTGTAGGTGTTTGTCTCTGTCTGAGGGGTTGGAGCAAATGCGGTTATATCGTAGCGCTTGGCTGTAGACAATGGATCGAGTGGTATGATCTGGATGAAAGCTAGAGGCATGTAGGTAGGAATAGCGGTCAGTAGGTTTCCGATATAGGGTGGTGTTTATGTGACCATCGCTTATTAGCACCGTAGTGTCCAGGAAGTGGATCTCTTGTGTGGACTGGTCCAGGCTGAGGTTGATGGTGGGATGGAAATTGTTGAAATCATGGTGGAATTCCTCAAGAGCTTCTTTTCCATGGGTCCAGATGATGAAGATGTCATCAATGTAGCGCAAGTAGAGTAGGGGCATTAGGGAACGAGAGCTGAGGAAGCGTTGTTCTAAGTCAGCCATAAAAATGTTGGCATACTGTGGGGCCATGCGGGTACCCATCGCAGTGCCGCTGATTTGAAGGTATACATTGTCACCAAATGTGAAATAGTTATGGGTCAGGACAAAGTCACAAAGTTCTGCCACCAGGTTAGCCGTGACAGTATCGGGGATACTGTTCCTGACGGCTTGTAGTCCATCTTTGTGTGGAATATTGGTGTAGAGGGCTTCTACATCCATAGTGGCTAGGATGGTGTTTTTAGGAAGATCACCAATGGACTGTAGTTTCCTCAGGAAATCGGTGGTGTCTCGAAGATAGCTGGGAGTGCTGGTAACGAAGGGCCTGAGGAGGGAGTCTACATAGCCAGACAATCCTGCTGTCAGGGTGCCAATGCCTGAGATGATGGGGCGTCCAGGATTTCCAGGTTTATGGATCTTGGGTAGCAGATAGAATACCCCAGGTCCTGGCTCCAGGGGTGTGTCTGTGCGGATTTGTTCTTGTGCTTTTTCAGGGAGTTTCTTGAGCAAATGCTGTAGTTTCTTTTGGTAACTCTCACTGGGATCAGAGGGTAATGGCTTGTAGAAAGTGGTGTTGGAGAGCTGCCTAGTAGCCTCTTGTTCATACTCTGACCTATTCATGATGACGACAGCACCTCCTTTGTCAGCCTTTTTGATTATGATGTCAGAGTTGTTTCTGAGGCTGTGGATGGCACTGTGTTCTGCATGGCTGAGGTTATGGGGTAAGCGATGCTGCTTTTCCACAATTTCAGCTCGTGCACGTCGGCGGAAGCAGTCTATGTAGAAATCCAGGCTGCTGTTTCGACCTTCAGGAGGAGTCCACCTAGAATCCTTCTTTTTGTAGTGTTGGCAGGAAGGTCTCTGTGGGTTAATATGTTGGTCAGAGGTGTGTTGGAAATATTCCTTGAGTCTGAGACGTCGAAAATAGGATTCTAGGTCACCACAGAACTGTATCATGTTCGTGGGGGTGGAGGGGCAAAAGGAGAGGCCCCGAGATAGGACAGATTCTTCCGCTGGGCTAAGAGTATAGTTGGATAGATTAACAATATTGCTGGGTGGGTTACGGGAACCATTGTTGTGGCCCCTTGTGGCATATAGTAGTTTAGATAGCTTAGTGTCCTTTTTCTTTTGTAGAGAATCAAAGTGTGTTTTGTAAATGGCTTGTCTAGTTTTTGTAAAGTCCAGCCACGAGGAAGTTTGTGTGGAAGGTTGGTTCTTTATGAGAGTATCCAGTTTTGAGAGCTCATTCTTAATCTTTCCCTGTTTGCTGTAGAGGATGTTGATCAGGTGGTTCCGCAGTTTCCTTGAGAGTGTGTGGCACAAGCTGTCAGCATAGTCTGTGTGGTATGTAGATTGTAATGGATTTTTTACCTTCAGTCCTTTCGGTATGATGTCCATCTGTTTGCATTTGGAGAGGAAGATGATGTCTGTCTGTATCTGTGCGAGTTTTTTCATGAAGTTGACAGATTTCCACTCTATACGGCTAAATTCAGTGCCTTGCATAATCACAGGTTTCAGAGTAGCAGCCGTGTTAGTCTGTATTCTCAAAAAGAAAAGGAGTACTTGTGGCACCTTAGAGACTAACAAATTTATTAGAGCATAAGCTTTCGTGAGCTACAGCTCACTTCATCGGATGCATTTGGTGGAAAAAACAGAGTAGAGATTTATATACACACACACAGAGAACATGAAACAATGGGTTTATCATACACACTGTAAGGAGAGTGATCACTTAAGATAAGCCATCACCAACAGCAGGGGGGGGAAGGAGGAAAACCTTTCATGGTGACAAGCAGGTAGGCTAATTCCAGCAGTTAACAAGAATATCAGAGGAACAGTGGGGGGTGGGGTGGGAGGGAGAAATACCATGGGGAAATAGTTTTACTTTGTGTAATGACTCATCCATTCCCAGTCTCTATTCAAGCCTAAGTTAATTGTATCCAGTTTGCAAATTAATTCCAATTCAGCAGTCTCTCGTTGGAGTCTGTTTTTGAAGCTTTTTTGTTGAAGTATAGCCACTCTTAGGTCTGTGATCGAGTGACCAGAGAGATTGAAGTGTTCTCCAACTGGTTTTTGAATGTTATAATTCTTGACGTCTGATTTGTGTCCATTCATTCTTTTACGTAGAGACTGTCCAGTTTGGCCAATGTACATGGCAGAGGGGCATTGCTGGCACATGATGGCATATATCACATTGGTAGATGCGCAGGTGAAGGAGCCTCTGATAGTGTGGCTGATGTGATTAGGCCCTATGATGGTATCCCCTGAATAGATATGTGGACAGAGTTGGCAACGGGCTTTGTTGCAAGGATAGGTTCCTGGGTTAGTGGTTCTGTTGTGTGGTGTGTGGTTGCTGGTGAGTATTTGCTTCAGATTGGGGGGCTGTCTGTAAGCAAGGACTGGTCTATCTCCCAAGATCTGAGAGAGCGATGGCTCGTCCTTCAGGATAGGTTGTAGATCCTTGATGATGCGTTGGAGGGGTTTTAGTTGGGGGCTGAAGGTGATGGCTAGTGGCGTTCTGTTGTTTTCTTTGTTGGGCCTGTCCTGTAGTAGGTGACTTCTGGGTACTCTTCTGGCTCTGTCAATCTGTTTCTTCACTTCAGCAGGTGGGTACTGTAGTTGTAGGAATCATAACTATTTCACATTTGGTGACAATGTATACCTTCAAATCAGCGGCACTGCGATGGGTACCCGCATGGCCCCACAGTATGCCAACATTTTTATGGCTGACTTAGAACAACGCTTCCTCAGCTCTCGTTCCCTAATGCCCCTACTCTACTTGCGCTACATTGATGACATCTTCATCATCTGGACCCATGGAAAAGAAGCTCTTGAGGAATTCCACCATGATTTCAACAATTTCCATCCCACCATCAACCTCAGCCTGGACCAGTCCACACAAGAGATCCACTTCCTGGACACTACGGTGCTAATAAGCGATGGTCACATAAACACCACCCTATATCGGAAACCTACTGACCGCTATTCCTACCTACATGCCTCTAGCTTTCATCCAGATCATACCACTCGATCCATTGTCTACAGCCAAGCGCTACGATATAACCGCATTTGCTCCAACCCCTCAGACAGAGACAAACACCTACAAGATCTCTATCATGCATTCCTACAACTACAGTACCCACCTGCTGAAGTGAAGAAACAGATTGACAGAGCCAGAAGAGTACCCAGAAGTCACCTACTACAGGACAGGCCCAACAAAGAAAACAACAGAACGCCACTAGCCATCACCTTCAGCCCCCAACTAAAACCCCTCCAACGCATCATCAAGGATCTACAACCTATCCTGAAGGACGAGCCATCGCTCTCTCAGATCTTGGGAGATAGACCAGTCCTTGCTTACAGACAGCCCCCCAATCTGAAGCAAATACTCACCAGCAACCACACACCACACAACAGAACCACTAACCCAGGAACCTATCCTTGCAACAAAGCCCGTTGCCAACTCTGTCCACATATCTATTCAGGGGATACCATCATAGGGCCTAATCACATCAGCCACACTATCAGAGGCTCCTTCACCTGCGCATCTACCAATGTGATATATGCCATCATGTGCCAGCAATGCCCCTCTGCCATGTACATTGGCCAAACTGGACAGTCTCTACGTAAAAGAATGAATGGACACAAATCAGACGTCAAGAATTATAACATTCAAAAACCAGTTGGAGAACACTTCAATCTCTCTGGTCACTCGATCACAGACCTAAGAGTGGCTATACTTCAACAAAAAAGCTTCAAAAACAGACTCCAACGAGAGACTGCTGAATTGGAATTAATTTGCAAACTGGATACAATTAACTTAGGCTTGAATAGAGACTGGGAATGGATGAGTCATTACACAAAGTAAAACTATTTCCCCATGGTATTTCTCCCTCCCACCCCACCCCCCACTGTTCCTCTGATATTCTTGTTAACTGCTGGAATTAGCCTACCTGCTTGTCACCATGAAAGGTTTTCCTCCTTCCCCCCCCTGCTGTTGGTGATGGCTTATCTTAAGTGATCACTCTCCTTACAGTGTGTATGATAAACCCATTGTTTCATGTTCTCTGTGTGTGTGTATATAAATCTCTACTCTGTTTTTTCCACCAAATGCATCCGATGAAGTGAGCTGTAGCTCACGAAAGCTTATGCTCTAATAAATTTGTTAGTCTCTAAGGTGCCACAAGTACTCCTTTTCTTTTTGAGAATACAGACTAACACGGCTGCTACTCTGAAACCTGTGATTATGCAAGGCACTGAATTTAGCCGTATAGAGTGGAAATCTGTCAACTTCATGAAAAAACTCGCACAGATACAGACAGACATCATCTTCCTCTCCAAATGCAAACAGATGGACATCATACCGAAAGGACTGAAGGTAAAAAATCCATTACAATCTACATACCACACAGACTATGCTGACAGCTTGTGCCACACACTCTCAAGGAAACTGCGGAACCACCTGATCAACATCCTCTACAGCAAACAGGGAAAGATTAAGAATGAGCTCTCAAAACTGGATACTCTCATAAAGAACCAACCTTCCACACAAACTTCCTCGTGGCTGGACTTTACAAAAACTAGACAAGCCATTTACAAAACACACTTTGATTCTCTACAAAAGAAAAAGGACACTAAGCTATCTAAACTACTATATGCCACAAGGGGCCACAACAATGGTTCCCGTAACCCACCCAGCAATATTGTTAATCTATCCAACTATACTCTTAGCCCAGCGGAAGAATCTGTCCTATCTCGGGGCCTCTCCTTTTGCCCCTCCACCCCCACGAACATGATACAGTTCTGTGGTGACCTAGAATCCTATTTTCGACGTCTCAGACTCAAGGAATATTTCCAACACACCTCTGACCAACATATTAACCCACAGAGACCTTCCTGCCAACACTACAAAAAGAAGGATTCTAGGTGGACTCCTCCTGAAGGTCGAAACAGCAGCCTGGATTTCTACATAGACTGCTTCCGCCGACGTGCACGAGCTGAAATTGTGGAAAAGCAGCATCGCTTACCCCATAACCTCAGCCATGCAGAACACAGTGCCATCCACAGCCTCAGAAACAACTCTGACATCATAATCAAAAAGGCTGACAAAGGAGGTGCTGTCGTCATCATGAATAGGTCAGAGTATGAACAAGAGGCTACTAGGCAGCTCTCCAACACCACTTTCTACAAGCCATTACCCTCTGATCCCAGTGAGAGTTACCAAAAGAAACTACAGCATTTGCTCAAGAAACTCCCTGAAAAAGCACAAGAACAAATCCGCACAGACACACCCCTGGAGCCAGGACCTGGGGTATTCTATCTGCTACCCAAGATCCATAAACCTGGAAATCCTGGACGCCCCATCATCTCAGGCATTGGCACCCTGACAGCAGGATTGTCTGGCTATGTAGACTCCCTCCTCAGGCCCTTCGTTACCAGCACTCCCAGCTATCTTCGAGACACCACCGATTTCCTGAGGAAACTACAGTCCATTGGTGATCTTCCTAAAAACACCATCCTAGCCACTATGGATGTAGAAGCCCTCTACACCAATATTCCACACAAAGATGGACTACAAGCCGTCAGGAACAGTATCCCCGATACTGTCACGGCTAACCTGGTGGCAGAACTTTGTGACTTTGTCCTGACCCATAACTATTTCACATTTGGTGACAATGTATACCTTCAAATCAGCGGCACTGCGATGGGTACCCGCATGGCCCCACAGTATGCCAACATTTTTATGGCTGACTTAGAACAACGCTTCCTCAGCTCTCGTTCCCTAATGCCCCTACTCTACTTGCGCTACATTGATGACATCTTCATCATCTGGACCCATGGAAAAGAAGCTCTTGAGGAATTCCACCATGATTTCAACAATTTCCATCCCACCATCAACCTCAGCCTGGACCAGTCCACACAAGAGATCCACTTCCTGGACACTACGGTGCTAATAAGCGATGGTCACATAAACACCACCCTATATCGGAAACCTACTGACCGCTATTCCTACCTACATGCCTCTAGCTTTCATCCAGATCATACCACTCGATCCATTGTCTACAGCCAAGCGCTACGATATAACCGCATTTGCTCCAACCCCTCAGACAGAGACAAACACCTACAAGATCTCTATCATGCATTCCTACAACTACAGTACCCACCTGCTGAAGTGAAGAAACAGATTGACAGAGCCAGAAGAGTACCCAGAAGTCACCTACTACAGGACAGGCCCAACAAAGAAAACAACAGAACGCCACTAGCCATCACCTTCAGCCCCCAACTAAAACCCCTCCAACGCATCATCAAGGATCTACAACCTATCCTGAAGGACGAGCCATCGCTCTCTCAGATCTTGGGAGATAGACCAGTCCTTGCTTACAGACAGCCCCCCAATCTGAAGCAAATACTCACCAGCAACCACACACCACACAACAGAACCACTAACCCAGGAACCTATCCTTGCAACAAAGCCCGTTGCCAACTCTGTCCACATATCTATTCAGGGGATACCATCATAGGGCCTAATCACATCAGCCACACTATCAGAGGCTCCTTCACCTGCGCATCTACCAATGTGATATATGCCATCATGTGCCAGCAATGCCCCTCTGCCATGTACATTGGCCAAACTGGACAGTCTCTACGTAAAAGAATGAATGGACACAAATCAGACGTCAAGAATTATAACATTCAAAAACCAGTTGGAGAACACTTCAATCTCTCTGGTCACTCGATCACAGACCTAAGAGTGGCTATACTTCAACAAAAAAGCTTCAAAAACAGACTCCAACGAGAGACTGCTGAATTGGAATTAATTTGCAAACTGGATACAATTAACTTAGGCTTGAATAGAGACTGGGAATGGATGAGTCATTACACAAAGTAAAACTATTTCCCCATGGTATTTCTCCCTCCCACCCCACCCCCCACTGTTCCTCTGATATTCTTGTTAACTGCTGGAATTAGCCTACCTGCTTGTCACCATGAAAGGTTTTCCTCCTTCCCCCCCCTGCTGTTGGTGATGGCTTATCTTAAGTGATCACTCTCCTTACAGTGTGTATGATAAACCCATTGTTTCATGTTCTCTGTGTGTGTGTATATAAATCTCTACTCTGTTTTTTCCACCAAATGCATCCGATGAAGTGAGCTGTAGCTCACGAAAGCTTATGCTCTAATAAATTTGTTAGTCTCTAAGGTGCCACAAGTACTCCTTTTCTTTTTGTGAACTGTGAGTTCTTAAAGGGCCCCTGAAGAGATGGGATGGCTACAGAGGCTCTTGTTGCTCGTACTTCGAGTTAGAAGATGACTATGACATCACTGGTTGGTTTGGTTTCTGTGAACACCTACGTGGCTGATTAGGCCAATTTGAGCTTTGAACCATCTGTAGCACACTGAACAAGAGATGCCGCTACAGGTTGCTTGATTAACAGCGGATGTGCTGCTGTTGCAAGATTTATGTTCCTGATGCTTCTGCTCTGCCTCAGAAGTTCTCTTCTGCTCATAGACTGCATCTCCAGTATGGATGAGTGTAGGAGTGAGTGGCTGTCCCTCCCTGCCAATCTCAGAGGGAGGCCATACCCCCTTGCTACGGTGAAGCTTCACCAGGTAGAACGATCCTGAGCGAGGTCTTCCCAATGTTGAAATGCCCCAAGGAAAACTTGAGGGAGTCCTTGAAGTATTTCTTCTGGCCTCCCCAAAAGCGCTTTCCATCTTTTAGCTCGCCATAAAAGATCTTCTTGGCAGTTGCACATCTGACATTCTGGTGACATGACTTGCCCATCTCATCTGTGATTTGGAATGCCTGCCAGTATGAGAGGCAGGGGGCCATAGACAGCCTTCTGGCCACAACGAGGCATTTGCAAAGCAGGAAATGGCCACACCACTACAGGAGCCATAGAAGAACCTTGGGTAAATAGGAGAATCAGACCCCTAATAATGTAAGGGTGAAGCATGCAGAAAACTGCTGTAAAGCACTCTTGCAGGCATTAATTAATTTACACTCACATTGCCCCTGTGATGCAAGACTTACCCAGTTTTACCTCTCAGAAAACAGAGGTTAAGTAACATGCCCCAGGTGACACAGGAACTCTGGAGCGGAATCAAATCTAGTGCAGCAGAGACATGATGAGACTTTCCTCAACAGCTGCTGGGTTCCATCCCAGAAGTGGCTGCATTTCACAGGGGACTAAAATGGTCTCTGTATGTTGTTTGTAAAGGGGGTGGGGTTGTTCAAAAGGACAGAGCTGCTACGCAGAGAGCCACGGGTGGGGCAGAGAACTTACTCAGAGCTTGAGAAAGGCAAAAGCCACAGAGTTTGGATCTGGAACGTCAGGCAGCCGGGGAGCGTTTGGATCCGAGGATTTGGGTCCAGCCCTTCTGTGCCTCGAAGGCAGAAAAGAGATCCGCTGAAACTGCAAAGGCCCACGACTGGAGAAGAAACACTAGTATGTCCCAGCAAGAGAGTGATGCTTATTTCCATGCCCACTCTAGGAGCCAGATCCTCAGCCAGTATAAACCAGCATAGCTCCACTGACATCCGGATGGTTATGTTAATTTACACCAGCTGAGGACCTGGCTTTCCCTTTTTAGACCTGTGCTAGAGATCCAACACCTGCTTTTTCTTTCAGCTATGGTTCCGGATAGGGATGGCTAGACAAACCAGTCTGGAGAGAAGAAGTGCTAGGTAATGTAATACCTTCAGTGCCAGACTGCTGGAGCCTTCTCATCTCTGGGTGCCCCATTCTCATCTCCCCACCTCCAATCCCAACCAAAACACTGCAGCCAACCTTGTCTTCCTTACCTGACACTTGGATGAGGTTTCTGAGGGCCTTGCAGATTTGTCTTCTGCAAAAAACACAAGCATCTCCTTCTCGCTTTCATGTCTCCCACCTCACTCCCACTCCTGGCTACATCTGTGGCTCCAACTCCAATGAAGGAGTTAAGTTAAAGTCAGGAGCTTGGCGCCTAGATACCTTGAGGCCTTCAAAGCCCAGGAACACTCCATGTCCTGGGAGTGCCCGTTGTCATCCTCTAGTGACTTATTCTGGCCAAGGGACCACCACGAGAAGCTATGACCAGCCCTTCTTGGCCAGCCTCTTGCTTTCCATGACACAGGCCTTTGAGGATGGAGACAGGAAATGGCAAATGGTTACCACACAATCCCTCTCCATCACTCTTATAGAAAGAGCCACTAGCTCTTTCTCCTTGCAGTAAATTCTTCTTGCTGGGTGTGTCTCCAGCATTTAGCTCAGGACCTTGTCACTGAGCACAAGATCGCACTGCAATCAGGTGTGACTGGAGCATTTGGAGACAAACTCAAGCTAGCTGTGATCCAGCCAGTTGAAATAACAATAGCAGTGAAGCCATAGCAGCACATTCCTGCCCAGCTCCTGGGTATGAAATTTCTTCTCGGGAACTTGGGTGTGTATTCTAGTAGCTAGCCACTGCTTCCATGACCTCACTGCTATTCTTATTCGAACTAGCGTGATCAAATCTAGCTCAGGGATGTCTACATCTGCTATAGTCACACTTCTAATTGCAGTGTAGACATGCCTGAGACTCAGGGAACTCAGGTAGAGACATATAGCCAGACACAGGAACAGTAATTGAATTCTGATGGGGCAAGAATGGCATGTTGACTGCAAAATCCTGACCTTGCAGACATCTTGTTATGCTTCCAGCCATGGGACACCAACCATGCTTGCCTGTTATCATGGATGAACACACAGACTGGGAGTGGAAAGAACCTCGGACCGTGGACTCCTCTGGTACAAGATAGTGGAAGGGGAAAGTGTCAGAAGTGATCACATGCAAGTTCTAGGCAGGGAGCAGAACTAGGCCCATGCCTGTTACACCCACTAATTTCCAACCCTTCTATTGCTTTGAAGATCCTTCTCAAAAGGGTTTTGCATCATCCCGTCCATATAAGCCTAGGAATGTGAGTGCCCTTACCATATATTGCCTCTCAAAGCATCTACCCTGCAGGCAGGCCTATAGCAAGAGGAAATTAGCTTTCTGCAATGGCTCAGAGGCATTCCTCTCCATGCATAACTCCTACTGAGTGCAATCTAGGCCTTCTCTGAGAACCTGTTTACCAGAAAGAGCTCAATGCAGGAGTGGTGGAAGCTCCCTAAACGTGGGGGGGCCATAGGTGCCTGAACCGTGGCCCTGCCCCACCCCTTTCCCAGAGGCCCCACCTTCACAATGCCCCTTCCACCAAGACCCCACTCCCCGCTTGCTCCTTTCTGCCTGCTTCATCCCATTGCTTGTTTTTATGGCTAGTAAAAAGTGGGAGGGCCATGGCCCCTTGGCTACCCCTTTACTGGTGCCCCTGGCTCGATAGATGCTGCATGACAAGAGAGATCACAACTCTTTGGGTTGGCCTCTCGTAAGCTGGGGGTCACTCCTCCTCCTTCCCTCTTTTAATGGGGGTAATGAGGAGTTTTTGGAAAAGAGATACAATGATGGCAGATTCTACAGCAGCAATGCAGCTGTCCATTAGCAACCAGTCATCGCAATGGTGTAGTTCTAAGATCCAATAAGGTTAGACACAGCTCTTCGGAGTAATGCTTGGCTTTCCTTTCAGAGATTTTTCAATCTCTGAAAGCCCTCCTGGTCTTCCCACGACTGGGGATTTTGACTAAATTCCTTGAGAACCGAGGTCCATTGTTAGTAATCACCACCTCTGCTGTTCCCAGTCTTGCAAGTTGTGATTTGAGAGACAGTCATCATTCATATGGAGTTCGTCGGCTTTGAAATCTCCAGGAATTCAGAGTAATTTTGTATCGAAGGTACTTAGGCCCTATCACTGTAGCATCTGAGAGTCCGGCAATCTCTAGTCTATTTATCCTTCCAACCCCTCTGTGAGCAAGGGTAGTGCTAACATCCCATTGTTCAGGTAGGAAACTAAGGCAAAAGCTGGCTGCAAAATGAAAACTAGTTCCAAGAAAAATTTTTGAAATTCCAGTCATTTTCTTGGAGAAGAATGGATCCATTTTTGATTTACACATTCCCCGCCTTCCCCCTTTTTAAATGGAAACCTTGGCAGGAATGGCAATTAAAAGGTTTTGTTTCCCAAAAATTGGTGGATGAACAATTCTGATGATGTTTACCAAAAAAAAGGGGGGGGCAAGGCAAAATTTATTTTAAAAGGGACAACTCTGTCAAGAAGCAAAATATTATGACCACATTGTCAGTCCCTCCCCCCCCCCAATTTTTTATTTTTTAAATAGGCTGCCTTTCACTTTAAAAACCTTTTTGACCAGCTCTAATGAAATAGGTTTCTTTGTGTAAGTCAAATACTGACCTCCCTCTCTGAATTTCAATGACGAGACCACGACTGCTTTGTTTGTGGGTTCATAAACGATTACATCGGTCATCATGAACTCTGGGTCAAAATGCACCTGATTCTCATTTATACTAAGGCTCCTTTACACCACTCTGACGGCCATATAAAGATGTGGGTGGGGGGAAGAGACATTTGTGTGTATGCAGATAAGGCCCATGATCTCTCACCCTTTGCTTACGTTCTCCAGCATTTCGAGGCCTGCTACAGATTTTAGTGGATTTCTTTTCTCAGCACTGCTGAACAAGCAGTTCTTCAATCTTTAAGCAAAATTTTGTCTTCACTAGTTAGCTAATGCGATCTCAGGTTGAGGTCGCTTTCTTTGGGCCTGCCTAATTAACCTGCTCATTTCAATTTATGCAAAGACGAGTCTCTTTGTTTCAGTTGTGAATGCTGGTCATTTGGAAGCAGTAAATATAATCATCTCTATTGGCATATCCTTCAAAAGAGGGCTTATGTGGGACACCTAACAACTAGGTGTTATGCTGGTCTTATGCACAAGGACAAATTACACCACGGATCACTGTCACTTTCAGGTGGTGTTGGTCTGTTTACTGCCCTGCTAAGAGTGTAATTGCCTTATCTGATTTATAGAGGTCAGATCTTTGCAACTTCAGCATTATGCACTGGGCTAAAGACAGGGAGCCCAGTTGCTGTGCTTTGTGCCTGGGGTCATCCTTTATATCTGTGAAAAGTGACTATCAAATACAACATTTTGCACATTATCAACAATGACCCATGATGCAAAGCAGTGAAGAATCTGACCCGGGTTTCTTAAACTTTCAAGTGGTTTGTAATCAGTTCCAGTTCTTTCCTCTCATTGTTGGTGGGACTTAAAACAACCCAGCACTACCCTCAGCATCTCTTTTTCATTCTGGATGTGGTTCTTGCAGCTTTCTCTAGAGAGAGCTTGATGCAAGATCAACACACTGTTCTTCTCACCAGCGGCCTAGAACTCAGCCTTTAGAAGTTTCATTGATGCAACAGGCTTCGTTAGCAGATAATCAAACCTGTGGAGTGGGGACCTGTGTTCAGGTTTTCCGGTAATGATGCCACATCAATTGACTGTTCATTCTGGGCCTGCTCACTTAAAACCTGACTCAATTTCATGGGTTCTGTATACGTCTATCGTTTGGGGTGAGATTAACCCAACTTCAACTTTTCTGCGGCAATGCAGAAGCTAATCAATGGTTCAAACATCAGGAGTCAGAGCGCAAAAAATCATGAGTAGCTTAAAGCCAAGAGTTTTCAAATTTAATACATTTTGGGGTTCATTGCCGGTGGTGTTTGACACTTCATGGCTCACATTTTTGTGCTTTTCTCTGCAACTGCAAGGACTAGAAACTTTTTTTTCTAATGACAACTGACATCTCCCCACAATTGCATGAGGCGTTGGAGCTTTAATAAAACAACTGATGTTGCAAAAAGCATGATCAAATCACAAGCACTGGCAATGCTGGATCTGCCCCTTTCCATGGTCATTTTGCATTCCGCAGGCAGGACTACCTTTTATTAAGGAGTCACCGTTCCTTAAATTCATACATTTGTCTTTTAAGCTTTGCAAGAGGAAAGGTGGCCCTGGGGTTAAGGCAGTAGCCTGGGACTTGGGTGATCTGGATTTAATTCCTGCTTCTGCCAAAGGCTCCCTGGATAGCTTTCAGGGTTCATCTCTCCATGCCTGAATAGAGACAAGGATATTTCCTGTCTGTCTTTTCTATATGGAGATTGTAAACTCTCTGGAGCAGGGACCAGCTGTTACAATGGGTCTGTACAGTGCCCAGCACAATCATAGAATATCAGAGTTGGAAGGGACCTCAGGAGATCATCTAGTCTAACCCCCTACTCAAAGCAGGACCAATCCCCGATTTTTGCACTGATCCCTAAATGACCCCCTCAAGGATTGAACTCTCAATCCTGGATTTAGCAGGCAAATGCTCAAACCACTGAGCTATCCCTCCTCCCTGCAATGCAGCCCTGGTCTCATTTGTAGCCTCTAGCCACTATTGCAGTGCTGATAATAATCACCCAATTCACACTGCTCTTGACTACAAATAAAACCCAAATGTGTTTCATATCACACGGTCTGTTTTTTCTGGGATTACACACATGGCCATGTAAATTTATCCATGAAGCTGTGCTAAATGCTCTTCATTTTCCTTCTCCTGCCTTGGAAAAGCAGCAGATCCCTGCAAGAAGTGGGGACAAAACATCTAAATTGTTTCAAGACTGAGCTTGATAAGTTTATGGGATGGTCTGATGAGACTGCCTTCAATGGCATGTGGCCCATCTGTGACTGCTACTAGCAAAAAGAAAAGGAGTACTTGTGGCACCTTAGAGACTAACAAATTTATTAGAGCATAAGCTTTCGTGAGCTACAGCTCACTTAGCTCACGAAAGCTTATGCTCTAATAAATTTGTTAGTCTCTAAGGTGCCACAAGTACTCCTTTTCTTTTTGCGAATACAGACTAACACGGCTGCTACTCTGAAACCTGTGCTACTAGCAAGTATCTCCAAAGGCTGTAGGTGGGGAGGGCTCTGAGGAACTACAGAGAATTCTTTCCCAGGTGTCTGGCTGGTGGGCCTCACCCACATGGTCAGGGTCTAATTCATCATCATATCTGGGCTCAGGAAGGAATTTTTCCCCAGGCCAGACTGACAGAGACCCTGGCTTTTTTTTTTTGCCTTCCACTGCAGCATGGGGTATTAGTCACTTGCAGGTTTAAACTAGTGTAAATGGTGGATTCTCTGTAACTTGAAGTCTTTAAATCAAATTTGAGGACATTAGTAACTCAGCCAGAAGCTAGGGGCCTATTACAGGAATAGGTAGGGGGTGAGGTTCTGCGGCCTGCCATGTGCAGGAGGTCAGACTAGATGGTCATGATGGTGACAGTCCCTTCTGGCCTTAAAGTCTATGAGTCAATACTCACCATCTGGAGAAATGTCCTAGCCTGAGCTATAGGGGCTTCCTCTGCAGCCCCCTGGAGTGGTGAGAGAAATTTCACCAGGTGGCTTAAATTGAAGCCACTTTTTTGGTGTGAGATCTCCTGGCAAGTCCAGTGGCTGCCATTCCATCTTCTGCTGCCGGGGACTCTTTTGTGACCGCTGGAGGGATGAGCAGGTAGGAGAGAAGCCCCCATATTTTTATCAACTCTTTGGCCACCCAGCTCAGTCTGAGTCCTTTCAGGCTTATGGAAAGAGATAGGGATGCTCTGGTTGGTCTGTGTTTGTACAGCCCCTAGCACAATGGTCCGGGACTGGCACTCCTAAGCTCTACCTCTGTTAGAATAATAATACTTAGCACTTCCACAGCACAAAATGCTTTGCGTGCATTATGCAGCTACTCTGCATTTACCCTGCTGCTGACTGTATGGTTTTCATGGAGAGGCCCCTTAGGCTACCAGGGCTGTTAACTCATTTAGCAAGCTGCAAGCCAGACCCAAAATACTCTCACCTCCTTCAAGAAACACTGTGCTGCCAGTGAATCTTGGCTCGCAGCTTCCCCGTTGCTGTTTGAGGCCTGAGCTCCCACGCAGTGGGAGTGCTTCTCAGTCTTGCCCTGTAGTACCCCCTGCTAGTCCAATCCTAGAGTCTCCACTCACTCCTATTGATGCCTCTTAATCCACCCCTGCAGCTCACAGCCCCCATGCCCCCTGCTGTCCCTGAGCCTCCCCTCAGCCTGGGCTGGCCTCTTGGGTGTTTCAGTTAGGTTGGCAAATTGCCATCCAGAGCGAGACCCATCAAACTCATTTCACTTGTGTGACCTGGGTGCCAGGCTTTGAACAGGAGGCCCTGAAACCAGCTTGCCCCTGGCCACCACATAGCCCTGGAAACTCTGAATCTAAAGGAGGGTTTTTTTAAAAAAAAAAGCCTCTCTGCTGAATGCATGTGTGTGTGTGTGTCCTCTTCCCATGCAACCACTAGAAGGCACCCTGACACCAGGCCGGCTGGGGAGAACTCCCTCCATTGCCAGCCAGTCGATGGGCTCATTTGTCCGAGCCTGGCTGAGTCGATGGGCCTGACACTCTGCAGTCATCGCTCTGATTAAGATGCCACACTTGAATTAAAGCGTACATTAAGATTTGATGAGTAATTGATCAGAGCATCAACAGGGACGCTGGGCTGGATGGAGAATCCGGGACTGCGGACATCTGTGTAAAAGCTCCTGTGGCTGGCTCTCTCCCTTAAATGAAACTTATTAGGGAGTTTGAATCTTAAAGGGATAATGTCTTTTTTATAGCAGGCAGAAATGCTGTGAAATCTCAGTGTATAATACATGGGCCTGACATAATCTAAACTGTGATTTAAAATTCGGGCTCGGCTCCCTCGTGTACATCTCTAGGTGTTTGCCAACTGGAGTTAGATGGACGGGTGGGGTACAGTATATTGGCTTGATTCTGTAATACTCAGTGGATTTACTCCTGTTTACAGTGGTGTAACTGAGATCAGAATCATGCTCTAGATCTAGATGTAGAGATATGTGTGTGTTGTGTCTATTCCAACCCTGAGTCTCCCCTGCCTTATTGATGCTTTGTGCAGTCATTTACAGCGGTGCATTGTAAAAAAAGTTATTGTAAAACGCTACTGCCCTGTAAGTGAGTGGAGAATTCTGCTTTGGTCGCATTTTACAGACCCACTTGGCACATCTATAGGCCGATACTCATTCACAGCAAAGCCCCCTCACACTGCTTCCAGTGCTCCAGCAGCATAAATTACAATCACACCCACTTGGAAGCAAGCCCCTCAGTGCTGCCAGAGCAATGTAATGGGAGCTTTAGTGTAAATGTGAATCAGACCTGTATAGTTGAGTGGGTGGGTAGTATTGTGTGTATGTAAAAGATTACATTTTCATTTGGTGTGTAACTAGCTAAAGTATATTATATCACAGACGTTCTAGATCCTCAGCTGGTGTTAGATCGCTTTCACTCCATTGGCTTTAATGGAGCTTCTGGGATAATATCCACCAGCTGAAGAGATGGCCTGTATTTTATATAATAATGCAATAAATGCCTGCAAGAATAAGTCTATATTTTTTTTAAAAACCCATCACTAAGTTATTCTCAGCGCTGGAGTTTTCATTGAATCCAGCATTCTATGAATCTGTCGCTACATTCCGATCTTGCAAACATAACTTTACTCATGCAATCAGTTCCATTGAGTTCAACAGGGTTATTCGCATGATCAAAGTTGCACACAATCTTATGTGTAAGAATGGGGTCTTTGAATGTTAGCCCTTCAGAGAAAGGACTCTCTTTATGTACTGTACAGAGAAGATAGTCAGTGCTAAGCAGATACAGTATATATAATTAAAGGTTTCAGAGCAGCAGCCGTGTTAGTCTGTATCTGCAAAAAGAAAAGGAGGACTTGTGGCACCTTAAAGACTAAATTTGTTAGTCTCTAAGGTGCCACAAGTCCTCCTTTTCTTAGTACATATAATAATTAATGTATTACAACTATAATATGTAGTTATTTGTACAGATAAGACCTGATTCTCCTTTTACATTAGTTTAACTCTATTGACTTCAGTGGAATCTCTTTTAATGCACACTGCAAGAGAATAATCAGGCCTATATGTGTATATATATATAGATATATATATATACACATACATATATACACACACACACACACACACGGAGTGAAACATGTCTCGAGACCTTGTAAAAAATCATTTGTGTAGTAGAAGTAGGTCTTTAACTCAAGATTGAGCAAATCTGCACAGGAACCTAGGGTTATCTCGAAGTGGCTGCATCCGATGAAGTGAGCTGTAGCTCACGAAAGCTTATGCTTAAATAAATTTGTTAGTCTCTAAGGTGCCACAAGTACTCCTTTTCTTTTTTGCGAATACAGTCTCTAAGGTGCCACAAGTACTCCTTTTCTTTTTTGCGAATACAGACTAACACGGCTGCTACTCTGAAACCTGCGTAGAGAAGGTATCTCAGAGGTGCCCCTTAGCCAAGCATCACTAAATGTATAGCACTAGCTGGCTGGAAAATGGAATTTCCATCCTGGGGTGAATTCCGACAGCCCATCATTTGTTTTCTTTCTGAATCGGAACAAAAAAGTGAACTTTCTCACAAATGGAAATTCCCAAAGATTTTGATTTGGGAACACTGAAAAATTTCATTTTGATAATGTCAGATTGTTTTGTTCTGATGTTAAAATATCTCCTTTCAATAAATGTCTTAATTAGACAATGCTGAAATATAAGAGGTTGAATATTATATATTATATATATATATATTTAACTACAATATTCAAATTCCTATTATAATATAAAGTGTAAGCCAAAATGGAATGAAATGATAAAGTCAAAATGAAACATTAAGGAAATGAAACGAGAAAGTCAAAATGGCTTGTTTCAACATCGTTCTGTCAGAAACTTCATTGAAATGGGCACGTTCTCGCAAAATGTTTCCATTGTAACAAACATGCATTTTCCTACAGAAACCTGTTGTGTCCAAATTTTTTGACCAGCTCTCTGTAGTGCATTTGTAGAGTAACAACACCAAATACTGCCACAAGATTGCTGTAAACTGCAGAATTTGGGGCTTTTACTGTAGAATATTTGTTGGCTGTGTAGGATGTAGTGGATATCAGGGGTTGGTTTAGTGTGATTTATTTGGAGGGAACTTAGTGTTGGTGAGAGGTAGCAACCTATTTACATTCCGGGATGGTGGGTGAAGCCCAACAAAGCAATGAAAGGCCCACTCCGCAAATGAGGTAGAGGCTACAAAACCTAGAAGTTAACTGAGAATGGGGGGCAGCAAATGAACAAATGAGTAGATCAGAGGGTCATCGACAGCTCTGGAGAGTGAAGTCCTCTCTCTATGCACTAAAGAAGGACAGGCCATAGGGTAGCAATGTAATCTCCTTACCAATAGGACCCTGTACTCTCAGCTCCAGGAGCAAGAGGGAAGTTAAGTCTCTGTGGCCCAAGCATTGCTTGACCTTTCTCCTGAGATAGCCACAGCATGGCTGGTGAATTGCAGTATTGGTGGGTTTAATAAACTATTCCTGGTTTTGTGTGTCAACGGAATTAGCTGCACTTCACTTACCAGCATTACATCTCTGGCCCAGCTCCCCAGTTAGCGGGTGTAAATCAGCATGGACTTCAGTGGATCTGTGCTGTTTTGCACCCATTGAGGATCTGACCCTGGGTTTTACAGAGACCTTCACACTGAGAGGCAGGCTGTGGTGGGAACCATCGTAAGAATGTGGGGAGACCTCAGCACCTAGGTCAGGGAATCCATCACCAGCCTGTACACAGATGCCAAGTTCCAGAAAAAACAAAGGAAGGTTTTGGATGTTTCATATGTCTGATGAACCCCCTCGATTCCTTCTCGCCTAGGAGATTTTGGGACACTCCTATGTGTCAGAGTTCCGTTGTGAATTCTCACTTTCCAGGCAGGACTGGGCACCTGTTGGAAGACAAAGACTTGAAGTCACCTGGTGTATCTTCCCATTCCCTGACTGGCTGAGCCTTCCTCAGATCTCCAGGAGGGTCAGCAGGAGCCATTTTGATGTGTTTTCGCAGAGAGGGTGGTTGCAGCTTGTGCTCTCGCTGTGAATCAGCCCGAAAAAATAGGGACTCCCTGATATTCTTCCAGGACCTTGTGCCTTTGGGATTCCGTACCAACCTTTTGCAAGTGTTTACAGGGGGTATGACTCGAATGGAGATCTCCATGAGCTGGCTGGGCAACAGGGTGAAGATTAAGGGTATTTAGGCCCATCCTTCACTGACATGCACTGCCTAGGCCCGGCGGCCCCCATGGAAACACTGGAGTAGGGAGCGGGCTTTGCAACTGCCAGAAACACTGGAGGCTCCTGATTTCTCCCACAAGAAGGCAAGACCAGGTGGGAGGGACGGGGGAGGAGAATCTCTCACAGGACCTGTCAGGGATGTTTCCAGCTAGGGTTGGCTATGTGGAAAAAGGCTCCTGATATTTCTGCCTTGCCCTCGTTCTCAGGGTCTGTCCTCCTGTTCAGGATTCTGCACCTGGGACAGAATTTTGGGGAACCCCTGCAGTTGCCTGAAGGAGCCAGTGGTCAGGTAAACCAGTGGCTCTCATCCTTTCCAGACGACTGCCCCCCTTTCAGGAGTCTGATTTGTCTTGCGTACCCCTATGTTACACCTCACTTATAAACTACTTGCTTACAAAATCAGACATAAAAATAGAAAAGTGCCACAGCACACTGTTACTGACAAATGGCTTTACTTTCTCCTTTTTACCATACAATTAAAAAATAAATCAATTGGAATATAAATATTGTATTTCCATTTCAGTGTATAGCATATAAAGCAGTATAAACAAGTCATTGTCTGTATAAAATTTTAGTTTGTACTGACTTTGCTAATGCTTTCTATATAGTCTGTTGTAAAGCTAGGCAAATATCTAGATGAGTTGACGCACCCCGTGGAAGATCTCTGCGTACCCCCAGGGGTACATGTAACCCCTGGTTGAGAACCACTGAGGTAAACTGTTAATATGACCAGCAAACTGTTCTGAAAACATCCTCCCTTCTGCCTGAACCATTGAGTCAGTCTTCTCCCGCACATACAAACTGACCGTCAGGTTGGTGGGGAAGGAGAGGGAGGGAAGTTGTTTAGCTGACAAGGAGGAGTGGGCAGCCTTTGATGTCTTCTCCCCCAAAAACCCCTATTGTTGGTATCCCCTTCATCTCCATGACAGAGTTCCCAGTATTTCCCTTTGAAAATCTCATCACCCTACATTCCTGAAAATCTCATCTGTCCTGCAGGAATTCTGTGTCCCTTTCTGGAACTCCCCAGCAAGGCAGGTTGAGGTGGGATTTGAAGTTTCCAAGACTGTATCTTGGGGGTGGGGGGGAAGGCAGGGGAGAGACTCTGTGGGGACAAAGGGCTCCATAGCTTCAGATAGTCCAGAAAAGCACCTAAGCCTTCAGATCCACATCCACACCTCCGGAGGTTCCCCAATCACTGGATCTCAGCGAATTTCCTCCACTGAGGCTGGTTTGCTGCATGCTTTTATACGCAGTAGTTTCGCTTTAGCAAGGCTGATTTCCTGTAGCTTAGCTACGGCGGGGCTGGGGCTCAGATATCTGGTGCTTTGTGCCTTTCCCACTAGCAAAAGCAGGGCAAGAATTATTTAAAGAAGAGAAAGAAATTATTGTTCCTGTTTGAGATTTCCAGTTGAACAAGGTGGACTTCTGGCCCGTACTAGGCTGAGAAGGTAAGTTGTACAGTTCCCATCCGACCTGCTGAACGTGTTTCAGTGCAGCATGTGATTATCTGAGGAAGGGTGGTTCAGTCTCTAGGAGCTACCCTGGCACTCTGGAGATGTGGGGTCAATTCACTGCTCTGCCACAGACTTTCTGTGGGGCCTTGGGCAAGTCACATCGCCTCTCGGTGCCACAGTTCCTCGTCGGTGATGGTAGCACTGCCCTGCCTCACAAGGGTGCTGTGAGGATAAAGATTGTGAGGTGCTCAGATCATCTGGTAAGGGGGTGGGGCAGATAAGTACCTAAGATAGTCTGTGGCTAGCTTTACACCGTGAGCTTTGGGTGTGATCCCCCTCCTGTGTACATGTGCTTGCTCTAGCTCGCATTGAGCTAGCACAAGTATAGATAGCAGTGTAGCCGCAGAAGCAGGAATCATAGCCTAGCCGTGCCAAGTACAAACCTGCCTGAAACTGGTGGGTACGTACTTGGCACGGCTAAGCTGCTAATCAAGCTTGCGTGTGTATGTGCATGCGTGCAGAGGAATCACACCCCAGGCATGTAGTGCAGACAGCCTTCATGTGTAGGTCAGATTCAGCATGGCCAGCGCCAAGCGATCAAAAATCACGAGCTTGGCTAAAAAAATATTTTTAAAAATGAATATCCATTGGATTCTCTGTATGTGCCTTCAGGTTGTTGAGCCGCTATGAGCCACATTTTCAAGCTTTTCTCCACAACCACGAGGGCTAGAAATTTAGCTGCTGTTGTTGAAATGAAAGCTGAGATTCTCTTGTTTAATCCCATGACTCCAGGAGCTGGGGCTTTATGGAAACCATCCAAGATTCTGAGATGGATCCTGGCTGGAGACTGGGTTGAAAGGGCCGGGGTGGGGGGGTCACGACTGTCTGGGGACAAAGGGCTCTAACTCTGCTGCGCCTGCCTGAGTGCATTATTTTTTTATGCATTTGATGTGTCTTTCTCACCTGCAGTACAGTCTGGGCAGCATCCAAACCCTGCGGATCGTGATTGTCGGGGGGACCAAGCGGGCTTATCTGTGGCCGCTAGTAAAATGGCATTCGGAGTGTGCAATTATGGACATACTTTCTCTTCTAATCTCTGCCTGTTCTCTCAGTCCTGCAGGAATTTACTGCTGACTGATGCTGATTCCTGTCCTGCCTCGCTGGCCTGAATTCCATTGCACGCATCTATCTTAATGCAGAGATGGCAAAAACGCTGGCACTCCTTTTACTGCCATCTTTGTTGATTGAAATGGGGGCTGCTTACCCCCTAACAGGATTGAAATCTTCTCTCGTCTGATTCAGAAGAGAGATTTGAATCCAAATCTGCTACCTCCTGGATGAGTGCCTTAATCTCCCGGCTAGAGAGTTGTTCTCTCTCTTTGGCCCAATGGATATTTAAGTATTTATACAAAGTGGAAGTTTGAGCAGGAGAGATAGAGAGTGCTCAACCCCAGAATAACCTAGTGGTTTAGAGCACTCATCTAGGACCAGGAGAGAGAGGAGAACATCTAAATTCAGGGCCCTGATTCAGATCTGGTTTCCCACATCCCAGGCAAGTGCCTTAACCCAGTAAGCTAAAGAGAAGGGGAGGGAGGGGAAGGCTGTCTTGTTTTATCTCCCCATCTCCCTCTGGGCCCCATTTGTCAGCAGATTCCAAACATTTCAGAACTGAATATTTTCCCTGATTTTTTCGGTTTGCTTGCTGAACTGAAAAATCAATTGTTCGCCGAGCTCTACCCAGAAGGTCCTTTCCAGTCCTCTATCCCTAAAACCAAACCAAATGCAAATTCCCTTGCCGTTCTTGTGTATCTCTGTTCCCCATCGATCTAGCGCTACTCTCCACTCTGGCTTGTCTGTCGAGCTGGTCAAAATTCCTGCAGTGGAAAGTTTTCCAACGATATGGGGAAAAATGTCAGTTCTGATGAGAAATTTTGATTTTCAGCTGAGAAATGTCAAAATGCACCCATTGGTTTTGAATCAACATTTTCATTTTGTTTTGCAATGTCGTTGTGGCTTTCCAGGGTAAAGGGAGCCAAACGAAAAGGCCATTTTGGGTTGAAATGTTGATACGAAATAACGATTTTCAGGGAGGTTAGACTTCAAATGTTGTTTTGTTCTTTAGAAAAACTGAAACGAAATGACACTGGAAGCCGAAGCCAAGCACCCACTGCTCCTTGCTTTCAGAATGCTGGTTTGAAACAAACAATGTTCTGGTATGAATCCATTTGAAACTTCCCATCAGACAACAGAAGTCATTCAACCAAAATCATTCCAATGAAGATCCCCTAGAACCCTGTTTCTCATGAGGAAAAAGGATATTCTGGCCAACTTTCCTGTTCTCTAACTGTCCCCAAGTTTCTTAACCAGGCAAAACTTACCCCATTTAGGATTTCTGCCAGCAACCCTCAACTCCATCCTGATTCACCAAATGGTTTCAATTGGGAGAAACATAACATAGCACAGTGCACCTGAATCGTGGCCATCGCTTTGTATGAATCATTTAGCTAACGGGCCATGCCCATGGTATGCCCCATAAACCCTTATGTTTTGTTGGCTTTGTGTTTTTAAGGCTGTGGTGTATATGGGTTTGTACGTATTTGCCAGACCCTTGTCTGCTGTAAAGCTGCATAGCTCTGTTGGCCTCAATGGAGCAATGCCCCTTTACAAGAGCTGAGGGTCCGGCCCACTGCATGTTATTATATAGCGTATCTTTATTTAGCAAACTCTTTAAGATATGAGAGATAATCAGTGGCATTTTCCTTTAATGAACGGTTAACCCGTAGGCCTGGAAGCTGTTATTCTGGAGACCACCAGAGAGAAGAAATCAGATACCCCATCTCCAGTCATTTATCATTATTGGATCAGTGCTGGAGTTTTTCCCCCCTCCCTCTTCCCTCAATACCTTGCTGGCGTGTTCAGTGATTAACCTCACTTAGCCTCCAGCAGGGCTCTGGAGGCCTGGAGTCAAATCGGATTCCTTCGCCTCTTATCCAGCCTAGCTGCTCCAAGCAGGGACTGTCAGGAGAGAGTGGGGCTCAGTAGTAAGGGCATCCTGAACATCTCGTGCGGCGTTAGCCGCTGACGAGTTCTTGAAAGCACGTCACTTCCCTGATGATAAAGTCCAACTGCAAGGGCATCTGAAAGTGCAATGTAACCAGTGAATCTATTTGCCTGTTGCCATATCACCTGGGTTGTGATCGCATCGGCTCTCCCAAGCTAAGCAAAGATGGAAGGGGACTGCCAAAAAAGCCTCTGGTGTTGCAGGAATACAGAGGTTATTGATTCTGTAGTGACACTTGTCCCCGTGCATCAATATTGACCCTAGAGCCCCAGCATGTTGCTAAGGGGTGTTGTACTGCAGGGAATGGTGTGGGTGACTCAGTGGTGGGTACTCTCCCCTCCAAGCCAATATCCATCCATCCAGATTTGTGTGTTGGTTGGCCCAAGTGGAGTGCTAGGGTCACTTTCTTTCAGAAGAGATATTAAGCCAAAGCCCTGACCTTGGTGGTCACTAAAATCCCATCGCATTTTTAGCAAGAAGAGGGAAAGTCCACAGAATGGTTCTAACCAAACACCAGTTTCAGTAATGACCTGCTGCCTTCTGAAACTACTCCTGATACACTTTCAATCTGATGCCACATTCTTCTTCACTTCCTATCCTAAACTCTTACTAAGTGTTTCATTGCCCTGCTTAGCAGATGCCAGCCCCACCCCACACCCGGCTGCACCGGGTGAAGTGTCTCCAGTTTTTAATTTAATCTAAAGCACTTCATACCTTTGCAGTAACTCTGCTATCTATGTCTAAAATATTATTTTTATCGTTGTGAGTGATGCCAAGCGAAATTCAGAAATAATTGATGTTAGCAGCGAGGAGGCATTGGCAGATCTTGGTGAGTCAATTCTGGGAACTATTGGAGATAGCTTCCAGAGCATATCTGACAGCAAGAGGGGCTTTCGCTAGCTCTTGATGGCTGCCCACTTTGCCAGAGTGACAAGCTCTTTACCCCACATGGTGATTGGGCAGGTCTTTGTGACAGTGAGTTGAACTGGATGCATCTACATAACAGCACCTTGGGGGCAGGGATCGCTCAGTGGTTTGAGCATTGGCCTGCTAAACCCAGGATTGTGAGTTCAATCCTTGAGGGGGCCATTTAGGGATCTGGGGCAAAAACTGAGGATTGGTTCTGCTTTGAGCAGGGGGTTGGGCTAGATGACCTCCTGAGGTCCCTTCCAACCCTGATATTCTATGATTCTATGGGCCTGACTGTGGGTGATGGTTCTTTCTACTGCGTGAATGGCTTGCTCTTAATGTGAATTGCTTTGGATGCTGTGTGAGTGAAGGAAAGCTGATTTGAAGTGGTGTGAGTCACACTCAGGCCTATAGAGGGACAGTCTCCCAATGCCCCCAGGGGTTTCCCAGCTGAGCAGTAAGGACATTGTCATGGCTTGGTGAGTAAGACGCTTGTCCCCCTTGCATGGGGGTGGGTTCACACCCCCATCAGGATGCCAGCTTGTCCCCTTGTGGATTGCTGCTTGGGAGGAGGTGCTGTGGGATTCAGAGGTGTCCCTGGGATGAGACCACTGAAATGTCCGACTGGAAGTTAAACACTAGTGAATCCCTCTGTTTGTCCATCTCTCAATTTATAATACCTAGCTCTTCCTAATAGACATCAAAACATTTTATAGAGGAGCTTGGTATTATCCCTATTTTACAGTTGGGGAAACTGAGGCACAGAGCAGTGAAGTGACTTGGCCAAGATCTCCCAGCAGGCCAGTGACAGAGCCAAGAATAAAACCCCTCTGTCCCAAGTCCCAGTCCAGTATTCTCTCCACTAGTCCACAAAACCCTCTCCTCTCTGGCCTCTCCACTTCTCACCTCTCCCCACTCCACCCTGACCCCCAAAGGCTGGTACTAAAGTCATCATCCTCTCCTGCCAGGCCAACCACACTCCCATCCTTTCCTCGGATGCCTCTATCCTGCCTCACCACATCAAAATCATGCTGCTTGTCCACACCTTCAATGCCCGATGGCATCTCTCCCACACTACATCTCTCTTTCCCACCTCCTGATGCCCTCTCCTTGCTTGAGCCTTTGTCTCCTCTCACTCTTGATTTTGTGCCCCCTACCGTGTTGCCTCTATAACTAGAACAGTCTTCCTGTTTTCAGAGTAGCAGCCGTGTTAGTCTGTATTCTCAAAAAGAAAAGGAGTACTTGTGGCACCTTAGAGACTAACAAATTTATTAGAGCATAAGCTTTCGTGAGCTACAGCTCACTTCATCGGATGCATTTGGTGGAAAAAACAGAGTAGAGATTTATATACACACACAGAGAACATGAAACAATGGGTTTATCATACACACTGTAAGGAGAGTGATCACTTAAGATAAGCCATCACCCACAGCAGGGGGGGGAAGGAGGAAAACCTTTCATGGTGACAAGCAGGTAGGCTAATTCCAGCAGTTAACAAGAATATCAGAGGAACAGTGGGGGGTGGGGTGGGAGGGAGAAATACCATGGGGAAATAGTTTTACTTTGTGTAATGACTCATCCATTCCCAGTCTCTATTCAAGCCTAAGTTAATTGTATCCAGTTTGCAAATTAATTCCAATTCAGCAGTCTCTCGTTGGAGTCTGTTTTTGAAGCTTTTTTGTTGAAGTATAGCCACTCTTAGGTCTGTGATCGAGTGACCAGAGAGATTGAAGTGTTCTCCAACTGGTTTTTGAATGTTATAATTCTTGACGTCTGATTTGTGTCCATTCATTCTTTTACGTAGAGACTGTCCAGTTTGGCCAATGTACATGGCAGAGGGGCATTGCTGGCACATGATGGCATATATCACATTGGTAGATGCGCAGGTGAAGGAGCCTCTGATAGTGTGGCTGATGTGATTAGGCCCTATGATGGTATCCCCTGAATAGATATGTGGACAGAGTTGGCAACGGGCTTTGTTGCAAGGATAGGTTCCTGGGTTAGTGGTTCTGTTGTGTGGTGTGTGGTTGCTGGTGAGTATTTGCTTCAGATTGGGGGGCTGTCTGTAAGCAAGGACTGGTCTATCTCCCAAGATCTGAGAGAGCGATGGCTCGTCCTTCAGGATAGGTTGTAGATCCTTGATGATGCGTTGGAGGGGTTTTAGTTGGGGGCTGAAGGTGATGGCTAGTGGCGTTCTGTTGTTTTCTTTGTTGGGCCTGTCCTGTAGTAGGTGACTTCTGGGTACTCTTCTGGCTCTGTCAATCTGTTTCTTCACTTCAGCAGGTGAGTACTGTAGTTGTAGGAATGCATGATAGAGATCTTGTAGGTGTTTGTCTCTGTCTGAGGGGTTGGAGCAAATGCGGTTATATCGTAGCGCTTGGCTGTAGACAATGGATCGAGTGGTATGATCTGGATGAAAGCTAGAGGCATGTAGGTAGGAATAGCGGTCAGTAGGTTTCCGATATAGGGTGGTGTTTATGTGACCATCGCTTATTAGCACCGTAGTGTCCAGGAAGTGGATCTCTTGTGTGGACTGGTCCAGGCTGAGGTTGATGGTGGGATGGAAATTGTTGAAATCATGGTGGAATTCCTCAAGAGCTTCTTTTCCATGGGTCCAGATGATGAAGATGTCATCAATGTAGCGCAAGTAGAGTAGGGGCATTAGGGAACGAGAGCTGAGGAAGCGTTGTTCTAAGTCAGCCATAAAAATGTTGGCATACTGTGGGGCCATGCGGGTACCCATCGCAGTGCCGCTGATTTGAAGGTATACATTGTCACCAAATGTGAAATAGTTATGGGTCAGGACAAAGTCACAAAGTTCTGCCACCAGGTTAGCCGTGACAGTATCGGGGATACTGTTCCTGACGGCTTGTAGTCCATCTTTGTGTGGAATATTGGTGTAGAGGGCTTCTACATCCATAGTGGCTAGGATGGTGTTTTTAGGAAGATCACCAATGGACTGTAGTTTCCTCAGGAAATCGGTGGTGTCTCGAAGATAGCTGGGAGTGCTGGTAACGAAGGGCCTGAGGAGGGAGTCTACATAGCCAGACAATCCTGCTGTCAGGGTGCCAATGCCTGAGATGATGGGGCGTCCAGGATTTCCAGGTTTATGGATCTTGGGTAGCAGATAGAATACCCCAGGTCCTGGCTCCAGGGGTGTGTCTGTGCGGATTTGTTCTTGTGCTTTTTCAGGGAGTTTCTTGAGCAAATGCTGTAGTTTCTTTTGGTAACTCTCACTGGGATCAGAGGGTAATGGCTTGTAGAAAGTGGTGTTGGAGAGCTGCCTAGTAGCCTCTTGTTCATACTCTGACCTATTCATGATGACGACAGCACCTCCTTTGTCAGCCTTTTTGATTATGATGTCAGAGTTGTTTCTGAGGCTGTGGATGGCACTGTGTTCTGCATGGCTGAGGTTATGGGGTAAGCGATGCTGCTTTTCCACAATTTCAGCTCGTGCACGTCGGCGGAAGCAGTCTATGTAGAAATCCAGGCTGCTGTTTCGACCTTCAGGAGGAGTCCACCTAGAATCCTTCTTTTTGTAGTGTTGGCAGGAAGGTCTCTGTGGGTTAATATGTTGGTCAGAGGTGTGTTGGAAATATTCCTTGAGTCTGAGACGTCGAAAATAGGATTCTAGGTCACCACAGAACTGTATCATGTTCGTGGGGGTGGAGGGGCAAAAGGAGAGGCCCCGAGATAGGACAGATTCTTCCGCTGGGCTAAGAGTATAGTTGGATAGATTAACAATATTGCTGGGTGGGTTACGGGAACCATTGTTGTGGCCCCTTGTGGCATATAGTAGTTTAGATAGCTTAGTGTCCTTTTTCTTTTGTAGAGAATCAAAGTGTGTTTTGTAAATGGCTTGTCTAGTTTTTGTAAAGTCCAGCCACGAGGAAGTTTGTGTGGAAGGTTGGTTCTTTATGAGAGTATCCAGTTTTGAGAGCTCATTCTTAATCTTTCCCTGTTTGCTGTAGAGGATGTTGATCAGGTGGTTCCGCAGTTTCCTTGAGAGTGTGTGGCACAACAACTTCCTGTTGTTATCCTCCATGTGCCGTCTCTCTCCTCCCTCAGGCCCACCTGTTTGAGCCTTCCCTCCGGTCCATCTGTCAGACCTTCCCCTGTCTGATAGTTCACAAAGCCTTCTTCAAAGAGCCAGGTGGGTCACAAGGTATCAGCAGCATACACCTGTCCCTGGACCGGGACTGAATATAGCCTTGCCTGTCCCTCAGGAAAGGGTAAATTCAGCGTCACTGCTCTGGGAGCCAAACTAGCCAGATTAAAGCTAGCTCAGGGATGACTAATCAAGCTGCAAGCACACCCTGTGATTGCAGTATACATGGATACATTCACACAGACACACAAATACACTGACATCCACAGATTCGCACACATGAACACAGCCACACTTGCATACCTAAGCCAATGCACAGACATATGGACACAGACACACCCGCATAGCACAAACACATTCACACCCTCACAGACAGCCAAACACACATTCACAGTGACACAAGCACCAACCAGCGCATAGACCACTCGGACACACTCGAGTACCGCCACACACAGAGACACACAATCACACTCACAAATTGGGCATAGTAACGTACGCGGATAAGTATGTGACACAATACACTGACACACAGTTTTGCTTCCTCTGATCTCTGACTATTTACAGTAAGGTAAGCATCATGGACAAATAACCCTTTTTTGCAGCAATTTCTTTCTTTCTTTCTTTTTTTTTTGCTTTTCTTTTCTTCATATTATGAAATCCCCCACCTTACCTCTGTCCAACCTACAGGAGAAAGTGAAAATTCAATTGAATAAACAATCATAGGGATTTCTTTCTCTTCTATCCATCATAAATGTCAGCCAAAAGAAAGAGAGAGAAAAACGAGCATTAGTGAAAATCCAATTGAATAAATGACAAGAATGCTAATTTCCTTCTGTCTTTTTGGGGTCTTCTGGCTTATGAAGAAAAGAGAATGGAAATTCAATTGAATAAATAACACTACATCCCAGCACCAAAAATACCAAGCAGAAGATTTGAAAGGAAGCCTGACTCAAAATCAATGGCAGAAAAGATAGGTTACATCATCAAAATTATATTAGTCTTAATAGTCAAGCAATTAATTAAACCTTCCAGTTATTAAAAAAAAATCCCTTGAAAAACTTTTTTTTTTAACAGTGAAGTTTTCAATCATGCTGTGAAAGCTTTTGGTTCCCCACCTGCCTATGACCCCACCACTGCCACCATCGCTGCCCGCCATTAGCGGCCATTTATCCAAGTGACAGTTGCCTTGATACCGAAACGATGGGGAATAATGGGAAGGTGGCGGCAGAGTGCTGAGGCCGCTGGAAATGAAATGCTGCATAGATATGAATTTTGATAGCTAGTCAATACCCTCTGTCCTTTTCAATTAAAAAAGAGCAGAATACATTGGGGCCAGATAGGCAACATTTCAGAGCCCATAAAACCGAACAAGGGGGGAGGTCTTACTGGACTTTGATTTTGTCTTTCTTGCAACCCTTACCGTTACTGACCATATTTCTCAGGGATAAAGCCTTAGGCCTCTTAACGTTTTAGCGCTGGTCTGTTCACACACCTACTAGGCTCCACTCCTCCATTGATAGCCTGCTAAGAGCAGGGGGGCCACGCTTCTGGCACAGCAGATCTGTTCCACTGGGATGTATCTGATATGGTTAGCAGGACACCAGTACCTGATTTTAGTAAGGTCACTTCTTCCTGGTCAGATCTACTAGGTAGCACCTCAGGGATGTTCTACCTGGACACATCTGGCATGCAGCATACCACAGCAGGGGCAGTTTGTCTGTGGGTAGCTGGCACAGTCAGCAGCAGTTGAGAAGTTAAAGTGTGCAGCGCTGTCCTCTGTAGAAATGCCCTTTTCGCTGATGGACAAGTGAAGGTCTAAGCCTCCCTGGGGTTGCCAGTTCCCAACACTGACCATATTTGATTGCCATTTCTATGGCAGAGGCAGAGAAGGGCACCTCCCTCATCTCAGCCCAGCATCTGTGCTGGGCACAGCTGGGAAACCTGGAGTGAATTTTGCCTGGCTGATGGGAGACCATTCCCTGGTTATAGCGTGCAGAAAGCTGTAGATCCAGTAATAGGTACTTCATCAACTGCATCAGCTGCTTTAGACTTTTGAGTGAAACAGTCTCCCACAGTCAATGGTCAGCTAATGAGTTTGAGACCATCACCCTTTTTAGCCAATGAAAGAGCAATACGCTATGAGCACAGCAGAGAGAGCAGTGAAGCACAGAGCTGGTTGGGAAAGGTTTGACAAAACATTGCCATTAAATAATGCGGATTCATCTAAACCAACACTTATTGCGGTGTAGACTCAGCTGCGAGCACAAAAAAACATAGTCTTGGTTTTCTAAGTGTGGGAACATCCCACTTTGGCTTTTTCAAAACAAAAAATGGGGGGGGGGTTCCCATGGAGACATGGCTTTTTATTTGGAAATTTAAGTTAATTCAAGTACAAAATTAAAAAAAAACATTTGTAATGACCCAAACCAAACATTTTTCAAATAGAAAAGGAGTACTTGTGGCACCTTAGAGATTAACAAATTTATTTGAGAATAAGCTTTCGTGAGCTACAGCTCACTTCATCGGATGCATCCGAGGAAGTGAGCTGTAGCTCACGAAAGCTTATGCTCAAATAAACTTGTTAGTCTCTAAGGTGCCACAAGTACTCCTTTTCTTTTTGCGAATACAGACTAACACAGCTGCTACTCTGAAACGTTTTCAAATGTTTGCTTTGCAAAAATTTTCCAAATTTGGACTTTTTGTCCCGATTTGGCAAGGGAATTTTTTTCCTAAATCCTATATTTTCCACCCAACTCTATCCAGCAGTGTTAGTTACAGCCACTCACCACCTTGTGCTGGAGAAGCAGAGATATGGTGGGGCTCTGATTTAGCATCAGATCAGCCCATGTACGATACAGTTCAGAGGTATTTGGATCGAGGGTTTCAGTTTGGCCCGTTAGACTTGGGCCCCGCTCTCTGCCGTTCAGCTGATGTTGGAAGTTCCATGAACATCTGTTCCCTATGCCTAAGGAAAGGTTTTGTACAGCTCCCTGAGTGCTTTAGCAATGAGACAAAGAAAAGAGAGATACCTGCCTAAACCCAGCACCAGTGATCACAGAGCTAGAAAGGACTTGGTAGGCTGTCCAGCCCTCCCATATAATACAGTGGATTGCCTTACCAGGTGCTATATCTGGCTTTGCATCTCTCTTTTATTGCATTGTGGGGTGGTCTATCCATACACACCCCCACCTCTGCTAGCCACTCCCAGCCTCCCGAGTGGTGTCTGATGGTCCCGAGAGGCCTCTGCCCTGCCCTCCATGTTTCGTAAACCTCGGTATGCCCCGGGGGTGCCAAGGGTGCTGTTCCTACGCTCGCACATTTGTCGTTAGCAAGTGATGCTCGGCAAGCATGTGCCCCTCACATCCCACACGTGCCTCGGCCCTGTGTGCTCCTCACTTGTGGGTGCCAGTGGGTGGGTGGGTGGAGAATGGAAGCCAGCCAGCACAGACATGCTGAGTGACATCTGGCTGAAGTGTTTCCCATGTCGCAGCAGCCACTTGCTGCATGCCTCTTGTTGTGTGGGGAAAAAGTTGAATGAAGGCCCACGGGTCCATGAGATGGGCCATCAGGGGCTGCTAATACCAGGGCTGGTTGGTGCACTTGGGCTACAGCTGTGGAAATCGGGGTCTGGATCTTGGCTCCTGGGTTTCCAGCAAAAGGAAATCTAGTGTCATTTCATTGGGTTGCCCCCGCAGCAAAAACACTGGAAAAGGCAGGGGGAGAGTGAGGAATCTCCGCTCAGGCAAGGCCCAGGAGCACCGGAGATCAGGAAGATGCTGCAGGCCAGGAGTGAGAGCAGAGGCAAAGTTGCTGGGGACGAGGGCAAAGCCCAGGGGTGTTTCCAATCCCAAGTGCAACAAATTCACAGATTGAGGGGTGGTGGCAAAGCTGGGGGGGAGAAGGGGTGGGCAGGAGTGGAGCAGCAGGGGGAGCTGCAGGCCAGGATGGAGTTGCATCCACAGAAATGATTTGGAATAACAGAAGGTGCCGCGGGATTTGGACGCTATGTGAGGGGAAAGCTCATTTAGCATCTATTACATTTATGCTTTGCGCAATCGAGTGCTGTCAGTCCCTCGCTTTTATGTGCTCTAAATTCACTCTAACCAAAAGTTACCGGCCTCCCACCTCACTGGCATTGTACGACACTGCACATTATAACAAAAGAACAATAGAGACCCACTGGGCCAAGATCTGCCACGATCTCCTGCAGTCCCCTCCTGCTCCCAGGTCAAAGGAACACGTTCCTGAGTGCTTGGGAATCTAGCTGGCCTTGTACTGTTGGAAAGCTACAGTGTTCCACTCCAGAGGTGGCTGCATTCCAGTGGTGAGTTCCAAATAATGGGGTTCATTTGCATGGCTTGAAAAGTGGTTTTGAATTCTCCAGGATGGAAGGTGCCACAGAATTATCCCTCACTGTCACCTTCGCTCAGTCTCCCAAGGAAGTTGAACCAAAGAGGGGACGTTATGCATTCCCCCTCAACACCATTTGCATGGGTAGTTTTAATAGCAGCAAGGAAGTGTTTTCCTAGTCCCTGATAGTTCCTCTGTGCCCATGCTGGCTCATCGAATAAACCCTGAGGCTGGCAGAGGACACGTGTCCTGTATAAGAGTTAAGTGTTGTTATGAAAGTGGCACGTTGTAGTCTGGTGCCCGGTGCCCATCTGGGCTCTTATTGCATGGTTTCAATCACCCAGGCTCATAAAATTCCCTTCATCCATGCGTGGCTTGAACCGCTGACTGTTACGACCTATAAATCAGACAATTAAACTAGCATTATGACATTAGCTTTTAAAACCCCCATCCAAAGAAATAATATACCCATGCTAGTGCACAAACGCACAAAGCACCAGGGGTGTAAAATTTTTATTGTTAAAATTAACATTTAAAACCCGCACCATGAAGTAATGTGCAAGGTGAAGGGCATAAATCAGTCAGCTAAACTAGTAACGTAACATTAGCAGTTAGAATCATCACCATGAAATAAAGTCAAGGTTAGGAGAGGGATAAATCAGACAGCTAAGCCCACGGCTTTTTATGTTAACATTTCAAGATCCCCAGGCCAAGAGATGGCTGGCAAGTTTGCTGGATGGGGAATCAGATGTACAGTAGAACAATGCCTGGGTGATGGAAACACCCTGGGCTTTATTCTGCTCTCATTTATACTAGTACAAAACAGGAGTAGCTCCCCTGAAGCCAGTAGTACACCAGTGTGAAAGGGGTATAGATGAGAGGGAAACTGGACTCTTTGGTCCAGACTCTTTGGTCCACTAATGGAATTTAGGCTCCTAAATACCTCTGTGGATCTGGGCCTTTGTTCTTAGATGTTTCGGAGGATGCCGGGACATCAATTTGGACTTTGGTGACCGAAAGTACTATTACAGGTGAATTTCACCCTGTAGTAAAATATTCACTCCCCAAAGTCCAAATCAATACATTTGCCCTGGTAGGGAGGAGCAGCAGACAACCAATCAACTTCAGTTCTTTGTAGACCTTTAAAATAGGGCAAAAGTGGGGCTTTATAGTGTTCTTATGTTCTTATGCTTTAAGGGTCCCTGGGCCAGCCCTCTACATGGGTGAATTTCACCCTGAGGTTCTAGAAGGTGGGGAATGGGGGCTCTGACCTGCTCTCTGCAAGTTAGACCCGTGCCCCAGTACCAAGCCTGGAGATGTTGGGTCTCTGGCTCAGTAGGAGGTTAGCACCTCATTAAGAGAAGGCAGGGTGCCACCATCTCTCTTTTAAGTGATCAATGGGCCCTCCCTCAAGAAACCACCCCTTAACGTTGGTGATCTCGTTCATTCTCACAGTGGTTGTGACGTGCCCTTTTTGGGGTGAAGCTAGTGAGAATGGTGTCTGGACAAACATGTCTGTTTCTAAAGTCCTTGGAATCCCTAAATCTTTTCAATCTGGTTTCTGGCCAGGGTGTGGTATGTAGTCTGGTCTCATTGGTTGTTGGCTTCGTTCTTGGGATGCTCAAAAGCTGATGTCCTGGGATTGGTTGATCTATCCATGATATTCCTACCACATTGGTATCTAGGTCCCCCAGTAGCCTCTGCCTCCAGTGACCATGGGATTTTGTTGACCCTGACAAGGAAAAGTGAGGTGTCTCTTGTGAGTCGCTCCTCTTCAGCCTCCGGGGAGATCTCAAAGGGTGAGGCTGGGTAATGGCTCAGCTGTTGCTGCGTTCTGTTCTGCACCCCTCCCCTCCGTTCAGCTGGCAGGGGAAGTAGGAATCGCTTTGGGACTGCGTTGCCATCCTCATGCTAATGAAGTTAAGCCTCGTTTCTGTGGCACTGGGTCGAGAGACCCTTCCCCCTCTCCCTTCTTTTCTTCCTCCTTTCCTCCCTCCCCACTACGCTGCATCAGCTGGGGAACGGGGCGGTGCTAACTGAAAACGGGGGCACAGGATTAACCAGGGACCACCTGGGAGGGTTTCAGCCAATGAGCAGATGGGGAGCGGGTTAGGGTACAAGCCTGGGGAAGATTTGGAGAGAGGATGAAAAGCTGAGAGGCAGCAGGACTGATCTGAGATGGGGCACAGAGACCCCAGGGCAGCAGAGTCTGAACTAACAGCTACTCGGAGGGAAGCCAGCTGATGCACTGGGGCTGACGGGACAGCCGAGCCCACACTAAACGACCCACCCACCTGAGCTCCCAACACACCCCAGCAGCAGAGTGCTCCGACAGCTTAGATTGACCCACGTGGTGGGAGAGCAGCATTGGCACAGGGCAGAGGGTCTGTGTGTGTCTAGCTAGGCATGGTGGAGGGCGAGGGAGTCTGTGTGGCTCCTGCTAGAGATCCTGACCTGGGTCTGCTCTTGGGTTAGATAACAGTGTTGGTGCTATTGTGAAGCATGGTGTGTGTTCCACAGGTTGGCTCTGTCCCTCAAAGACAGAGGGTTGGTGTTAGTGAAGACGCACGTGGCTGGGACCTGGGAATTCCCCATCTGACGGGTCTGCCATGGAGGGGGTTGTCTCCTGGCTTTACTGGAGCCTGGCTGAGATATGGGCTTGGAGGAGAGTGAATTGCACAATGCTTAGCCCAGATGGGGGCAAGGTGATAGTGGTTGGTAGGAGGGAAGGATCTAGAGGGGTCCTCCATTAATAAGAGTCACAACTGAGGGCTCCTCCTGGATTCTCGATTCTTCTGGAAACAGATAAAGCCAAGGATAAAGTTACAGAGCTCAGCAACCAGTTGTGCTGTGGCATCATCAGGGATACTGTTCCTGACAGCTTGTATTCCATCTATGTGTGGGGGATGTTTGTGTAGAGAGCCTCTATATCCATGGTGGCTAGGATGGTGTTTTCTAGAAGATCATCAATGCATTGTAGTTTTCTCAGGAAATCAGTGGTGTCACGAAGATAGCTGGGAGTGCTGGTGGCGTAGGGTCTGAGTAGAGAGTCCAAATATCTGGACAGTCCCACATGATACCCACATGAGGAAATAAGGAAACAGATCAACAGAGCCAGACGTGTACCCAGAAGCCTCCTGCTGCAAGACAAGCCCAAGAAAGAAACCAACAGAACTCCCCTGGCCATCACATACAGTCCTCAGCTAAAACCTCTCCAACGCATCATCACTGATCTGCAACCCATCCTGGACAACAATCCCTCACTTTCACAGGCAGGCCAGTCCTTGCCCACAGACAACCTGCCAACCTGAAGCATATTCTCACCATAGTAACTCTAACTCAGGAACCAATCCATGCAACAAAAACTCAATGCCAACTATGCCCACATATCTACACCAGCGACACCCTCACAGGACCTAACCAGATCAACCACCCCATCACTGGTTCATTCACCTGCACCTCCACCAATGTAATCTACGCTATCATGTGCCAGCAATGCCCCTCTGCTATGTACATAGGCCAAACTGGACAGTCTCTACATAAAAGGATAAATGGACACAAATCAGATATTAGGAATGGCAATACACAAAAACCTGTAGGAGAACATTTCAACCTCACTGGAAACACAATAGCAGATTTAAAGGTAGCCATCCTGCAGCAAAAAAACTTCAGGACTAGACTTCAAAGAGAAACTGATGAGCTTCAGTTCATTTGCAAATTTGACAACATCAGCTCAGGATTAAACTAAGACTGTGAATGGCTCGCCAACTACAAAAGCCGTTTCTCCTCCCTTGGTGTTCACACCTCAACTGCTAGAAGAGGGCCTCATCCTCCCTGATTGAGCTAACCTTGTTATCCCTAGCCTGATTCTTGCTTGCATATTTATACCTGCCTCTGGAAATTTCCACTACATGCATCCGACGAAGTGGGTATTCACCCACGAAAGCTTATGCTCCAATATGTCTGTTAGTCTATAAGGTGCCACAGGACTCTTTGCCGCTCTTTCCCTCTTAGGCTCTCCACCACCACTAACGATGATTGCTAGCACCACTCCAAAGTTTCTGGAAGCCCCAAATCCTCTCTGGTTCAGGACTCGCCTCCTTAGCTCCCTCGAAGTCAGAGGACTCTCATGGATTCTCCTCACATTCAGTCTCTTACAGCCTTTTCCCACTTGTGCCCCAGAATCCTTTGCATCTGGCCCTGGGTGGCTCCGGAGGAGACACTGAGAGGCTTATGGACCACTCCTTCTGTCTGAGGAGGAACACAAGTGGCTGATCAAATGCACTGAGAGAGAAAATGGGAATGATCTCATGACCTTTCTCTTACTCCATGGATGACTGCAAGAGACCCCTGCCCTCTGCTTTGTGGGCTGGGCTAGGGCCCACAGGCTGAGAACTACTTTGAATTTATGGCTGGTCCTCTGAGGAACAGGCTGAGGGGGTGAACTGCTGCTGAAAGCTCCAGTTCTAATTCTGTTTGGTGGCTGAGGAGGTGGATAAAGGAGAGAGGGCAGGCAGAGCTGTGGGAGTGTCAAGGCAGTGGGAAATGATGTCATCTTCCAATCATAGGAGACTCCTGGATTATTAATTTGAAAAGAAAGCCATCCTTGTAACCCAATCCCAGGCAGCTCCGATTTCATCTCCCTCCACCATCCCGACACCAGGCTGAGCTGAGCGGGTTCCACTTCTGGAAGCTCATGCTTAGCGTATGCAGAACCGGGCAGCAGCAGACCTAAGTGGAGAGCCAGAGGGAGGAGATTTCAGCCATATGTGTCCATGGCGTCAGTTCCCAGACCAGCACTCACCTTGGTAACGGTGGCCAAGTTCACAGGGCTGGTCAAATGATGGGCAGAGAAGAAAGACATGGGTCAAGGAAGGATGATGGAATCAGTTTCCATCCATTTATTCTGGCCTGCAGAGACCCAACCCCGTGCAGGAGCTTGCTAGGTGAATCCCCTTTTTGGCTCAGTTCAGAAAGGTGGTTGCCACCTTACCACCAGTCTGGGCTGTAGGACGGACTCGCTGCACCATGTCCTCATGTTATTGTAATGCAACAGCAAGAGGTGATCTGGCCCTGTTGTCTCACAGCTCTTGGGTGGCTGATGGGAAATGTGCCTCTCAGGTGTCAGTCCAAGACAAAAGCCAGCAGGACAGATAGATTGAACTGGCCTTTGGTGGCTGGCTCAACAGAAAGCGCTGAAGCATATTGGCAAAGCCTTCAGTGAGGAAGCTTGCACTAATGCTGCCAACACAGTACTTGCTCTCCAGATATAGGGTTTCATTCTCTAGAGGTGTCAGACCAGCGCTGTTCACTTCCTAGAGTCTCACTTTCATATCGATCCATCTTGGCCTCCTGATTTTGAACTCATCAGCTGGACATCCAGTGCATCCTGCTTCTGGGGACTTCCGGAAGGGCTCTGCAGTTCCCTCACCCTCCTCCCTCATCACTAACTATGGATCTAAAATACCTCTGGAGCCTAGGGTCAAAATTCTGCCCTTGGCATTAAACAAGGCGGAGATCCTTCTGAATGAGCATGTTTCACTTACGTCTAAAAAGAAAAGGATGAGAATTCCCAGGCCAAAAACCATAGCCCTTGCTAAAAGCTCCAAAGAGCTGGTGGTTGGGAAACCACAGGGGCTTAGACAACCTTTTTTATTGGGGAGGGCGAATGGTTTAATAAAAATAACATGATTGTTGAATGGCATCTTTACGCTATCTAATTATTGCAGCACAGCCAGTCCCTTGACAGCTCAGGCCTCTGATGGGCCCAGTTGCATGAAGGCTCTTTCTTTCCCCAGGATATCAGCTGGGGCAGGGCTGAAGGTCTCTCCTGCAGCAGGCTCGGGCTCCTTTCTTCCCGAGCGGGGAGATGGCTGAGCAAGCAGGGTCTGCCTTCTTGTGAAGGGGAATTCTGTGTGCCCAGGTGAGGCTCTCCTGTCTGTAATTCCCCTCTCCTTCTGCAGCCAGGCTGGCTGTTTCCTTCCTGCTCTTTGAAGGCCACTGAGCCTCTTTCTTTCCGTGCACAAGGACTTCTTATTTCCTCTGTCTCTAGGGAGACCTGGGATAGGTCCAGCCAGCTGCCACTCCTCTGACGCTGACTCCCAGAGCCTCCTGATTGGCTCTTTTCTTCCTTCCTGCCCCCAGCCTCCTGCATGAGTTCCATGTGCTCTTTTCACAGAGAGAGCAGGAAGGCCGGATACCATGAAGCCCATAATTCTTTGGCCGTCCTTTTGCAGCCTTTGACCCCAGTCCCATCATGTCAGGAGTGGGGGGAGGAGGGGAAGGGCCTTCGGCTACCATCTGATTGATAAGGCCCTGTGAAAATCATGGAATAGTTTTAATTCATGGCAGAATCTGGGATAAAGTATCAAATTTCTTGGACTCTGAATGGCTGCCGAGTCCCCCTTAATGCTTCTGCCTCCCCACTGTAGCTGCTCATGTTCCCAAGTGGTGGGCCGACCGGTTTGTTAGCTTTTCCTCGTCAGTGTATCTGGGTGAGAGACGAATCCTGGGTGTTGCACAAGCAAAACGTAAAAGTAATCATTTTCCAGTGTAATCAACAGATTAGGTTCAGCAGTTCCCTTTCCTCGTTCTGCCACCCTGCAAACCATTACACAAATAACATAAGAACAACATAAGCAGCTACACTGGGTCAGACCAAAGGTCCATCCAGTCCAGTATCCTGTCTACTGACAGTGGCCAATGCCAGGTGCCCCAGAGGGAGTAAACCTAACAGGTAATGATCAAGTGATCTCTCTCCTGCCATCCATCTCCACTCTCTGACAAACAGAGGCTAGGGACACCATTCCTTACCCATCCTGGCTAATAGCCATTAATGGAGTTAGCCTCCATGAATTTACCCAGTTCTCTTTTAAACCCTGTTATAGCCCTAACCTTCACAACTTCCTCAGGCAAGGAGTTCCACAGGTTGACTGTGCGCTGTGTGAAGAAGAACTTCCTTTTATTTGTTTTAAACCTGCTGCCCATTAATTTCATTTGGTGGCCCCTAGTTCTTATATTACGGGAACAAGTAAATAACTTTTCCTTATTCACTTTCTCCACACCACTCATGCTTTTATAGACCTCTATCATATCCCCCTTTAGTCTCCTCTTTTCCAAGGTGAAAAGTCCCAGCCTCTTTAATCTCTCCTCATATGGGACCTGTTCCAAACCCCTAATCATTTTAGTTGCCCTTTTCTGAACCTTTTCTAATGCCAGTATATCTTTTTTGAGATGAGGGGACCACATCTGTACGCAGTATTCAAGATGTGGGCGTACCAAGGGCAATGAGAGATTCTCCATCTTATTCTCTATCCCTTTTTTAATGATTCCTAACATCCTGTTTGCTTTTTGACTGCCCCTGCACACTGCGTGGATGTCTTCAGGGAAGTATCCACGATGACTCCAAGATGTTTCTCCTGATTAGTTGTAGCTAAATTAGCCCCTATCATATTGTATGTATAGTTGGGGTTATTTTTTTCCAATGTGCATTACTTTACATTTACCCACATTAAATTTAATTTGCCATTTTGTTACCCAATCACTTAGTTTTGTGAGATCTTTTTGAAGTTCTTCACAGTCTGCTTTGGTCTTAACTATCTTGAGCAGTTTAGTATCATCTGCAAACTTTGGCACCTCAGTGTTTACCCCTTTCTCCAGATCATTTATGAATAAGTTGAATAGGATTGGTCCTAGGACTGACCCTTGGAGTACAACACTAGTTACTCCTCTCCATTCTGAAAATTTACCATTTATTCCTACACTTTGTTCCCTGTCTTTTAACCAGCTCTCAACCCATGAAAGGATCTTCCCTCTTATCCCATGAAAACTTAATTTATGTAAGAGCCCTTAGTGAGGGACCTTGTCAAAGGCTTTCTGGAAATCTAAGTACACTATGTCCATTGGATCCCCCTTGTCCACATGTTTTTTGACCCTTTCAAAGAACTCTAATAGATTAGTAAGACATGATCTTCCTTTACAGAAACCATGTTGACTTTTGTCCAATAATTTATATTCTTCTACGTATCTGACAATTTTATTCTTTACTATTGTTTCAACTAATTTGCCCAGTACTAATAGATTCATAGATTCATAGATACTAAGGTCAGAAGGGACCATTCTGATCATCTAGTCCGACCTCCTGCACAGCGCAGGCCACAGAATCTCACCCACCCACTCCTATGAAAAACCTCACCCATGTCTGAGCTATTGAAGTCCTTAAATCATGGTTCAAAGACTTCAAGGAGCAGAGAAGCCTCCCTCAAGTCAACCATGCCCCATGCTACAGAGGAAGGCGAAAAACCTCCAGGGCCTCTCCAATCTGCCCTGGAGGAAAATTCCTTCCCGACCCCAAATATGGTGATCAGCTAAACCCTGAGCATATGGGCAAGATTCACCAGCCAGATACCCAGGAAAGAATTTTCTATAGTAACTCAGATCCCATCCATCTAATATCCCATCTCAGGGGATTTGGCCTATTTACCCTGAATATTTAAAGATCAATTACTTACCAAAATCCCATTATCCCATCATACCATCTCCTCCATAAACTTATCGAGTAGAATCTTAAAACCAGATAGATCTTTTGCCCCCACTGCTTCCCTTGGAAGGTTATTCCAAAACTTCACTCCTCTGATGGTTAAAAACCTTCGTCTGATTTCAAGTCTAAACTTCCTGGTGGCCAGTTTATACCCATTTGTTCTTGTGTCCACATTGGTGCTGAGCTTAAATAATTCTTCTCCCTCTCCTATATTTATCCCTCTGATATATTTATAGAGAGCAATCATATCTCCCCTCAACCTTCTTTTAGTTAGGATAAACAAGCCAAGCTCCTTAAGTCTCCTTTCATAAGACAAGTTTTCCATTCCTCGGATCATCCTAGTAGCCCTTCTCTGTACCTGCTCCAGTTTGAAACATGGGAGACCAGAACTGCACACAGTATTCTAGGTGAGGTCTCACCAGTGCCTTGTATAACGGTACTAAAACCTCCTTATCCCTACTGGAAATGCCTCTCCTGATGCATCCCAAAACCGCATTAGCTTTTTTCACAGCCATATCACATTGGCAGCTCAGTCATCCTATGATCAACCAATACTCCAAGGTCCTTCTCTTCTTCCGTTACTTCTAATTGATGTGTCCCCAACTTACAACTAAAATTCTTGTTATTAATCCCTACATCCATAACCTTACACTTCTCACTATTAAATTTCATCCTATTACTATTACTCCAGTTTACAAGGTCATCCAGATCCTCCTGTATAATATCCTGATCCTTCTCCGAATTGGCAATACCTCCCAGCTTTGTATCATCTGCAAACTTTATTAGCACACTCCCACTTTTTGTGCCAAGGTCAGTAATAAAAAGATTAAATAAGATTGGTCCCAAAACCGATCCCTGAGGAACTCCACTGGTAACCTCCCTCCAACCTGACAGTTCGCCTTTCAGTAGGACCCGTTGCAGTCTCCCCTTTAACCAATTCCTTATCCACCTTTTGATGTTCATATTGATCCCCATCTTCTCCAATTTAACTAATAATTCCCCATGTGGCACGGTATCAAATGCCTTACTGAAATCTAGGTAAATTAGATCCACTGCATTTCCTTTATCTAAAAAATCTGTTACTTTTTCAAAAAAGGAGATTAGGTTGGTTTGGCACGATGTACCTTTTGTAAAACCATGTTGTATTTTGTCCCATTTACCATTGACTTCAATGTCCTTAACTAATTTCTCCTTCAAAATTTTTTCCAGGACCTTGCATACTACAGATGTCAAACTAACTAGCCTGTAGTTACCTGGATCACTTTTTTTTCCTTTCTTAAAAATAGGAACTATATTAGCAATTCTCCAATCATTCGGTACTATTCCTGAGTTTACAGATTCATTAAAAATTCTTGCTAATGGGCTTGCAATTTCAGGTGCCAATTCCTTTAATATTCTTGGATGAAGATTATCTGGGCCCCCTGATTTAGTCCCATTAAGCTGTTTCAATTTCGCTTCTACCTCTGATATGGTAATATCTACCTCTATATCCTCCTTCCCATTTGTCAGGCTACCATTATCCCCAAGATCCTCTTTAGCCTTATTAAAGACTGAGGCAAAGTATTTGTTTAGATATTGGGCCATGCCTAGATTATCTTTAACCTCCACTCCATCCTCAGTGTTAAGCGGCCCCACTTCTTCCTTTTTAGTTTTCTTCTTATTTATATGGCTATAGAACCTTTTACTATTGGTTTTAATTCCCTTTGCAAGGTCCAACTCTACTCGACTTTTAGCCTGTCTCACTTGATCCCTACATGTTCTGACCTCAATTAGGTAGCTTTCCTTGCTGATCCCTCCCATCTTCCACTCTCTGTATGCTTTCTGCTTCTTCTTAATCACCTCTCTAAGATGCTTGCTCATCCAGCTTGGTCTACAACTCCTTCCTATGAATTTTTTCCCCTTTCTTGGGATACAGGCTTCCGATAGCTTCTGCAGTTTTGATTTAAAGTAATCCCAGGCCTCCTCTACCTTTAGATCCATAAGTTCTTCAGTCCAATCCACTTCCCTAACTAATTTCCTTAATTTTTGAAAGTCAGCCCTTTTGAAATCAAAAACCCTAGTTGCAGATTTATTTTTGTTAATCCTTCCATTTAGTTTGAACTGAATTAGCTCATGATCACTTGAGCCAAGATTGTCCCCTACAACCATTTCTTCTATGAGGTCCTCGCTACTCACCAAAATTAAATCTAAAATGGCATCCCCTCTAGTCAGTTCAGCAACTACTTGATGAAGGAATCCATCAGCTATCGCATCTAGGAAAATCTGAGCCCTATTATTATTACTAGCACTGGTCCTCCAGTCTATATCTGGGAAGTTAAAGTCTCCCATGATCACGCAGTTTCCATTAGTATTTACTTTATTAAAGACATTAAAAAGGGCTGTATCCATATCCAAATTAGATCCCGGAGGTCTATAGCACACCCCAAGCACTATCGTAGGAGAGGCTTTACTAGTTTTCTTCCCCAATGTAATTTTTGCCCAGACAGACTCTGTCTTATCAATTGCATCGCTTCTTATTTCTTTACATTCTACCTCATCATTGATATACAATGCTACTCCACCCCCTTTACCTTTGTTTCTGTCTTTCCTAAAGAGCACATACCCTTCAATACCTGTAGTCCAGTCATGACTACTATTCCACCATGTTTCTGTTATCCCTATAATATCTGGTTTCACTTCCTGAACCAGTAGCTCTAGTTCCTCCATTTTGTTACCTAGACTCCTCGCATTGGTGTACAAACATCTTAATTTTTGCTGTTTGGCCTCGCTCACATTTTGTACCCTATTAGGCACAGTCATTCTACATCCAGTATAACCTATTAGACTAGTATCCACACCGCCCTCACTCCTTATATACATTCTCCTACCCACGGCTGTATCCCTTCTTACTTCATCTTCTTCCCTCTCAATGCTAAAATCTGGCGTGGAGATTTTCTGGACATCTCCCATCCATCTCCCCCCAATTCCTAGTTTAAAGCTCTCTTTATCAGTTGTGCCAGCCTCGATCCTAGAAGTCTATTTCCTTCCCTACTGAGATGAAGTCCATCCCGAGAGAACTGACCTCTGTCCATGAATGCCTCCCAGTGGTCATACATCCCAAAGCCCTCCTTATAGCACCACTGCCTAAGCCATCTGTTGACAGTCATAATCTTGTCAGACCTTTGTTGCCCTTCTCTAGGAACAGGAAGGATCCCGCTAAAGATCACCTGAGCCTCAATTTCCTTAAGCGTCTTCCCCAGCCTAGCATAGTCTCCCTTAATACTTTCCAGCGAGAATCTAGCCGTATCATTTGTTCCCACATGAAGGATAATTAGGGGATTCTTTCCCGCTCCCTTTAGGATCCTTTTCAACCTCAGGTCTACATCCCGTATCTTAGCACCCGGAAGACAGCACACCCGTCTATTCTCAGGATCAGCTCTAGTTACAGGCCTGTCTATTCTTCTCAATAAAGAGTCCCCGATCACATAGACCTGCCTTTTCCTGGTGACAGTGCTATTCTCCAGTGTCTCCCCTGTTCCCTCTGGCTGCAAGTTCTTTCCATTCCTATTTTCCCTTACAATCTTCTTCAACCCATCCTGTATCCTCCTGGGGCTCATATTTGGTGTAGTCTCCCTTGACTCTTCCCCTTTTTCTATAGGGCTAGCCTCTCTTCTCTTCTTCCTTACCCTTCCACCTTCAGCGACTACCTGCTGAGCCCCTTCTTCATTTTCCAACTCTGCAAACCTGTTCCTAAGCTCTATTTCTCCTTCACTAGCCCGTCTTTTTCTCTGCCTGGTTCTTTGAGTCACATGTTTCCACTGACCACTTTCCTCATCCAGTCTCTCCTCAAAATTCCCCAGCCCTGCTTCCATCCGTGAGTCTGAGCTTTTCCCTTCAGATACCTCATATCTTTGCTCCATCATCTGCTCAAACCCCTTCCTAAACTCAACCAGACTTTCCACCTGCATCTCCAAACCTCGGATCTTTTCCTTCATCAGCTCTATCAGACGGCATTTCATGCAGAAAAAACTCTTACCGGTTCCCCCCTCCAGGATTATGTACATAGCACAGCTTCCACATCCAGTCATCCTCAATGTGTCTTTCACTGCAGGAGTCACTCCCACAGCTGCCTCTGTATCTGTCATCTCCTTCCCACCTAAATTCTGTTAATCTGGGAAACACAAACCACACCAAAAAGACCACACACCCCCCCCCCCCCCCCCCCAGCAAAAGCAAACCCCAAACAAGCACCACAAGCCAAACTCCCACTCAAACTCCCCTGTTTAGAGCTCTGTTTGCACGACTGGCTGGCTACCTTTATAGGGCCCCTCGTCAGAAGCCCCACCCCCTAGGCAGGGCTCAGCTGCTCTCTCAGCACAAAGCCCCACCCCCAATCAGACTCAGCTGCTCTCCCAGCACAAAACCCCTACACACACACACACAAATACAAATACTAAAAATACAAAACCAAGTACAACTACCTTCTCCTCCAACAGAACTCCCACTCAAACTCCCCTGTTTAGAGCTCTGTTTGCTAGCTCCTGTGCCGCTGCAGCTGTCTAATACAGTGACTACATAATAACAAGAGGCCAGCTAAAGGTTTCCATTTGCAGAAGATTAGTGTGTGTGTGTATTTTAATTCTGCAATCCTACCCCATCCTTACTGAGTGAGTCATGACTGAGCAAAGGACAAAAATGAAATGTGTGTTTACAAGGTGCTAAATTAAATCCCTTAAAACATGGCTGGTTCAAAAGGAGCAAACTACACATCCAACAAGAGGTGGCTCAGCAACTGCTGGTGGTAGTACCAAGCTGTCTCCACCATTATTGCCTGCTGTTGGAACCAAATTCCAGTTGCCTGATCCTGTTCACATTTCTGAGACACCGTCATCAGCCACAACTTAAATCTTTCTCTGAGCATAACTTTAGAAAATGAGGCCCATCCTGGTTTGATTTCCAATGGCTCCATCATTCCAAAGCTTGTGACCGCGTCCTTTGTTACTATCGTTGTACAGCTTTTGAGAGCAAACGACTTTTGACTAAGTACCCAGGTGAAGTTTTCACACAGTCAGAATTCTCTGATTGGAAAAAGACTCATGGCAGATTTGAGAAGCACTCACGCTTCTTGTGTCTCCATGCAGCAGTTGATATTCTTCCAAGACCACAAAGAACGCCGGTGACATGGAATTCAGCACTCTCAGATGATAACAGGGTGATCCTAATGAAAATATTCTGTGCACATTATCTTACTGGACACGGACGTGCATTCTCAGGCCATTACACTGAACAAACTGAGAAGACGCCCAAGTGGAGAGGTTGACTGCAACTTTATTCAGCTGCTTTGTTTGCAGGCAGAATATGACTGGATTATTTCACCGAGACTGAGAAAGCGTGAAGGCAATTCATAGAACCATAGAATATCAGGGTTGGAAGAGACCTCAGGAGGTCATCTAGTCCAACCCCCTGTTCAAAGCAGGACCAACACCAACTAAATCATCCCAGCCAGGGTTTTGTCAAGCCAGGCCTTAAGAAGGACAATTTAAGAAGTCCAGTTATTCAGAATGAGATCCTGGAAATCGCAGCTCTTAAAATCATGAAGAATATTTTGAAGAAAATTTCTGGAAAGTGGTATATAGTTATGGTAGATAAAAGACACTTCGCCAACAAAGAGTAAGTGGTAGTACGCCTGTGGTACGTGGGTAATGACATGAATGGATTTGAAGACTGCATTGGATTGTACAATACAACCTGTGCATCTGTGGAGATAGTCACAGCAGTAATTAAAGATCATTATTGCATCTGAATCTGAAGGTCAACAACAGTCGCAGACAGTGCTATTATGGTACCACTAATATGGCAGGCTTAGTATCAGGTGTAGCAACCAGATTGCAACCGGAGGAACAACAAGCTGCATATAGTCATTGCTAAGGACATGCTTTGACTTTGGCATGTCAGGGCATTATTAAAAATCATACAATCCTAAGAGATCCTCCTGAATCTGTTTACAGAATCACAAAATTCGTTTAAAAATCACCTACACGACATTCTACATTAAGGAAATAAAATATGAAGTGTTAAGGATATCTACCAGACATCCACATCCTCTGTCCAGCAAGACAGAGACTCTGCAGAAGCACTGGCTTCAGTTTCTGAGTGCTACCTTGCACTATGGGCAACTTGAGAGGTTGCAGAGAGTGCAAAGAGCTCAAACGGAAAATTGGAACTTCCTCTTCGGTACTGAACTAGGTGGAAAAGTTCTAAACATGGTAGACAATTTGTCTAAAACTCTGGAAGGGACAGACATTTCAGCAACAAAAGGCCAGTCTCTTAGGAAAATGAGACATTTTTCTCTTCAGGCCAGCCAATCAGGTGAAAGCTACAATTTATTCTGAGAGCAAATCCACCAGAAAAGTTTCATGCTGGAGATAGTCAGAATGCCTGACTTCCCAAGAAAATGTGAACAGGGATGGGTGAACTAGCTACCCAAATGCAGCAAAGAAATTTATACATACATTCACTTTGAAGTAATTGGTTACTGGACATTGTAAAATCAATTGAGATTTGAATAGAAAGGCTACAAAACTGTTCAAAATCATTGAAACTCTCATAACTCCAAATGTAATAAACACAAGTTCAAGACGTGCTTAGGTGTAGGGTATCAATGTCAACCATGATTAACTGACTTTTCAACTTCATCTGTTGCAAACCAACTGTCACCTTACAGATCATGGAAGTCAATTCAGAATATCTCAGTTAGTTCAGCCAAACTGAACATTAGCTGTTTTCCAAAGTGGTGAGGTTGATCAAAAGGATTATGGTGGGACTAGCCACCAATGCTATAAGTGAGCATAGTTTTAGTGCTCTGAGTCATATTAACACATGGCTTTGATCCACAAGGTTCTACTGGGGTGTGTGTTTGCACCTACACAAGGACAAAACTGATGACTAACGTATGTTCCAGAATTCATTGTAAGAATCCCTGGGCAAAGATCATTGTGTGGAACTTTTTCAGATTTGTATCTCATTCTTTTTATTTGTTTTAGGAAGTAACTCTTTAATGAATAATTTTGTATCATGACTAAATTTGTCCACTTAGAAATAGTGTGAGATGAACAGGCCTTTGTCCCAAATGCAGTGTTTCCTTTATTGATTAATGTAATCCCTAATTATTTGGGAGGCAGGGATTCTAAAGTTCCCAGTTGTCTATACCTATGAATTTATAAGGGTAACTGAGAGGTAAGATCCCACATGGCTAACGCCGTGCCCTGTGATTCAATATATTGGGAGTTCAGTTTGGATCTTGTGTGACCTTTGATAACTCACTGAACCTCAGTTCTCCAGCTGTAAGAGGGAACAGTCATAATCACCATCATGGTGAATCCCAAACACATGTAATCCCCTTGCTGATCAAACATGACCTGGATCGATCTCTAGCAAGGCGCTTAAGATAGTCTGGTCTGGATGCTCTGTCTGTCATTACTGATCTTCTCATGTCACCAGAACTTTTTGCAACCATGTGATCGTTGATAGCAGTGTTCCTTGGTAAATGCCCTTTGTGATTTGTTGGTCTTCCATCCTAATATGCGCCGCTGAAACCAAAAAAGAACTGATATGCTAGGAGTACTTCCCTTTCCTACACATTGGTCTGTCTTGTCTAAATAAACAATTCTTCCTGGCAGGGACTGTCTCTTACTAAGCATACATACCATGCCCCATGCAAGGTGGCCCTCATCTTAGCTGGCGTGACTCTCTAGGGTGATTGCAACATATCATTATTCTGAAAGACACATGACCTCTCTCTGTGCAGCTTCCTTAAGGAAAATGCAGTGCGCCTCGGGATGCCTTTCTGGTGGGGTTCTGACTGCCTCATAAACACAGTGACTGTCACTCAGTTGTTTTCAGATGCCAAATACAGATGTTCAGTGGAAATGTATGCCGTGGAGAGTGTTCCCTGGTGAAGCATTTTGAACAGAGGTGCATTGCTGTTTGCCATATTCTGCTAATATTTTGGAAGTCCCAGGTGTACCATCCTAGTCGGTGTTCATGTCACACATCACAACAAGCATGCTCAGTCTGACAGGACTCCCAAACACAAGGGAGTGGAGGGAATGATCTGTTGTCCCTCTCACCTTGTGAGGATGATGTGCGTCCCATGGGCTCTCTCCCCAGCTGCATAATTTTTCCCTGGGGCCTCTTTTTCTCTCCCCCGAGCCCATCTTTGAACAAACCCCTGAGTCTGCAAAGCACCCTGCATGAGGGAAACAGGAAGAGGATGAACTACTGTAGCGGAAACTGAGCCTGGTTTTGTGTGAGAGTGAGATCTGCACATGGCAGTGATTACCAAGCATCTTACCAAGCAAGTAATCTAGCATCTTGCACTAAAACCCAGGAGCTCACCTGTGCTGTCTAAAGTCCAGGGGCCAGCATCTCAGATGCTGTAAATCAGCACAGCTCCGTTGACTTCATAGAATGACCCTGATTTATACCCGCTGAGGAACTTTTGGGAGGAAAACCAAACGCGCTGGGTTGGCTGAGGAGGAGCCAGGGTGAGGATCTCTGGAGCCTGGGGCACGGGGCTGGGTTTGGTGTTGTACGGTTTGCTGTGAGGGTTGCAGAATGCCGTGCAGCAATACAGGAGTGCAGCCCGAGACTTCACTGCGTGCCTCACTTTGGCTGGGCAATGTGCCGGCTTTAGTGTAGGGGTCCCAGGTTTTGCTTTGGACCCCAAGTTCAATCCCAGCTGATGACCAAGGAGCATATGTGGCCACAGGTTCCTGACAAAACAGCACTGGGATTTCACTCAGATGCTTGAAGGAGCTTGTTTAATATGGGGAGTGTCTCCCTCTAATGGCTGCCCCAGTGCGTGTAACAGCCAGCTATTTACAATTAGCAGGGTTACTCCTTTAGCTCCAGGAGCGCGAGTAGTAAGGGCTCATGCTTTTTCAGCTGACCTGTAAATAAGCTTGTAAACCCAGATATGTGACAGCTGCTTAACTCTGAACTCTTGTTGAATTTCTGTCTCGTTGGGTGTACACCCGCCCTGCCGCACTCAGCAGCCAAATGGAACCTGTAAAAATATGAGCCTATATGCCGTCCAGCAGAGGGCAGTGGCCTGCACATGCGTGTACACACAGACACACGTACACACAACAGAAACATACACCAGCTACAGAGCTGGCCCTATGCGTGACTCAACATGGTTTTAATGGTGCTACATTCACTGACATCAGCAAAGAATCTGGCCCAGCATACGTACCTTACCGTCAGAAGAGGTGCACCTCCAACCGGTCCAAGGCATTTGTAACTAGGATTTAGGCAGGTTCTACACTCTAGAGATGACTTTCAAACCTCACTCCTGGGGAGTTAATGCCAACACATTCTTCGCACGGTTGCTAAACTGAGCCTAGTTTGACTACTCATTCATCCCAAGAATATCGGCCCAGTCTGTAAACAGAATATAGGCCCTGCAGATTGACGTGTTTTTCTGTGCCCATTATTTATAATCCGTAGCTGTTACCGATACCACTTAGGCTAGGTCCCCAGCAGTATTCTTAGCGGCATGGCTGGAGCCGTGAAGGTTAGATTTAAAGTTCTTGGAACTCCAGACTAACCTGCAGATTTTCCAAGTAGCATTTGCTCAGTAAAACATTTCCAAGAGTGGGATTTACTGTCATAATTAATAGGTTATGATTAGGTCAATAACTTTCATCAACCTAGCTGAGAGAGAACCTATTAATGAAACTGTAAAACAACGTAAACTCTATGAAGAAGAGAGGTGGGAGAATTTACAACTTCCCAGAAGCCCTAGTAACTAAAGGGAGGATTTACAGGAAGTAAAACGAACTGGGTGCTCATAAAATAAAAGCAAAATTATACCCATATCTAAACAAGACAAATTAAAAAGGTTTAAGTGGATTTCTCAGCCCAAATAAAACAGAAAGTCTCAAGTGAGCGGCGACATTTGGTGTTGCAGTTTATGGAGTGCAAGGGGGGAAGATGCCTATAAATGCTGAGTGCATATCAAACAGGCAGGTAACTAATCAATGTGAGCAAGCACTGGAAGCCTGATGATTGCTCCTACAATAACGTACCAGTAGGTGCAGTCCAGGGCCATAAGCAACTGATCAGTAACAATCCAGTGTGTTTGGCCCCACACCTGGGAACCCCTGACAATAATAAACTACGGTGTATAGTCCCACAAAGTGCATGCAGCAGTGTGCGCTACCATGGGGACATCAGACCTATCCTTTGCTCTCTGCACTGGCTTCCTGTAGAATATTAAGTCATGTTCAAGGACTTGGTCCTTATCTTCAAAATGCTCCGTGGCCTGGGTCTTGGATGTCCAAAAGCATCTAAAGTTCTGGGATGCGGATCGTGGCCAACAGCTTTTCTCAAGTACAATGGAACTATTCTACAAACAGGGTAAAAGAGCCATTCTCTCTTGCCACAGATGGGAGGACAAGAGGCCATGGGTTCAAACTACAGCAGAGCAGATTTAGACGAAGTCTCAGGGAAAACTCCCTAATGGTAAGAACAGTGTAGGACAATGGAACAGATGCCTAGGGAGGTCGTGGAAGCTCCTTCATTGGAGGTTTTCAAAAGGAGGCTGGAGCGCCGTCTGTTTGGGATGGTTTAGACACAACAAATCCTGCATCTTGGCAGGGGGTTAGACTAGTTGACCCTTGCGGTTCTATGATCCTATAAAGCTCATCTGTGCAGGAGATGGAGCCGTTCTGTGGCTGGTCCGGGACTGTGGAATGAACTCCTGTAGAAATGAAGAGCCATCCCAAACCTTGCCACCTTCTGCTCCAAGCGCAAGGTGCTCTTCTTTGACCTGCCTTCTCAAACAGAAACACAAAGCAGCCTGGACAGATCATTTATTAAAAAAACAACCAAAACAAAACTTTCCACTGCTCACGCAATTTTCACCCAGGAAGAGTGTGTGAGAGAGACTGAACCATGCATAACAAATCTTGGTCATGTTACTTCTGCACCACTGGAAGGCTCTTGGGAACCAGAGTGATGAAGGGAGGTATATGTACCTGTAGAGAACCAAATAGTACAGCCTAGGGCTCATACACAAGCCTACCAAAACAAACCATTTCCCACTTCTGGTTTTCAGTGGAAATCACTATGCACTTACCAGTCCTCAGCTTTCTGCAGGTTTCCCCCTCCTTTAATAATCTTGTGGCTCTTCTCTGACCCCTCTCCAATTTTATCAACATCCTTCTTGAACTGTGGACCACAGAACTGGACATGGTATTCCAGTAGTGATCTCACCAGTGCCAAGCACAGAGGTAATATACTGTCCCTACTCCTACTAGATATGCCCCTGTTTATTCGTCCAAGGATCGCATTAGCCCTTTCAGCCACAGCATCGCACTGGGGGCTCATGTCCTGCTGATTACCCACCCTGACCCCCAAGTCTTTTTCAGAGTCTCTGCTTCCCAGGATAGAGTCCCTCATCCTGTAAGTGTGGCCGACGATCTGTGTTCCTAGACGTAGGACATTACATTTGGCCAAACTGAAACACAAATTCTTTGCTTGCGCCCAAGTTACTGAGTGATCCGGATTAGTCTACAGTGGTGACCTGTATTTTTCATTACTTTCCACTCTCCCCATTTTTGTGTCGTCTGCAAACTTGATCAGTGATGATTTTGTTTTTTTCCAGGCCATTGATAAAAATGTTGAATAGTGCAGGGCCAAGAACCAACCCCCGCAGGACACCTCTAGAAGCAAACCTGCTTGATGATGAGATGGGGATCTGGTACCTAAATCAACGGGATCGGGGTACCTAATCCCAAATTTCTGCCTGATTCTTTAGAAGATGCTCAGATACAATAGTGCTGAAGACCCTATAAGTGTTTGTCACCGAGGTCATGGAAGTCACGGATTCCATGAATTTCTGCAACTTCTGTGACTTCTTCAGTGGCCAGTGTGGCTGACCCCAGGGCCACTCAAGCAGCTGGCTCCAGGGACCACCTGAATAGCTGTCCCAGGGGCGACGGGAGCTGCTGCGTTTCTGTGGCTCCCCACAGCAATCCTGGGGTGGCTGGAGCAATGGCTGGTCCCAGGGCTCCCTTCCCCCCAGCCCAGCAGCAGGTCCCCTGGGGCTTCCCCTGGCAGTGCTCCTCCCCCCTGCCCCAAGATTCAATCATGGGTATTTATGATATAAGTCATGGACAGGTCACTGCCAGTGATTTTTTGTTTCTTGCCCATGACCTGTCCATGACTTTTACGAAAAATACCTGTGATTAAAGCCTCACCTATAAGTACCCAGATAGATTGACACGTAACTACATCACCTCTCTCCAAACAGCTAGACCTCTGCAAGTCCACTTTCTTCTCCTCCCTCTGCCTGTCTATTCCTTCCCCTGCTTCTCTCTCTTCTTTCTTCCTGCTTACTAGTCTGACTTCCCCTTCAACTGCCCAGTTAAGTAGCCCAGTCAATAGCAATAATGGATACAGTGGGACAGCAATGTGGTCTGCAAACCCTTTGTCCATTGTGTTGTCAGTTATCTTTTGCTGCCCTATGACATTCCTTAGCCCATCGGTTTATTGAGTGCGGTTTGGTTGTTTGCTATTGGCCATTGTTATTGTACTTGGAACCACTGTATTGTCTTGAAGTATAAAACAACAGCTGTTATCAAGCACCTTTGTTGTTTTCGTTTGACAGATCAACTAGAAAATCAGCTTTCCGGCTCTGAAAGTTCTGTGCCTTCTATAGCCACAAGTAATGTCTGAGATCGCGCTAACTGGAAGGCATTAGAGGGGGAAAAAAATCTCTGTTTTTTTCAGTGTTTTACTTTGTGCACATGAAAACTTGTCCTTGGAAAAGGGGCACCTGAAATGGCTTTTTTGACAAAAAGGTAACTTTCATCAAAAAAATCCATTTTCATTTGAAATATTGGGGTTTTCATAGAAAATCTGAAAACTCAAAAACTGATTTTTTTCAGCTCAATTTCTGGGTTTGTTTTTTTGATGACACTCCCTCCCGCCCAAATGTCAAAGACAATTTTTTTCAAGGAAAATGAGAACTACGGGGGCTTGTCAATTTTTTGCAGGGGAAAAAACAACATTTCCCAACCAGCTTTGTGCATGACAGTTCTACAGATGTTGTCATTTTCCCCTCAGCAGGGAGGTGGATATTTGCTGGTGATTTATGCTTAAGTTGACTGAAAGATCCTGGGAGATGAATGTCTAAGAGCCAGAGAACTGAGAGATTCCACCCCAAGATCAGTAAGGGCATGAGGCCAAACAGCTGAAGACTGCTCTCAGAGCCCAGAAAGGGGAGACAGTTGCTTGTGGTGGGGTGTTCACCCCACAGAAGGCAGAGCAAATCAAAGTAGGTGAATTACCCTGATAGGCTGCACCTGAGAGAGAGCCAAGGCATGACAGGTTGATGGGTGATGGAACCCAGCTGAGAAAGAACAGACAGAGCTGGTATAAAACAAGGAAGTTGCCAATAGAAAGGAGCTGGAGTAGTCTGCCATGACTCCCTGGAAGGAGGGTGTTTGGGCAGTAAACCCAGAGGCAGAAGGGAAGCTAGACACCGTAGGAAGGAATCTAGGGATAGAACAACAGGATTTGAGAGAAAGCAGAACACACTTGCTAGACATTGGGTCCCTGTACTAGAACCCAGAAGGTAAGGGAGGACAGGCCCGGCTTCCCCTACCAGTGCCTGGGGAGATGTGCCACAGACTGGGCAGGGGAACAGAAGAGCGTTTGGGACAGTTGTCCCATAGGACTTTGCTACCCCAGAAGCAAGGGACTGTAGTGACCAGGTTGGAGGGCCAAGACGGAAGTGTCAGGGTATGTGACTATAGGTCAGGAGGGAGTGTCTGACCTGGAAAGAGCTAATTCCCAGAGCAGCTAGGAGGAGGCGACCCGGTGGTGGGTGAATCCCTTGACATTGCTGCAATACTATTACCCTCATTTCACAGGTTTCAGAGTAGCAGCCATGTTAGTCTGTATTCGCAAGAAGAAAAGGAGTAAATTTGTTAGTCTCTAAGGTGCCACAAGTACTCCTTTTCTTCCTCATTTCACAGCTAGGGAAACTGAGAGACCAAGTGGGCCAATGAATGGCTTAAGGGGCAGAACCAGGATTAGAATTCAGGACTTCCTGATTCCACACCCCCCTCGTTTATCACCTAGCTCTCTAATGAGTCTGCAAGAGTTTTATGACTCATTATTAAATGACAAAATTTTGGCCATTCAGAAACAGTTGACATTCAGTAGGGTTTGGGGTTTTTTCCCCCCTGAAGTACAAAAGCTGACCTGTGAATGACTCCAGCTCACAACTGGTCTGTCCTCAAAGCCAATCGTAACGCAGTGGACATTGTTCACTGTCTTCCACCAGTTTCCAGCCAATAGACCAATGAAGACTAACTGATCTGATTTAATGGAGACAATGGGCTATTTTTCCATTATTTGCATGGATCAGGCAGCCAGCAATAATAAACACCCAAAACGCCAAACAGGGTCTTGCTTAATATAGGCAGGTGATGTGTGATATAAAGGATTTTTTATGTCAGTATAGCATATCTCCCTCCTCCTATGGGAATAATCAGTATAAAGCACTTCACCCCAGTATCACTGCCTTCACGCCCTACGAGAACAGTTGAAGTGGTACAACTCTTGGGTACAGACAAGCCCTTGGACAAGGCAGCTAGCTCGCCCTCCGCTCCCTGTTGCTTTGCCAAATATCAAGTGCTCCTGTGAATTGTATTGTATCAACTTACATGGAATATAGGGGCCCAAAGAATCAAATGGGTCACATGATGCGGAAACTGTCCAACATTAAACAATTTTTAAACCAAGTTAGGGGTTTGGTACACGGAGACCTCAGCCCGCTTAGAGCCACGGCATTAGACATCTTTGTAACCTTTCATTAAAAATACAGAAAAGAAGGAAAATCAGTTAAAGCATTTGACATGAAAGCCTTACTTAGGAGTTTACATTTTAGCACCATCCCCTGCTTCCTTTCCCTTTAGCTGTGGGGAGTCTTTAGAAGGAAGCAAGCCCCTTGCTGGACAGTCTCTTAGATGGTAATAACTGTTTTGGGGAAAAGAGAAGAAGTTAGCTGAGCTGGAATGGAACGATTGTTAAAGTCCGATCAGTGCCGGGTTTAGAATGGCGCCAGTGGCTCCTTGGAGCCGGGCCCATGCTCAGAAGGGGCCCCAGCCTGCTCTGCTTGCCCTGCGCCCCGAGACTCCGCTCCCCCCCGCCCACCAATTGCTGCTCTTGGCCTGCCGGCCAGCTGGCTGAGGGCTGCTTTCTGCCCCCTGGCCAGACCCCAGTGCACTTCCAGCTCCAGGAAGTCTCGGCTTCCCACCACCTATGGGGCCCTGCCTGTCTCCCCGGAGCCAAGCCTCCTGGGACTGGTGCAGAAGCCTGGCCAGTGGAGGGGTGGGGGGCTGGGGAGGGCTTAGCTGGGTCCCTCCAGGCAAGTGGATCTTGAGGGAGCCCAGCCAGGGCAGGCCCTGCTCTGGCTGATCACACTACAGTTGCCAGGAGACAGGGCGTGGGGGAATGGGTCTCCTGGGGGGGTTGTGGGGGGGGGGGGGTGCTTGACTGTGAGGGGGCAGGGAAGATGTCTGTGTTGGGGCACTAGGGAGTGGGGGTTTAGTGTGGGCTGCCGGGCAGTTGTGGTGGGGCTGTGGGCAGGGGGGCGCTGGGCAGGGGTGGTGTTGTGCAGGGTGCTGTGCATTTGTGTGGGGGGGCACTGGGCATAGTGGGTCATGGGGGGGCACTGGTCATAAGGAGTTGGGGGCATGTTGGGCGGGGGGGCTGCGTGCTGCCAGCATGCCCCGAGGAGAAAGGGCATGCTGGTAGCACAGGGCCGGGCGGGCCACTGTGTTTCTGGCAACTGCCAGTTTATAAATAGTGCCCTCGCACTGGGCTGGGCGGAGTGGGGCCACCCCCGTGCCATGCCCCATCGCCCCTGGCTGGTCCCTCACTCTGGGGACTGACCTCCCCGGGCCATGCTCCATTGCCTCCAGGGGGCCCACAAATATGTTTGGCGCCGGGCTCACAAAAGGTTAATCCGGCCTCGAGTCCGATCCTGTCTCCTAGAGGACAAACCAAGACAAACATATACACACGAAAGGGGAGAGAAGAGAGAGACCATACAGATTCTGTCTCTGGTGGTGTCTCGCTTGCTACCTCACAGCTAGAGAAACACAGGCATGGCCCACGGTCTGCTCAGCCACTCTGAGCCCTGGCAAACTTGTACCAACATCAGGTGCTTTTAGTTGCCACTCTGAACACAGCTTACAGCAGGGTTGCAAATACGCCGTGCTGGCCGGCTAACCCAGATGGTTATTAGGTCGAAGGAACCAGAAAAGAGGAGAAATAAGGTGGGGGAGGAAAAGGACACATGGGGGGGGGTAGCAGGGGAGGTGTGTAACCAAGTCTCACATCCCAGGTGGTGGCTGGGATTTAGCCAAAGCATGTGGAAGTGACGATGTCATCAGGGTTTCTCTGTCTGGCCCAGTCTGTTCAGGACATCACTCAGGATCAGGACAATGAAGGCCCAACATCACAGTAACTCCAGGGACCCAGGAGATGCTGGGGTTGGCAGCCAGCATGGAGAAACTCACCTCTTCTCTTCTTTCTGTCGGTCAGTGTCTGCGTCCACTAATTCTCCCCCATCTCCAGTCTCCGTTTGAGGACCCCAAAAGGGCAGGAGGGGTGGAACTGCCCATCCCTCATTATTTTGTTCACCATTTAGGCCTAATTTCCAACACACACCATTGATTTCCAGTCCCATACTGCTCTTGTTTATTAGGCATGATCTTAGCACAGTCCTGTAGCTAGATCGGTCAGTCTTTTATTTGAACGAATTCAGTCCTTGTGACCCTTTTGCACCGTTTCCCACCAGCATCTGTTGTTCTAGGTTGTTGTGACATTTTATGAACTTTCACTGCTCACCGTTAGGGTAAATTTGTAGGCCCAGTCATTACAACAGGTGTCTGGGTGATAGCTCCGTCCTTACATTAGAGTTTCTGGCATAGTGCACAAAATGCACAAAAACATTTCACAATACCCCAGGACGACAAGCAGAGAAGCCCTCATAATCCTGAGCATTAAACTAGAACAATAGCGCAGGTCAGACTTAAGTATTGTTGGTCTGACACCAGGGCTTATTTTCGATTGATCGTCCTCACTTAACCCCCATCCCTGAGAAGTAGTTATGTTATTACTTCATTGGGAGACTGAAATCTCTTCCGCAGCAGGCAGTTCTAAAAGTTGGAATGAAAATTTGCTACTTTTCCAAAGATTACTATATACAGTAACACTCTGAAGATATGGTGTGTACATTCCACACGCATACTAATGAGAACCATTTTCTACAAAGTCAGGTACGTTGCATGCTCGATTGTGAAGTCTTCAGTAGTTTAGCTTGAATGCAGGGACCTGAGTCTGATCTCACTTGAACCAAATTTACAACAGTGTAAATTCATTTCATTCAATTGGGTTACTCCTGATTTATGCTGGTGTAAACAAGAACAATTTGAATTCCTTGAGGGGGTCAACAAACATTTGGACAAGAGTGATACACTAGATATAGTGTACTTAGATTTTCAGAAAGCCATTGACAAGGTCCCTCACCAAAGGCTCTTAAGCAATGTAAGCTGTCCTGGGATAAAAGGAATGGTCCTCTCATGGATCAGTAACTGACTGATAGGAAACAAAGGGTAGGAATAAAAGGTCAGTTTTCAGAACGGAGGGAGGTAAATTGTGGTGTCCTCCAGGGCTCTGTACTGGGCCCAGTCCTAGTCAACATATTCATAAATAATCTGGAAAAAGGGGTAAACAGTGAGGTGGCAAAATTTGCAGATGATACAAAACTAATCAAGATAATTAAATTCAAAGCAGATTGTGAAGAGTTCCAAAGGGATCTCACAAAACTGGGTGTTTGGGCAACAAAATGACAGATGAAATTCATTATTGAAAAATGCAAAGTAATGCACATTGCAAAACATAATCCCAACTATACATATAAAATGATGGGGTCTAAATAGCTGTTACCACTCAAGAAAGAGATGTGGAGTCATCGTGGATAGTTCTCTGAAAACATGCACTCAATGTGCAGCGGCAGTCAAACAAGCTAACAATGTTAGAAGCCATTAGGAAAGGGATAGATAATAAGACAGAAAATATCATATCTATATATCTATATAAATCCATGGTATGCCCACACCTTGAATACTGTGGGCAGTTCTGGTCGTCCCATCTCAAAAAAGATATTTTAGAATTGGAAAAGGTACAGAAAAGGGCAACAAAAATGACTAAGGGTCTGAAACAACTTTCATATGAGGAGAGGCTAAAAAGACTGGGACTTTTCAGCTTGGAAAAGAGACGACTAAGGGGGGATATGATAGAGGTGTATAAAATCATGACTGGTGTGGAGAAAGTAGTTAAGGAAGTGTTATTTACTCCTTCTCATAACACAAGAACTAGGGGTCACCAAATGAAATCAATAGGCAGCAGGTTTAAAACAAACAAAAGGAAGTATTTCTTCACACAATGCACAGTCAACCTGTGGAACTCCTTGCCAGTGGATGTTGTGAAGGCCAAGACTATAACAGGGTTCAAAAAAGAACTGGATAAGTTCATGGAGCACAGGTCCATCAATGGCTATTAGCCAGGATGGGCAGGGATGGTGTCCCTAGCCTCTGTTTGCCAGAAGCTGGGAATGGGTGATGGGATGGTCACTTGATGATTCCCTGTTCTGTTCATTCCCTCTGGGGCACCTGGCATTGGCCACTGTTGGAAGACAGGATACTGGGCTAGATGGACTATTGGTCTGACCCCGTGTGGCTGTTCCTATAAAAGAGAATAATCACACATTTGTGATGTTACTTTCATCCAATCAGCCTATCAAATTACAGTATGTTGCACTACTGGCTAATCAGAGCCAACAACATGAGGTTTCAGGATAGATCAAAGCAATTCCTATAGGCTGGTGGTGTGGGGGGTATCCAGGGTTTTAATTGGTCAGTTATTGCACATAAAAGTAAATTATTGCATATGTAAAAACATCATTGCACATGTAAAAGTAAATTATTGTGCATATAAAACCTTTATTGCACATCTAAAAGTAAATTATTGCACATGAGAAATAGATTTTTGCATATTTTTTCATGTACCTCCTGGTCATTATTTTCTTAACACTTCTAATCTCTCATTTTGAACATGTTGAAATTACACTAACGGTCTCCCCTTTCCCCCCTCCCCCCAATGGTTTCAAACTAGACTTGTGGATTAGTGGGGGCTTGTGGCTTCTGAAAACGAGTCTGACCATGTTGATTGCACATGGTATTTTCCATGCGCAGAGGCGGACATGGGTTGGATCTAGGGGAACGTGAGCTAAGGCTCACATATTTCATCACGGCCTGGGCATGCAGTCACCCCAGTTGTGTGCACCTCTGAGGCAGTGGCCCATGCAACTGACCAGTGAGATGTCTGGAGGGTTATTTGGGGCTGGAATTTCCCCAACTGCTGGTGGAATCCTGCTAGCTCCACGTGGAAATGATGATCACAAACTTTAGGCCAACCTTTAGCAATATGTTGATAGTCAGATGCCTCAGGGTTTCTGCCTCAGCAGGAGTCCAGGATCCTCAGAGGCGGTTAAGATTTAGAAGGAATTTCTCTCAAACCTGAGTTTCAAAGCTTTGGCCTCAAGCATGCGCCAAACTCCAGACCCTTTTCATCATCGCACCAGTGCAAAGCAGCCCTCAACTCGGCAAATCAGACCCCCCCCTACATAAGGAGATATTCACTGGTGTAGAACTCTGATAGCAGCTCCTCCTATACCACCTGTCTCTCCCCTGCCAGGCATGGGGGGGGGTCAACTGGGAATGGATGTGGCTGGGGGGTCCCTATGCCCCAGTGCTCCTTGGCTGCCCTAATGGCCCCTGTGGGCCATTGACAGCTGTGCAGGTTAGAGCGCATCTCTCTGTGGGGGCTAGCAGCTGAACACAGCGGTGGTGGGGCCCAACAGAGAGATCCCAAAGAATACAGCATGGCATCGAGGCTAGGGGCATGGAGAACAGCCTCAATGAATAGGGGGTGGGGCAAGAAGGGTTTTGGGGTTTCCTCTATCAGAAAGGAGCTGCTGGAGGGGGTGAGAAGAGGGCGGTGGCCAATCCTAGGAGACGTGGTCCAGGGAGGAAGTGGGCTCAGACTACCCACACCAAAAGAGGAGGCAGGAGGGCCTCAGATCCCCCCATGAAGACCATCAAAGAGTCTTGGGGTGGAGGGGGTGTCAGTCCCAGGGAAGAGACAGAGCCTGCTTGGAGGGTTCTAATCACACCTGAGCCCTGGCTTGTTTGAGGTTCGCCCATCACTAGTCATAGCATGGTGATCTCTGTGTTATGGGAAAAGGGCACAAATATTAATATACTGGGACACCATGGCCCCACACACACGCACACACACCCCGCCCCCATGACGAGACATTACTGTGTTATAATGCAGAATCAAAGAATCATAGAATATTAGGGTTGAAAGAGACCTCAGGAAGTCATCTAGTCCATCCCCCTGCTCAAAGCAGGACCAACCCCAACTAAATCATCCCAGCCAGGGCTTTGTCAAGCCAGGCCTTAAAAATCTCTAAGGATGGAGATTCCACCACCTCCCTAGGGAACCCATTCCAGTGCTTCACCACCCTCCTAGTGAAGTAGTGTTTCCTAACATCCAACCTAGACCCCCTGCACTGCAACTTGAGACCATTGCTTCTTGTTCTGTTATCTGCCACCACTAAGAACTAGGACCATCCTCTTTGGAACCGCCCTTCAGGTATTTGAAGGCTGCTATCAAATCCCCCCTCATCCTTCTCTTCTGCAGACTAAATAAGCCCAGTTCCCTCAGCCTTTCCTTATAAGTCATGTTCCCCAACCCCCGATCATTTTTGTTGCCCTCCATTGGACTCTCTCCAATTTGTCCACATCCCTTCTGTAATGGGGGGACCAAAACTGGACGCAGTACTCTAGGTGTGGCCTCACCAGTGCTGAATAGAGGGGAATAATCACTTCCCTCAATCTCCTGGCAATGCTCCTACTAATGCAGCCCAATATGCCTTTAGCCTTCTTGTCAATTAGGGCACACTGCTGACTCATATCCATCTTCTTATCCACTGTAATCCCCAGGTCCTTTTAGACGCAGAACTGGTGCTTAGCCAGTTGGTCCCCAGCCTGTAGTGGTGCATGGGATTCTTCCGTCCTAAGTGCAGGATTCTGCAACTTGTCCTTATTGAACCTCATCAGATTTCTTTTGGCCCAATCCTCCAATTTGTCTAGGTCACTTTGGACCCTAACCCTACCCTCCAGCATATCTACCTCTCCCCCCAGCTTAGTGTCATCTGCGAACTTGCTGAGGGTGCAATCCTTCCCATCACCTAAACCGGCCCCAGGCCCTCATGACACAACTCCTTACCCTTCGCACTGAGACTGCACCTCTCCTTGTCACAATGCAAACATCAATCCCTCGGTATGTCACTGCATCGCATCGCAATGAAAAACAAGTCACCATGCCAGGACACCACCATGGTGCAACATCGGGACAGAAACCTCAACACGCCATGTCCAGTAGTGACCATGTGGCAATGATAAGAATGGAAACCCCAGCACACTATGCCAAGACATCTCCGCGTGACATGATGTTGGAAACAAAGGTGTCACCACATCATGTTGTGACGTAAACATCAATACGTGTCCCCAGCCGTCCAGGTCATGAAGTTGTGGTGCCGTTAATGATCTATCACGTCAAGACGTGATCACCTCATGATCAGCCAGGAAATGAGGGACGTCACCACACCGTAAGGTGACAGTTGCATCGCAATGAGATCATTTGGCCCCCAGAGGTACTTTGGGATGTGTCTAATGTCTTAGAGACCTCACACATAAGACACAGAACTCTAGCACAATATAGAGCGTCCCATGAAAACTGGGACAGAGACCAAACACTGCCTGATGTGCCTCTGGCCTGACTGGCCCCATAAATCTCAGGGTGAGTCCATAGCCTATATTCCCAGCCCTTATTACATCAGCAAATAGTCTATGGAGAGCAGGTAATATACAGCCCTTCCCTGAAGACGTTGACACTTCTGATTAATAATCTACAATGGTACAAATTAGAACGATGTAATTTCTTGTGTCATGCTCTCTGCCGGCACCTCTTCTCTACCCTCCCCACCCCGAGCAATCGCTTTCCCCCGCTCCCCCATCTCCTCCTCTGACGAAATCATCAACTTTATGGCCAAATTGAAATGAAATGCAATTTAGTTCCCGTTCGGCTTTCAGTCCATCACCTCGCAGGCCAGTCCCGGAGGATCTCGTAACCTAATCGCCGGATGGCGGTAACATCATTAGCACTGCCAGCAGTACCCTGCGTTCTGCTGCGTGTGGCTTTCAGAAACCAGGGCTGACACCTTGCGCTGGGAATTACTGGAAGAAGGAGCTTTCTTAGGTTTTTTTCTGGTTTATTTTTCATTTTTGCCTGGTCAGCGGTTTGCTTTCACAGAGCGATCTAATCGCTATTAACATGAGCGTGTGCGTAGGTAGGTGTCCTGTGTCCGCCTGAAAGTAAGAGCCAGGAGAATAAAATCTTCTTGCATGGTCCTGATCTACAAGAGAAGAAGAATGTCAGGGGTAGGGGGGGAAGGCAGAGAAGTGAGATGCAGTGAAGTGAACTGCACTCAGGCAAAAGCAGAGAGACAAAGACTGATTCTGATCTCATGTATATGAGTAGGGCCTTACCAAATTCACAGCCATGAAAAATATGTCACAGACTGTGAAATCGGATCTCCCCCATGAAATCTGGCTCTTGTACGGGGAGCCCAGATTTCACAGAGCTGGGTGGCTGGAGAGTGGCGGCTGCCGGCTAGGAGCCCAGCTCTGAAGGCAGCGCCGCCACCAGCAGCAGTACAGAAGTAAGGCTGGCAATACTGCGACCCCCCCCTACAATAGACTTGCAACTGCCCCGCCCCAAGCCTGCTTTTGGGTCAGGACCCTCCCCCACACCCAGTTACAACACCATGAAATTTCAGATTTAAATATCTGAAACTATGACATTTTATCATTTTAAAAATCCTAGGACCATGAAATTGACCAAAATGGACCGTGAATTTGGCCGGGCCCCTATATATGAGTGTAAGTTAGGAGTACCTGCACTGAAGCCAGTGGAGATGCGCTGCTATAAAATAGGGGTACATGAGAGGAGGGCCATAGACACAGAGCCAGAAGCAAAGAGAGAGTGGAAAGAAAGTAAGTTCTGTATCAGGGATTAAGGAAGTACCCTTTGCAGAAGCAAATGCTCCAGGTCTCTTCTGTAGAGCTCCCCAATCTATCAGCCGTGGCGCTGAATGTTCTTCCCTGATGCCCCAGGCCCCATACAGATCTTTCCCTGGCGGGCTGGAGTCTCCCTTTCTGAGGTCCACCGAGCTTTCTGAAGTTAGCTGCTGCTCCCAATCCCAGACAAAGCTTCAAGACGTACCAAAGAGGAGGCAGGGTCTCCAGGTGGCTCCACCAAACCCTGAAGAACTTGGCAGGGTGTTCTGTGAGGCCCCTCCCCACGGGCGCTGAGGTGACTGGGAGGAGTGGGGACAGTAAGCAAATGTCCGTCCCGTCCTCCCCGTCCCCGTCTAACAGGGAGGGAGGGGATGGGCAGGGAAAGTCCTGGGCACTGAGGTGACCAAGCAGAGGGGCAGGGAGACACTGAGGGAATGTCTGCACTACAATAAACATCCATGGCTGGCCTGGATCAGCGGATGTGGGCTATAAAATGGCAGTGTAGCTGCTCAGGCAGGAGCCTGGGCTCTGGGATCCTCCACCCTCGCGGGGTCCCAGAGCCCACGCTCCAGCCCAAGCCCAAATGTGTGCAGCCCCGCAGCCTGAGCCCCGTGCGGCCGAGTCAGCTGACGTGGGCCAGCAGTGCCGCATAGACAGACCCTGAGCCTGGACTCAGACTCAGGTTTGAGCCCAAGCCCTTTCTGTCCACACGCAAATCTGCCTGACTCAGGTCATCCAATGCTCCGGACCTGGGTTCTAGGACCCTGCTCGGGGACAGGGGGCGGTCAGAGCCCAGGTCTCGCTGTGACTCAGGTCCAAGTCCTGTCACTTTGCTCCTGCGTCCATGCGGCACTCCGCAGCCCTTCTGACCAGCTCAAGCCGCAGTCAGAAGGGCGACGTAGTGCAGTGTGGAAGCAGTAGCAGTCGCACGGCTGTGAGACCCGAGGCCAGCAACTGTAAGCTCGGGTTTACGATGCAGTGTGGCCGTGCAAGCACAGCTTGGAAACTTCGGGTCCACAAGCCCAGGTCCCACAGAGCTGGGTTTACAATGCAGTGTAGACACAACCTAAGGTGTCTGGGAGGGGGGTCCACAGGTGCCTGAGGGAAGGGGGATGGGAAGACCCCTCCCCCCACCCCATGGGCTGAGGTGATTATGGGGAGAGGCAGTCCTCGGTGGTGGGGTGTCTGGGAGGGAAGGGAGATATTTTTACATCCCCCCATGCTAAAGTGTCTAGCAGGGGTGCAGCTCAGGGGTCTGAGAGGTGCAGGGGGACACCCCTACCCCATAAGGGTGAGGTGCCAGAGGGGGAGGGGGCGAACCCAGATGGTAAGGTTCCCTGGCAGCTGGGACCCTGGTGGATTTTTTTCCTGATGGAAAAATAAAGAATAAAACAAGCAGTGGGCCAAAGAAACCTTCCCCTGTTCAGCTTCCACCTCAAACGCTTCCCGTGCTACTGCTGCATTCTGTATTCAGCTTCAGAGCCTAACCAGCAATGGCGGAACCAGAAAAGGCGTTCAGAGGCGCGCATCCCCAAAGCTTGCTCCAGTGGACCCCCCAGTCTCTCAGGCTGGGGATGCGGCAAGGCATTTGTCAAGAGGAGCCCTTTGTATGTGCACCCTTTACTGGATGGAATCAGAAGTGCTCAGCTGGGCACGATGGACCCTATGCTGCTAACCACAAAGGGAGAGTCTTCTGCAGGCCAAGCAGCTGGAGCCTGTACCTTTTGGAGTCAGAGGATCGGAGTTCTAGCCTCACCACCACCGTATGAAGTTCTGAAAGACTATGTTGTTGTGATCTATCTGTGATACCTATCTGGCACCCATCACCATCGTATCTGAGCTCCTCCCAGTCGTTAAGGCTTTTATCCTCACAATACCCCAGCAGGCAGGACAATATATTTCCCCCCATTTTACAGATGGGGAAGCGAGTCCCTTTGTTCCCAAGTGACATGTCCCAGCATAGGTGCCGACTTCTGCTCCCGCCGGTAGGTGCACGACCCCCCCCCCCGCCCCGGGCCCCACCCCGACTCCACCCCTTCCATGAGGCCCCGCCTCTGCCCTGCCCCCACTTCAACCCCTTCCCCAAAGTCCCCACCCCAACTCTGCCCCCTCCCTGCCCCATCTCACTTCTTCCCCAAATCCCTGCCCCAGCCCCACCTCTTCCCCGCCTCCTCCCCTGACCCATTGATTTTTCCCCGTGGGTCCTCCAGCCCCGGAGCACCCACGGAGTCAGTGCCTATGTGTCCCAGGTCACACTCGAGGCCTATCACAGAGCAGGGACTGGGTTTCTGTGTGTGTGTGTGTGTGTGTTCATTCAGGTTAGGTTTGAGCATTGAATCAAAGTTCAGATCTGTTTGTATTCCGTCCAAACCTGGCTTGCCCATTCCTACCCCCACATTGCATTGTGTTGTGTGAAATCACAATCTGTGGGCTGGTCTACACTGAGAACTTATATCGGTAGAGCTACGTCTCTCGGGGGTGTGAAAAATCCAGCCCCCTGAGGGACATAATGAAGCCGACCTAACCCTTGGTGTAAACAGTGCTAGGTTGAAGGAAGAATTCTTCCATTGACCTAGCTACCATCGCAAGGGGAGGTGGATTAACAACAGTGACAGGCGAACTCCTTCTGTCACTGCGGTGCGTGTCTACACTGAAGTGCTACAGCTGTGCCACTGCAGTGTTTTAAGAGTAGACGTCGTTTCTGTGGTGATCAATGGGGAGGGATTACAAATAGCGAGTTAGAACCGATTAAGGGGTGGAGCAGCAGGAGTTGAAGGAATCTGAAGTTGCAAAGACCATGATTCATGCCACCATCCTTAGCAGGTTTTTTTTTTTTTAAAGCGCCCCGTGTGTCACAGGGACGAGGAGCAGAAAACGTCTGACAGATGGAGAGAGTTGTTTGGAAGTAAAATGGTCTTCAGCATTTTCCAGGAGGAATCAATGGCTGTTTAAGCAGAAAATGAAAAGGGGGTTGGAGACTTGGTAGGCAATGCTCATCCCTCTGCGTCGCTAACGACTTTGGTGCTAAGCCTGGTATAAACATCTAGGTAAGGGAGAGCTAGATTAGGTCGAATCGGTGCCCCCGCAAGATGCTAAATGCCAGTCTGATGGTGAATGTAACATCCTTCAACAGAAATGTCGAACCAAGTTCCTTAATGGGAAGGGGGGAGTATTAAAGATCCCAAAACACGGTTTATAATACTAGAAGTGTTAACCCTGGTGTTCTGGCCAAATTCCATTCTAGGCTATTACACTGATCCATATTTCCTCTGTAGTCTAATTGGATACAAGATTCTGCGTCACTTCCCATCCTGTTCTGCAGCATTGCTGTATGCTGTGAAACTGCTGCTGCGTGCCACCCCAGAGGTGGCTGCATTTCAGCACTGAGTGAGATGATCTCAATGTGTATCATTTTAAAGCAGTTTGGTATCCTTCAGGGTGACGCCTACCCCGGAAATGTAAGAGATTACTTAGTAATGGGGTTCAAACCAAATGATTAAAGTCAGAAAAGAAAATATAAAACAGTTTGTCCCGGGGGGCTTTAAATCCTTCCCCCAGGGGAAATAATTTTGTCACAGAGGGAGGTTTCAATGAGCCCTCTGGTACCAGGGAGGCCATGCTGTACCCAGGGGTCTCCGCCCCCCAGCCCTGCGCTCCACCATCTCTTTGTGCTGTGCTCCCAGAGAGGGAAGAGCAGAATTGATCCAGAAGCAAGTAGCCCATAGATCAAAGCCACCTCTCCCATTACTTTTCTTGATGGATTCTGCTCTGAGGAGCTGATCTGAAAAGGATAAAGGCAAGACTTGAGCATTTTCAACACACTACTAACTACAAAACTGTGCTCAAGAATCCCGCAGATTGATGGCATCTAAAGAGCAGGGAAGGAGGCGGACAGGCCAGGCGGGGAGTTTATTTAATACTCCTGGCATTAACCGAGCATAAATTCTCCTGGGTAAATGAGGGGGCAGGACGAGTGCCTCTCACTAGGAAGCACTCTGCAAATCAGATCGCTTCCCTCTCCCATCCTGCCCATGCCTGCCTGGTCTCCTCCCTCTCCAAATGCCCTGACATCCTCTTCCACAGCCCTTCTCCCCGTAAGCTCCACGCTTTGCCCCATGCACCCTGCCCCATACCTGTGTGTGTACCTGTCTATAGCATCTGTTGGTGTATCTTGGCACTGTACGGGCACTGTACGAGGATTTGGCTATCCCTTCTGAGCCCCAGGCCTGGCTCATCTGTGTGCGTCCAGGTGTTCTTTCGGGCTCAGGTATTTGAGAATGCTTTGGGGAGAAGCTGTGCCTTGCAGAGTGAGCTGAAGATGGCAAGGAGGGGGCTCTTCTGTCTTGTGGAAACTAGAACTCAGGGCTTGCTGTTGAGAAGGCATCACCTCTTGGTCCTCCGAGCCTGTGCCAGGGCTCTGCTAGGCACCATGTGCCACATGGCTGAGATCATCAAGGTGGGTCCTGGAAGGAGATGAGTCCTGGAGGTAGCAGGGCTCTGGCTCATTAAATGCTTTGTAGATCAGTGCCAGAACCTGGAGCGGATCCAGTATTGAGCAGGGCCGGGCTGAGATGTCTCAGGAACCTGGTAGAGTGAATTGCAATCGCCTGTCCCAGAAACCAAGCCATCTTCAGAAAGGAGTGAGTTATCTTCCCATGCCTGCCTCCCCCTCTCTGCTGCACCCCATGCCTCACTTTCCTCTTCACTCGCTCCCTCCCACTGCCCCTGGCTCAGTCAGCCTGCTCTCTTCTCTTGACTTTTCTGCACCACTCAATCCCTCTATTGTTTGGCTGGCCCTTCTTTGAAGTCCTTTCAGTCAAACTACAACCTGGGATCAAGGCACCCAGAAGTGAACAACTAGTCTCCAGCTGTGGTCACATCACTGCGCATTTAGCCAAAGAACACAAGTTCACTGTAACATCTAAGGCTTTCCCAGGTATATTAGATCTACATAATGAGGTCTCCCATGGACTTCATAGAGTCTTTGTTTTTCTCCCTTCCCTGGGTATCAGCGGCTCTGCCTGTGTTATCTTACGATCATCTTCACCATGCCGGCTATGGAGGAAAAGCTTTAGCAAGGAGGCAGATCTTGCTGCAAAAAGTGGTCAGGCTGTATCTGTCTAATCTCTAGAGAATCATACCACAGCCGAACCCCCTTGATGGAGAGTGAAGCTCTCTAGCTCCCATGCACATCTTCCTAGACTTTGAGCACCATAGCGGCTCATGAGTGACGTTCTCTCATTGATGTAGCTGGATCCTGACCTGTTGATGGCTTTGAAGTTCAGGAGCAAGCCCTAAAGAGTACGCCGGGAACTGCCCAGGCAGGAACTGGAGCTCAGACTGCCGCATTCTGCACAAGATGGAGCTTCTGTATTGCTTCCACCTTCCAGTGTGGGCAAGGTCCTTACGTAGGAGCAAGAGGTGAAATTCCTGACCAAACTGAAGGTGGAAGAAAGCATTTTTCACCACTGCTGGCTGCCACTCAGTCACCTCGGCTCAGTGGAGAGTCAAACAGGTCCCAAGGCTTTGCACCATTCTGATGAGAGGGGATCAGGGACCCAGCTAGTCCCTGTTAGCATTTTCCCCTTGTGACCAGCATGGCCTTGGTCTTGGCCATGCTGAGTTTAAGCAACTGCACTTCATCCAGGGGCTGATCTTCTGTCGGCATTCCGACACCCATGGGATGGTGCTGATTGCACCTATAGAGAATGAGATAATTCATCGGGGTGTCACTGGTGTGTTGTTGGCAACAGAGTATCTCGCTACCTCTCCACATGCTTTTGGGAAGAAGAGGGGAGACAGGATCAATCTCTGAGGGACTCTGCAGGAGAAGGCCTTCAGGGACAAGGAGCCGTCACCTGTTACCATCACCGCCACCTGCCCAGAGAATGAGACGCAGGCTGGCAGTGAGAGACCAAGCCGGGTTCTGTAGGTCTGGTTAAGCCCACAGAACTATTTCTAGGCTTTAAGCTGCCCTCAGTGCTGCTGTTGCTATTCCAGTCCTGTCTCCTCCCACTCCAGGATGTCCACAGGGTACTGGCATGAAAAACCCAATACATACATCTTCAGTGATGAGTTGGCATAGGATTTGAACCCAGGACAATGGCAGTTTAACCCCCATTGAGCTTACCCTCTGCTGCCAAGTTCATCAGAAGTTGTTTCAGGTTCGGGATGAGGTAGGTGAAGAGTGAAGGAGAGAGACCCCGATAGTCTGTGGTCAGAGCTTTGAAGCCCTTCTCTGCCTGATTCTGTCCAGCATGGGAATGAAAACACATTTCAAACGGTTTCATGAAACACTCGTTTTCCAGCCAGCTGGACCCACCAAGCTTCTGGGATTCCTTCCAGGAATGAGGCTCACCCAAATATCTCCCTTTTGTTTGTTTTCCCATCCGGTGGTGGCCACCTTTCACCCGTGCACATGGGAGCTCAGTCCCAGACTGGAGTCATTCTGTTCTCTACCCATCCTTCCATCGCTGCATCCTTCCCCCAGCCCCGTGTGGGCCTCAAGTAAGCAGGGGCTTTGATCTCCCGTAGCAACTATTGTGCCATAATTAAACATTAATTGATTGCAAACAGGATTCTTTTGTGTTTGGGATAAATGAGAAGAGAGGAGATAAATTTGGTCACCAGTAATTAACCCCAATTACAGAAGCAATAAATTAGAACCGGACAGAGCAGCATCCCTCAGGGGGACCCTGCCAATTCCTCTGCTTCTCCCAGTTTCTCCCATCCCATAGATCTGCGAGGCAGAGGACACTGAGGTCTGGAGGGTATCCAGGAGCAAGTCGGACTTCATGTCAGAGGAGAGGGGAGGGATAGCCACGTGTGACTGGGACTGATATTACGTGAGGTCAGGAGGCAGCAGGATGTCTGATGCTGTGTACATGATGCGTGGAAGTATCATTAGGAATAGCAGCAATGTAGCCTCCTCTCCTCCCAAATACGCTAAGCAGAGGGCTGGGATGCACCTCCCTGTATAAGGTTAACACTGGAGCTGGTTGGCTTCAGAGGCTTCGGCATTTTCCAATGAATAACGTCTTGTCAAAAAAATTCCTAAAGTGTTCGCGGAAAGGTGAGTTTCGGGGTATTTCTCGACTCAAAACCTTTGTGAAAAGAAAAAAGCCCTAGGAACTTGTTGGAAGGTCCCACTACAACATTGTCAAATGAAAACATTCCGGGTTTTCTGGTTTGAAACGACTTTTCATTTTGAAATTTCAGCTAATGCGATTTGAAACAATGTATCCAAAAATAAAATGGGCAAAGTCAAAACAAAATGTTTCAATTGACCTGAAATGATTTTTTTTCTCAGATTTTTGGTGCACGAACATTTCTGAAACTGACCAATTTAGGACTGGGATTTTTCCCACAGAGCTCTATTTAACACTTTTGTATAGCATGGGTCACATTGCCCTGTGTCTGGTTCATACAGAGATTACAGCCTACTGCCGCTACCAAGAATGGAGCTCCCTCAGCTCAAGTGATGAAGGTCTGTGCCTTGCCCCTGAAGGTCCTGGATTGAGACTCTGCTGGTTATCAAAGTCACAGTGTGACATTGAGTCAGGTGGGCTCGAAACACGAAGAGATTTCCTCTCACCAACTGGCTGTTTAAATGGAATTTAATTCTTACAGTTAGAAGTTGGTGCTTCATACCTAACTCTCTGAAGTCTTTATATTCCTTCTCGCCTGGTGTCTGTGGGAAAACATAAGGGCCAGCATCTGCAAAACTGAGTGCTTAAGTCAGGCACCTAAAATCCATAGCTAGCCATGTAGGCCCCGGTTCAACAAAGCCCTTAAGTAGGTGCTTAAATGCTCTGCTGAACTGGAGTGCCTAGACACAGAACAGAGCCCCTTCTTTTTCTGTCGGGATAGCTTCTCTCCTGAGATCCCTGCAACTGGAAAAATGCAAAATTGTCATTCAAGCGACTCCCAACCCTTCTGCCCTGAGTCTATCTCTGGCACTTACCTGGCCCCATCAGTGTCATATCTGAGCATCTCACAACCCCCAATGGATTTATGCTCACAACACCCCTGTCTCCATTGTACAGGAATTGACGCCTGGATCCACAGAGGGATTTAGGTTCCTAACTCCCCCATTGATTGGATCTGGGCCAGAAAAACTAAGGGTGAAAGCTTGTCCCCCTTGAAGTCAATGGCAACACCACTACCACCACCAGTGACTCACGCAAGGCTCCACAGGAAACTTGAGGCAGAACTAGGACTTGAGCCCCCTATTCCCAAGTTAGTACAATAAACAACGGGCTATTCTCCCTTCCATCCCTGTAATCTCTCCAGAGCAGGGACAATCTGTACTTACATAAGTGCCGACTCTGTGGGTGCTCCGGGGCTGGAGTACCCAGGGGGAAAAAATGGTGGGGCCTGACCACCCACCAGAAACCCCCCATCAGCTCCCCCTTTCCCCCAGCGTCTCCTGCCTACTGGCAGGCCGTGTGGATCAGTGCCTCCCCATCCCTCCTGCTGCCACAATCTGCTGTTTTACAGCGTGCAGGAGGCTCGGGGGGAGGAGGTAGGTAGAGGAGGTAGAATGGGGTGGGAAGAGGTGGGGTGGGGGTGAGGGTGGGGCCTAGGGTAGAGCCGGGGGTTCAGCACCTCCCACATTGGAAAGTTGGCATGTGTGTGTACTTGTGAACCTTGTACAGAGTCAAGCACATGGTTGGTGCTTAGCTGTAAGCTTTTCAGGGCAGGACTGTCTCTTACTATGTGTCTGTATAGGGTCCAGCACAACTAGGCTCAGGGCTTTGTCAGGGTCAGCCAGCACTACCATGCTCCAAACACATCCAGGATATATTCATAATTATTTTGATCACTACATAGAGCTGAGTGAATAACATACTTTTCAGGTCACTGGCAATTCCGAAAAATCGGTGTGTTGCAGGGGATTGTTTGAGGTTAAACAAAAAGGTTTGTTTAAATTTCAAACCTTTAAAAACATTTTTAGGGGTTTTTTTTAAGGGAAATTTTGAAACAAAAAGTCGTTTTGAACTGGAAAAAATTGAAACGTTTTGTCGTGAAAATGTTGAAATGAAACATTTCAATTTCTGGAAGTTTTCTTTTAACTGAAACAACTCAGTGAAAGTGACACAAATTCACAAAACATCCTGGTACCCTAGAATGTGCAACAACAACAACAACAACAAGTTTGCTCTGAAAAAAGTCACTCAACTCTACTACTCCTAATAAATACCAAACATTTGCTACTAATGTAATGAGCAGTGAGTAAGTCTCAATATTAATGTTCAGTGAATTATTATTATTACTGGAATCTGGTTGCTGTTTAAATTAGACATGGACTCAGGCTGCTGTATTGGCAGTGGCCAGGAATCAGGAAGTTCCATGCGGGCTCCAGCCGCGGGGAGCTAAGGTCTCGGTTCAGACCTCTCACTAGTTAACATAACTGTGATCGTAAATATGCTTTGCTAATCCAACCCCAGTGAGGAATGAGAGCGCCAGGCTAATTCCCCTGCTGGGATCGCAGGGTGTGCATGTGTCACACCCCGCAGCCTCGCTCCTCTGTCAGAGGAGACCACTGCAGTTCCATCTTGGGGTGATTCATTGGCTCCTGCATGACCAGAGAGGTCACCGGGGTCCTGGTGCTCCGAGGGCGAGCGACAGAGGCAGATCTCTGTGGCTAATGCAATAATCCTTCCCCCTTTCAGCCAGCAGGAAAGCCCCCGCCCAGAGGGTCCATGCTCAGACATGGTGCAAAGAACCCTGACAACTCCAAAGCAAACACTCCCAAATCTTCATTCTTTCCACCCTATTGGCCATTGATTTCAGATAAATATCAGTCCGGGCTTGACAGGGCTCAATTCTCCTAATTATAGCCCTATTGACCTGTGATTTTTAGCTGCTCAGCTTGTCAGAAGGCATCTGTCAGTCAGACAGATTTATTCAGCTCTGGAGGAAATGAGATGGGGAGGGGGAGAATGGAAGAAAAGGGGGGAAAGAATGTTTGTCAATTTCCGGGTTCGGCGAATGATGTTTGTGTATTGGAAGGATCTTTCTGCCCTTACGGCAGAATTAATTAATTAACAAACAAATTATAGTGGGAACGCCAGAGGGACCAGCCTTTAAGGCTCAAGAACCAGGGGGCAGAGTTAAGGTTAAACTCTCCTGATTTTGGAAGGCTGAGTTGATCAAAATTAAGACAGCATCAATGCCAAGGATTCTTTTGCACCAATTATAATATTTTGTCTGTGTCTTCTTTGGAGGTTATCGCAGAGAAGTGATGGGTCTTGCCCAAGGTGGCAGATCTCTCAGATTACCTGTCTCTCAGTAGACCCCATCACTGCTCAGCACCAGTCAGCCAGCTGTTCAGACATCTGCTGAGAACAAAATACTGCCACCATCTCCACACTGGTTACAGCCTTTCTGAGCATGTCCTACATGCGGTTTATATTTGTTCAACTTTCCAGGTTCGTTGCATGTAACACTGTTGAATATGCTGCAGCTGCTGGAGTAAAACATACCTACCTGCCTTGCTGCTGAACAGTCTCGATCAGCTTTCTCAATGACCGGTCCGTGGACCAGCTCCAGTCTCTGAGATCTCCCTAACGCAGTTTAGGAAGGCAAGTAAGCCGGTCCCTGGTATCAAACAGGTTGAGAAACACTACTCTAGACATAACCTGGTGGAATTCACCTGCTGCGCTTTCCTGATAGCCCTACGATGGCCAGACCTTGGATCTCTGGGGAACGTGACTGGATGATGGGATGGCAACAGGTGGAGAGTCCAGCAGTGAAGGAGTTAAGACAAGATGCTCCTCACGCGTATTCTGGTCGCTATCCTGCCATGAGGCTTGTGGCAAGTCTCATATACTCATAGACTTTAAGGTCAGAAGGGACCATCATGATCTTCTAGTCCAGGAGTTCTCAAACTTCATTGTACCACGACCCGCTTCTGACAACAGAAATTACTACACGACCCCAGGAGGGGGACCGAAGCCTGAACCCCACTGTCCCGGGTGCGGAGGTGGGGCAAAGCTGAAGCTCAAGGCCTTCAGCCCCAGGTGGGAGGCCTGTAATCTGAGCCTCACCACCCAGGGCTGAAGCCCTCGGGCTTTGGCTTCAGCCCTGGGCAGTGGGGCTTTGGCTTTGGCTTAGGCCCCAGGGCCCAGCAAGTCTAATGCCAGCCCTGGCGACCCCTTTAAAATGGGGTCACGACCCACTTTGGGGACCCGACCCATAGTTTGAGAACCGCTGTTCTAGTCTCATCTCCTGCTCATTGCAGGCCTCAGAACCTCACCCACCCATGACTGTAAAAGAGCCTAACCGCTGGCTGAGTTACTGATAACCTCAAATCCTGGTTTAAAGACTTCAAGTTACAGAGAATCCACAATTTACACTAGTTTAAACCTGCAGTTGACCCATGTCCCATGTTGCAGACAAATGCAAAAAAAACCTCCAGGGTCTCTGACAATCTGACCTGGGGGAAAACTCCTTCCCAACCCCAGATATGGTGACCAGTTCGACCCTGAGCATGTGAGTAAGAATTACAGGGGGATCTCACAAAACTTAGTGACTGGGCAACAAAATGGCACATTGATAAATGCAAAGTAATGCACGTTGGCAAAAATAATTCCAGCTACATGTATATAGTGATGAATATTTGATCCTGTAGCTCTGGTGCCTGGCTGCAGCCTGGTATCAGGAAAGGGCATGAAGCAGGGAAGCTCCTTTTGCCGCAGGTCCTTGTCACATAAGGAGGAGACAATTTCCCCGGTTTCCAGCTGGCTGCCTGAGCACGCACAACCCGGCCCGTCATGCCGTCATTAAAGCAGTGTCCGGCCGGCACTCGGTCAGTGCACACAGAAAGAGCCCTGGCAGCTGACTCAGGTCCTGGTCTGATGGCTCTGTATTGTTAAAGGCCCCAGACAGGCCGAGTGGCTGGAGATACCAGCCATGCCTGAGGAGAAGCACAGTGTTCATTTACAACGCTGGGCTTATTCTCGCTGTCCAGCTCTCTCCCGATCTGCATTATCGATCCCCTCCCTCCCTCTGATCCATCTGCAGGATCAGATCTATTCATCTCCGTGCCCGGCTGGGATGCTTTCCATTTGCCATCGGACGGGCAGCATTTTATAAACATTAAAGGCCTGACTTGCAGACGTGCTGAGCACCCACAACTCCCTTTGACTGCACTGCAAACCAGGTCTGAATTCACTACTCCGGCCAGCTCCCCCTCTGAGGGAAGTCGAAAGTATCCCCATTTTCCAGCTTGGGAAATTGAGTCATGGGGTGATTAAATGATGTGCCGAGGGTCACTGTGGGAAAGCTGAGATCTGTCTTGCAAGGCCTGTGATTTAGACACCATCGCCCCCCCTCTGCAGCAACCAGAGCCAGAAGGGCCAGAAAAGCAGCCCACGAAGATGGTCAGTGCTGGGAGCAGAGTCACAGAAGCAGCCTGCAGAGCAGACCTGTCCTGGGAGCAGAGCTGCAGCAACCAGAGCCAGAGGGGCCAAAGCAGCAACCCAGGGAGCTGGAGACAGAGCAGCAGCTGTGCTGAGGCAGGGTGGAGCTGGGGCTGGAGCAGTCCGGGGCCGGGTGTGGTGAGCAGCTGGGGAGAGCAAGGGGGGACCCTGGGCAGCGGGCCCAGCACAGGGAGACGCCTCAGCCAGGAGGCTCTGCAGGCCAGACTCGGAGGGGGATTGGTAACCCCGACAGGGCAGGGGCAACGCTGGGAAGAAGGGCCCTGCCACCTAGAGCCTGAGCGCGTGTGGCCACCACCAGAGCGAGGATCCAACCCACAGCATCCTGCAGCACAGCCAGGGCCTGAGAAGAAGGCCTGGGACTTACAATGAACAGACTGTGAACTGCCCTGACATCCCAGAGACACTGTTTGTGAAGTTCCCTGCCACAGAGTGGGCTGATGTCTTTCCTTTAACCTTTCCCATTTCCCCTTATTCTTTTTAAAATTAATTGTTGATTAAATAACTTGCATTTGCTCTAACTTGTATGTAATGATCAGTGGGTCAGAGACATGCCCAGTGCAGAGAGAGTATCCCGGAGTGGGGACACCCTAGCCCCTGTCCTAGGTGACTGCAGCAGGGTTGGGGGTTGAGCCCCCCAGGAATCCTGGGCCCAGCCTTGTTGGGGTTACAAGGACTCTGCCAGACAGGAGAGGGGAAGGGGAGTCCTCAAGGGCAGGGAGGACACTGGGTAAAGGAAGTGGGAGCGAGGACTCAGATCCTTTCGCTAGCCCACTTCACCGGGGTCATGCAGAAGCCAGGAAAGTTCCCCACAAGAGCGGGACTGTTCCCCCACTTACACGTGGTTCTGCTACGCAGAGCTGGCGATTCTGTTTCTGCTGTTAGGAAACTCATCCTTTCTTCCCCCCGGTCGTTACATTCAGACTAAGTAACAGTGCCTAGCTGAGGATGTTCCTCTAGCTTCTTGCAAGTGCAAAACATTTAGGTGGATAAAAATCCGGGACTCGTAGCTAGAAATCAACACCAATAACATGCACAAAAGTTCTTCAAAATTAAGGAGCCAGATTCTGCTCCCACTTACCCCTAGGGCCTATCCAGAGTAACTCCTGAGTAATTCCAGCTTCACCAGCGCCGTCTTAAGTCACTTCTGCAATGGCCTCAGGGAATTCATGACCCCCTCAGCCCCCAAAGGGAGTCAGAGTTTGGAACAACCTAGCTGAGAGGGAAGCTACCACCACGCTCACCCTCCTGCTGTGAGGCAGAATCCCCAAGGTGCAGCCTTGCTCCACCAGTCCCTGGCATCCCCCCACCCCAAAGTGCTCCCCCCCCTCGCCACAACCTATGCAGGAGCCTCAAAATGACAAGAGCACGCTCTGTGGCTGTTTCAGGGCCTTCTGCACTGTGGGGACACACGCCCCCTTTGCACCAGTCTAGAGAGCAAAAAGGGGCTGTAACCTGGGGATCTGTGAAAGTCTGTGAACTTGATTATCTGCTGCCCATCTGCATTGTATTGTCAGTTACACCCAGGGACCCCTCCCCATTCCCCGATCACAGATCATCAGCGGAGCTGTGAGGCCCACCCCTCTCTCCTGCAGCCAGCTCCCCTTTTACTGGAGACAGGGGTTGCCAGCCATTCAGAAGGGAACTCGAGGGCTGCAGAAGGAGGGCAGCTGGTTCCCCTGCAGGCCAGGGGCACAGGGAGCAGCATGAATGCCCAGGTAAGAATAAGCTGCTGCCCACAGGGAAGGAGGGGCTGTCAAGGAGGCAGGGTTTCCTGTAGGCATCAGAGGCTCGTGCAGCGCTCCCCTGGACTGGCTGCTCTTTGCAATGACATTGGGGTTCTGTCCATACTAGGCAATGCGCTGGGGCAGATTTGTGGCTCTGGAATGCTCCCCCAAGCGGACACATGGCCCTTTTGATCTGGAATGACTCCTGCTTCCCCACTGGGTGGGAGAGTCTGGAACAACCTCGAGGGAGGAGGGGACCCTCTACCCACGCTTTGCACCAGTGCAAAATGACGACCCGGTACAAGGAGGCGGAGAATCAGGCTTAATGGCTCTGATTCTCCTCTTGCACCAATTTACACCAGTGTAACACCATTGCCCTGAGCGTCATCACTCCTGATTTTAACCCGTGTACGTGTGAGACTAATCAGGTCCTTTAATGTGCATACCTACCTACCTAACGACATACACAGAGAAACTCCTCACAGGGTTGGATTCTGCTCCCAGTTGTGCCAGTATAACTCCACGGATCGTGACTCCTCCTGCATTTGATGGAATGATTCCAGATTTACACCAGTTGACCTGGAGGCAGGCTTGGGCTCCTAACTGTCTCCCTTCCTGCTCAGCTGCGACAAACCTGAGTGGCAAAGGTCAGACGTAAAACAAACAGGATTTGGAGTGTCCAGCCGGCCCGGAGCCCAGCTGCAGTGCCCCTCCCCCCCCCCCCCCCCCCCCGACCCTTGGGTACAGACAGAGAGAGCCTGTTTGGCAGTTCTTCCTTTCCCAGCTGTGTGAAAGTGACAGGCAATCACCTGGCTTGACCAGACCTTCCCACAAGCAGCAGAGGAGCTGCCCTCAGGAAGGATCGGTGCTGACTCAGCATCCTCCAGGAGACACCCGCCTCCCCGTCCCTGTACCTTGCCTGGTATAACACTCTGCCCAGGCCTGCAAGCGACAGCCAGATCTGCAAAGAGAAACCAACCAAAAGCGCATCCTGCCCCCAGGACTGGGGCAGAGGGAGCAGCAGATCCTTCACTTTAATGTTAGCTGAGTTTTCGCACTTGCCTCCAGCGCTACCATTTATCTGCAAGGCTCTGAGTAGCAGGAGAGCGGAGTTAATAAATCAGCTCATATGTCGGCTGCGATCAGGCCCATAAATAAAGTGGAGCTGTCAGCCAGTGGAGTCAGCTGAAGGCAGCCTGTGCCACTCAGCTCTTCCCAAGCCACCAGGGCTTTGGGAGTTAATGCCATGCTTTCCTCGTCATTGAAAGATAGAACATGCTGTCCTGGATCCATCTGTTCCTCCTGCATCCCATGCTAGCCTGTACCTCAAGCTTGGGAAGAAGGCAAAAATCCCCTTATCGTGCGTCTGGCTCATTTTGCAATGCTGTTTATATTAGGTGACCGGCATTCTCTCCTGACCCTTGCAGCCTTCAGTCTGTGCCATGAAGCATGAGCATGGATTATGCTGCTATTCGTTTAGAATAGTTTAGAAGGATCATAAAATTACCCAGCACTTCATAAACTCCAGCCTCTGTCTTTGTCTATGTGGCCCCTCCCCACAAGGCAGAGAATTGCCTGACCTTTTATTTGTCTCACCTGCTATTTGTTCTGCATTTACCTTCCTGTAATTTTGATCCTGTGTCCTCTCGCTTTCATACTATGGGACAGTGTGGAAAGAAGGGAATTGTGTCCTTTCCGCCTGCAAAAATCCAGGCAGTGAGGGAATGACTGGCGCTCATTGGTGAGTCCGGTCTTTCTTTGAAGGCTACGTTGTTGCTGCTCAGGAGAGTCCAGTGCTGAGGGTGGTGGGTTGCAGGCCTGCCCTAGGGTAGCATCAGGAGCTAGTCTGCATTAGAGAGGCAATGGATCGGAGCTTCAGCAGATGTAAATCAGCGTGAGTGATGCTAGTTTATACAGCTGAGACTCTAGCCCGTGCTGCTGAATGGGAGCTGTCTGGAACTGGCATTGTTGTGAAATTAGTCACTAAAAGAAATCACGTTGACCATGTCTCTTTATGGTTTGGATTGGAGCAAAGGGAGGCTTCCGTGTAGCCCTCTGTTAAGAAATGGAGTGGGGAAACACCCCCCGCCCTGTGACCGATAACACTGTCACTGAGTCCACAGAGAAGGATTTTCATAGGCAGATTTGCTTTCCCACATTTAGGATGTTTGTTTTCTTGTTGCACTTTGGACAAGGAGAGGCTGAATCTGCTCTCACTTTACACCAGTTTTACACTGGTGTAATTCAATTAAATTCAATGGGATTTCTCCTGATTTTATACCTGTGTAATTGGGGGTGGGATCGGGCCCTGGATTGGTCAATTTCACAGTCTGGAGGCTGATTCTGCCCCTTCCTGCTACAGGAACCGCAAGACTGGGTGTGAATGCAAGTGAGTTCCCCTGGCTGCAGAAACAGCCTAGTGCAGATGTCAGAACTCCTGTGCTACCACTGCTGGCAAGTCCCAGTACAGGGACATGATGGAGCAGGGCTGAGAGCTAGTCACCCAGGCCTGTGATGTGCTTCATAGGCAGCCCTAACACTGCCATTGTGAATTAATTCTGCTCTCAGATCTGTGTTAAATCCAGAGTAACTCCATGGATTTCAATGGCCTTACTCCTGATGTATACCAAGACACATGAGATCAGACTCAGGCGTTGTTTCTTGAAGAAGGCCAATGGCATTTTGGGATGTATAAGTAGGGGCATTGCCAGTAGATCGAGGGATGTGATTGTTCCCCTCTATTTGACATTGGTGAGGCCTCATCTGGAGTACTGTGTCCAGTTTGGGGCCCCACACTACAAGAAGGATGTGGAAAAATTGGAAAGAGTCCAGTGGAGGGCAACAAAAATGATTAAGGGACTGGAACACATGACTTATGAGGAGAGGCTGAGGGAACTGGGATTATTTAGTCTGCAGAAGAGAAGAATGAGGGGGGATTTGATAGCTGCTTTCAACTACCTGAAAGGGGGTTCCAAAGAGGATGGATCTAGACTGTTCTCAGTGGTAGCAGATGACAGAACAAGGAGTAATGGTCTCAAGTTGCAGTGGGGGAGGTTTAGGTTGGATATTAGGAAAACCTCTCTCACTAGTTTCAGAGTAGCAGCCGTGTTAGTCTGTATTCGCAAAAAGAAAAGGAGTACTTGTGGCACCTTAGAGACTAACAAATTTATTAGAGCATAAGCTTTCGTGAGCTACAGCTCACTTCATCGGATGCCTCTCACTAGGAGGGTGGTGAAGCACTGGAATGCGTTACATAGGGAGGTGGTGGAATCTCCTTCCTTAGAAGTTTTTAAGGTCAGGCTTGACAAAGCCCTGGCTGGGATGATTTAGTTGGGGATTGGTCCTGCTTTGAGCAGGGGCTTGGACTAGATGACGTCCTGAGGTCCCTTTGTCACAGAGTCCCTGGGCGATGCTCTGGAACTGCTCCCTACAAAGCCAGTCAGGACTCTGGGGAAGTCTCCTTTCTGTGAGCAGACTGCAGGACACACAGCTCCCACAACTTCCACCTTCCTGCGTCTGACCTCGGAGCATTCAGCATCCTCTGCCCCTCCGTGCGCTTCCCACAGCGAGTCCACCCAGGCAGGGTCCTGGGGAAGCCAGAGGGTCCTGCACCCCAACTCCACAGTCAGACGTGACTCTCAGCCAGCCAGTAAAACAGAAGTTTATTAGACGACAGAAACATGGTCTAAACCAGAGCTTGTAGGTGCAGAGAACAGGACCCCTCAGCTGGGTCCATTTTGGGGGGCAGTGAGCCAGACAACCCCGTCTGCACTTCAGTCCATGTCCCCAGCCAGCTGCAAACTGAAACTCTCTCCAGCCCCCCCTCCTCTGGGCTTTGTCCCTTTCCCTGGGCCAGAAGGTCACCTGATTCCTTTGATTTCCAACCCTTTAGCTCTCACCTTGCAGGGGGGAAGGGCCCAGGCCATCAGTTGCCAGGAAACAGGGTGTTGGCCATTCTCTGTGTCCAGACCCCTGCACACACCTGCCCTCTAGGGCTCTACAACGATCATACACCTTATCCCACCACCTAGATACTTAAGAACTGCCTAGGGGAAACTGAGGCACCCCCACACTATTCAGAGGAAACATTAAGAACAGTCCCGCTTTGTCACACCCTTCCAACCCTGATATTCTATGATTCTAAACTTGACCTAATTTTTTTGGCCACTGTCCCTTTAACAGAACGTTGCCACAGGAAATGTACATGGAGTAAAAACACCAGTGCAGGGAAAACCTACAACTGTTGCAATTTTCTTGTGGGCCCATGGTTAGCTCCTGTTACAATTCTGTCAGCGGCTACGTTACCAGCTGATCTTTTACCAGGAGCATGTTTTAGCGGGATGGATTATTTTAATAACTAGTCACCCTGGAAACAGCTTTCGGCCCAGCAAGGCGCTAATACGCACAAGCATGTGAACAGCTCCATTGACTAGTTACTCTCTTGCTGAATTGGGGCCAGGCTGAAGGGCTCTTTGGACCGAATGCTGACTGTGAGAAGAAGGATAACTCCCCAGGGCCTGATTCTTGTCTCTGCTACACAGGGGTAAGTCTAAAATAACACCAACTTTGATGGAGTTACTCCCGATTTACCCCAGCGTAACTGAGATCAGCGTTTGGCTCTCTTTCTTCTTCCAAAGCAAACTTTCCCTAGGGTGGCTCAGTCTCCCGGTCCTGGCACAGGAACAGATTTAATAATTTTATTAAGATGATGTTGAAGTAAAAAGAAAACGGGACAGAGTTTAAGCACAGAAGTTTCTGGTTATCAGGGAATAAGGTAAAGATTATCAAGGGGTGCAAAATTCAGTTTAGGAACAGGTGGCGTAAGGAATACATAATCTGCAATCTCCCCGATTGGGGGTAAAAGTTTAACGGGTCAAAGTACAGACATTGAGATATGGGGGTATGTTGTTCATATAATGGCTATGTTCAGGTGTGGCGTATAATGAGTGGATACGATGATGAGGATGGATTTACCCTCATTTGGGGATATAATGTTCAGTGAGTTTATGGTTCCAGTTCATATGGTCCAATAGAAATACACTCTGGGTTGCTCCACATGAAGTCAGTGGGAGTTTTGCCACTGACCTCAGCAGATACAGCAGCAGGCTCTCTTATAGTTAGGGTGAACAGCCAGTGCTTAATTTGTGCCAGGGCTGAGCCCCGGCACCTCTGGGCTTGGCAGTTCATAGCCCCGGCACCTCTGGGCTTGGTGCATCAGTTATGAATGTAAAAAAACTGCTTGAGCACCTAATTGCTTGAGGCCTGGCACCTCTTTCATTACAAATTAAGCCCCATGAACAGCCAATGAGCAGCAACCCTGTTCCAAGGCAGTGGGGGGAGAGGAGAGGCCTTCCTAAGAGCCATGCCTTTGGGAGAGATCATGGAGGTCACTGGGATCTGTTCAGCAGAGGCAGGGAACCTCAGACTGGGACTGTCAGAGGCGAAATGTACATAGAGGCAGAGCGAGCGAGAGAGATTGAATTGCCCAGAAGATTGTCTCAGTGGGGAATTGTTGAACCATCTTCAAAATAATAGAGTTTTCTTCAAAAACAGGGTAATACGGTGGCAGGTATTTCATAGTAAATTATATGTCAGAGGTAACCTACAAGGGAAACACCTAGTAGACAAAGGCTGCTCCTGGGAAAACTGCTTTGGATTAGAGGAGAATATGGAACATGTTTCTACTATTTTGCTTCTTTAGTGCTTCTCATCTGGGGTGTGTTGACCTCAAAACGGAGAATTCCACTGGTGCATGGCCAGACTTACGCACAATTGGCTTTTGGCCTTTTCCAGGTTCTAAAGGATTCATCATCTACCTCGGTAAGGAAGGACAGACACTGGTTGTGTATTTTCTTTGAGTGCCTGGCAGTTGTTAGTGCAGTCAGTCTATATTTACCTGCTGTCCGGGCTATTTCTAGGCACAAGACGACTCACTTGAAATGCTAGCTCAAACTATTTGTGCATTTGCTCCATGGCTAGAAATAGCTGAGAAAAAGCAATTGAGTTTGGCAAAATGGCAATTGGTATGGGGGTCTATGATGCCAAGTGGACCTTTTAGTTCTTAGGATATGGAGGGTTTGGATATTTTCTTTTCATATCCGTGTACTGTACTGATTGTGAGTGTAATTTCTGGGTTTTGTTTTGAAATGTTATTTAATCACAGGGCTTCTGATTTATGCACTGATAAAACATAGAAAGAAAGAAAGAAAGAAAGAAAGAAAGAAAGAAAGAAAGAAAGAAAGAAAGAAAGAAAGAAAGAAAGAAAGAAAGAAAGAAAGAAAGAAAGAAAGAAATTGGTATTTATCCAGTAAACACCAGAAAATCACTGCAATGGTTATTTGCATCTAAGGGCTTGTCTACACGGAGCTGTAATGCAGACTACAGGGATGCAATTTCTAACGTGTGGTGCATTCACTGGTCTGTGTAGACCCTGCTGGTGCTCACTGAAGGTTGCCTCATGCAATTGAACATAGTGCCGTTTGAACAATGCTACATTAAAGCACTCTAGGACCATTACTAGAAGTAGTCATTAGAGGATGTCTATCGTGATGAATAATGTGTATAATATATAATCAATGTTACTCAGTACAGTATATAGGAAGAGAAAACCCCCCAGCCCAAACCTCAATTTTGGACATCTACTTAGAACTCAAAAGTTGCTAAAAATACCCCCTCCCCAAAATGAAATTAATAACCCCCCCATCATAATCCCTAGTTAATGTAAAAGAACAGAGAGAGAAATGTTTCCCAATAGTGGTTGTCACAAGCACCTAAAACAGCCTGCAACTTGCTCACAGTTAAAGGAGCTAGGGCCAGGTTTTTAAAGGTATTTAGGCATCTAGGGGGACTTTTGAAAGCACGTAGGCACTTGAAACCCATTGATTTCAATGGGACTTAGGTGTTTAAATATCTTTGAGGATCTGGGCCTGGCAGACCGAAGCTCCAACACATCAGGTGGGGCTTTCATGAGAGAGACCGGCCGGTGTGACATTGAAAGTCAATTGAGGAACAAAAGAGGATCTGCATATCACCTTCTCTGACGTTGGCAATTAAAACTGCTGCACACGTTGCACAGGGCACACCCCTGACAACAGGCATGGTAGGAACTGAGCAGACTCCCTGAGTCCCCCCTATACTTTGTGTGCTTCATCAGTTCCAATATCGTTTGCAAAGCACTTTTCCCACGGGCTGGGAAATCTCCCAGTGAACATCCCATCTTAGGCTATCCTGAGTGCTTAGCGCTTCCCTAGCGCTTTCTCCCCATTGATCTCAAAGCACTTCCCTGAGGTTGGTCAGTAGCATTATTTTTATTTTAGAGATGGGGAAACTGAGGCACAGAGCAGGGCCATGACTTGCCATGGTCACACAGTGAGCTGGTGGTGAAGCCTGGTAATCTGTCCCCTTGTCTAATTGCTAGAGCAGTGGAATAGATCCCAGCCAAGTCCCACTGTCTATCCCTGTGTCTGGGTGGAAGTTCCGCAGGGACAGATTTCCTGTACGGCGGGAAGATTTCGTTTCTCTGTGCCTCGCTCTCCCATTCTGGCTGGAGCTCTGGGAGGCTGTCCAAACGCTACATATCTTGAATTATTAAGTGATCACCTACTGCAGTTACTTATGTGCCTCAGAATCTCCAGGAGGCTCCTGCCTGGGCCTCTGGGCAATAAAGCGTCCTGGATGCTTTCTCCAAGGCAGCTGAATCTCTGATCTCCATTAGCTAAAATCAGCTGCATCCACCCCCACCCCGCGGCCCCACCACCGTACACACAAACGCACACCATCCCTGCCCCAACCGGCACTGCCCCTCCCTCGCTAACCCACCGGGGAGGCCAGCTGGCCAGTGCTACCTAATGGGAGGCAGTTACGGGAAGCCAGGCAGAGGTGCAAACTTATCCATCACAGCCGGGAAGGAGCTGTTGGGCTGTTGTGAGTCCTGCTCCTTAGCTAAGCACAGGGGATGCTGGTCTTCATGGGAGACTCCAGTCACCGGCTCTTGGGAAGGGACAAAGCACAAACATCCTCCTCCCTTCTCCCCCTACGGATTGCATCATCCCCCCACTTCGTGGCCACTCTCCTTTCCTCCCCAACCCCCCCCCCGCCCCACATCCACACACATCCACAGCAGACAGGATCCTCACCCCTACCTGCATCTAGCTTCCATCTTCTTTTGCACAGTGCTGACGCAAGAGCCTTCTCCCCTGCAGCCTCTTCTGTCTGACAGCCTGTTTCCCTCCATCTCATGAGCTCTCCGGCTTGTCTTGAACCCCTACTGAAAACGCTCCTTCTCCCGCACCTCTGCCCCTTAAATCCCTTCTGACTATACAAAATGAAGTGGTGTTGTGTTGTTCGGATTCCGCGGACTGGGGTAACAGATGCCCTGGCTGGCACGGTCATTCATTTCTTGAATCTTGCCCCAGGACTGCTATTGATCAGGGGCTATGCACATCTCCCACCTTCCTGCCCCCAACACAAACTACAAAGCAAAGGAATCTTTGAGACACCCCAGGCAGGGTGAATTCGCTGCCATTTCACACCCCAGCGATGCACACTCGCCAGTGACGGAATCTAGGTCTGGTGGGACAGTCCTGGGGGGGGGTGCAGCCGTCCTCCACAAGCAAACGTGAGATTTCACCAGAGAC